>NC_140387.1:4770000-4885000 GCF_054491055.1 Hypomesus nipponensis | reverse complement strand
GGTAAATCATCCCTCATTTATCCATAACAATTGGAATAAGCTTTAGATTTCACTGTGATCTTCAGATGACAAAAAAGCTTTGGTAAATGGGCTTTCAGGTCGGCTTTGCAGCAATAATCTGATAATGTCTGATTTTATGTTTTCCCCAAACCCTTGAGACAAGATATTTCACCACAGGGCACTTAGCAGTCACTTACATTTATGACATAATGGAATCTGGAAACTTTAAAGCTCATCATACATTATTTTTGTTTACATGTACTACAATAGTAACACTATTTGTATCATCAACCTTGGTGAACCAATGGCAGGTAAATGAACTCCATCTATTTAATCAGCATTTCATCAATATTCGAATTCACGAGAGGCAGGTTACGTAAAAGAGAAAACCACACACATTTAATAAATTATACAAAATTATTGATGATTACTTTTTCTACCCCCTTCTGGTCTTTGGAAAGCATTGTCATTTGGTCCATAGTTTTTGCATTTATAATCAATAATTACACGTTGTGGTAAGGAATCATTTATATTTACATTTAGTCATGCAGGCAAGTAGGGTGAAGTGCCTTGCCCAAGGACACAACGTCATTTTGCACGGCCAGGAATCAAGCGGGCAACCTTCTGATGACTGTAATAGCCCCATTCCCTAACCGCTCAGCCATCTGACCCCCTATTATATGATCCGGTCTTTCAATTATTTCCACAACTTTTCTGCTAGAATACTGTAGCAAGCTTTACAGCTTGCCAAAATAACATGTTTGCACATGTGAATGCAGACATCTAGAATGTGATCCCATTGAGAATAATTTTTAACCAGGTGGTGTTTTGGGATAAACAAAGCTGTAATCCTCCTTTAGAACACCACTGCTTACTCACTAATAATACCATGTATTCTTTTGCAGAAACACAGCAATCTGTGTGACATACAGTACCTATGTCTCACTGATGTACAAATGTCTTCATTCAATAGATTTTTTAAGTGTATTTCAAAGCTCGGTTAGTGTGAAATCAAGGTCAAAATCAACTGTCAGTCTTAGGCCCTTCTGCTGGACAGAGGCCAATCTCTTCTCCTCAGGAACGGACTGCTTCATTAGCCAGTCTTCTCTCAATTCATTTCATGGCTAGGTGACCATCGAAATTACTTGTTTGTCAATCTCCCCTCTGTGCAATACTTCTGAGCTCTACTTAGTATTTCAAAGTCTGGGGGTGCATACTACAGTATGTGTTGTGTGTATTGGCCAAGACAACTGTGTAGCTAGAGAATGACTTTATAAAGTGCAGCTTCCTGTAATTCCCATATCACCCAATGTTCTACATGTGATCTCCTAAATAAGGCACAAGGTATGTGAGAGAAAAGGACAATATTGTCGTCAACAACAACAGGTTGTTGACTTTGGAAGGTTTGAATGGGCTCTGGCGCAGGTGGCATGCGTGTCATGCCAGGGGTGATATTGTTAAACCCGCAGGATTAGAAGGAGATTCTGCGAGGCCCATTAGATAAAGAGAGAGGAGAGGGAGCCAGAGAGATAGAGAAAGAGAGAGAGAGAGAGAGAGAGAGAGAGAGAGAGGGGGGAGAAAAGAGGGGAGAGAGAGCTAAAGGGATAGGAGGAGGAAATCCAGCAAACCTATCTTTCACTGTAAATCCTTTTACTGTACGATTAAAAAAATATATACAGGGTATTTGATATTCCCAGGGATTAGAAACAACCATGGACCGCAGTAGCAATGTTTGCTTTGTAAGACACTGACTTAGTGGCAGGTTTCTATCTAATCCATTTTTTAGCTTGTATGTTTATTGAGAAGTGCGCTGACTTGGCGTTCTGCCTGCGCTTGCCAGCTTCACAAGACGCTCATTTGTCCAGTGCCCATACACATGAAATAAATCTGAACAATATCATAACATGAGTACATCGGACAAATAAATAATTCAAATGTGAAAATAAATAAATGAAGGTTTATAGAAACACACGCAAACAGTGACTTTACAAAACAAAAATAAATTTATTTAAGGTCATCAGAACAAATAAGCCAACATAATTTACCACGCAGCAGTTAATAGCCCAGCAACATAAAACAATAACACAGTCTACAATGTATCTACACAAAATTTTTTTTTTACAAACATAACAGCAACATGAGTTTAAATATTCTATTCCAAGGATGTCTGTAAACAGTCCAACAGATACAAACCTCAGACCATGACCATGACCAATGGAGATGGGGGTCTACAGCATGGAATTACAGACTGGAGGCGAGGTACAAAATGGAGGTCAGGTACAGCATGAAGGTAGAACATGGAGGTAGAGCATGTTGGTTTATTTAAGTTTGACAGTACTCGAAGGAGATGCCCTGAACGTCTTCTGAAAGCAAAGAATCAATGCTTGTTATTTTATTGTTTGGCAGAATAGGTTCAGTATAAACGATATGGTGCACAGCTTTAATCAAAGACCAATTAGAGATCATAGCATGCATGTACCACATTAACGAAACACTTTATTGAATTGACATGACAGATATGTTACCTTCAACGTTTTAGACAATGAACGGTAAACAACAATACTTGTGTAAAACAATGACAGGCCTTTTATCGGTTTGCTTGAAACAAGAAAGACACTCATTGTTGAATACAAATAATCAATGACACGTTGAGCACTTTACAATCACTTCACAAGTATTCCGTGTATATTTCAAAGTTATTACAGTAAAATTTGAATATGAGGGCTGTTTGGTCATTCCGTTCATATCACATTCACCTTGTCAAGTGTGCAGCATGAGACACTCGTAAACATCTTGGCCAGTCATTTGACAGTTTAATACTAGGCACACATCACCACCACAGGCGGGGGGCCTTGTCGCATGCTAACTCAGATACCAAAAGGCTGTAGAGGAGCCTGGCATGGGGCACAAGGCTTTCATAGGGGGGATCAACAGCAAGCAGCGTCAATCAATTCTCCTTCAATACCACGACAGCAAGATGCGTTGTTGGCATTCAATGAAACGGACGTCCGTCTTTTCGGAAATGTCACGGGTAACGACCATAAAGTGCAAGGAAAATGGACGTTCACTGCTCTCCTGACAAAATGTTGATTGTACTTCTTTGACATTCAGTCTCATAGGTCATACTTAACCTGCAAAACAGAAATAAGAAAAAGTATGTACCATGTACCGGTGCTTAAAGAAGATTGTACTGAACTTAATGGATCATTGTGTATTTGGTACAGTATCAGAAAATGATCAGTGGTGATTCCTCCGCTGAAGAAAATTCATTTATCGACGCCCAGATTTTATGATGTTTAATGGTTTTAGGGGTTGTTTTAATTAGCCATGACGAAGCAATACGTGATTTTTAAGTAAGTAAGTAAGTAAATAAGTAAGTAAGTTTATTTATATAGCACATTTCATACAAGACTTGTAAGTAAGTACTGAATAATTAAAATATGCTTGTGTTTCCAATTCGAAAAGTTCCTACTTTTTTGAGGATGTGAGATTCTAGAACAAATGTTAATTACATCAGTAATCATCCTCAATTACAATGTACAACCAGCTATTATACAGTATATGCATGTCATCGTCATTGGTTACCCCCACTGCACACGAAAATATATTTAGTGTGTGAAGGATAATATGTGCTAAATAATTCATGGAAACAAATTTCAACAGTTTGACAGTGTGTGCATGTCTGGCCCGCACAGATTGCAGAGTGCATAGATTATCATACGAGCAAAATTAAATACTGTTCTCCGGGGCAGCGTGCTCACATATTCCTAGAGAGATTACCTCTGTTTAGTGCTTAGAGTTGTTGTGTTGACTCTCTTAGCTGTGGTGAGGCAGTATTTGCCAAAGCTGCGCATTAATGGCTCAGAGAAAAGTGTGTGTTGTGTGTTTCACATCAAAGATACAATACCTTCTCCAGATCTTCCATAATCAGGTCCTGTTCTTTGAAGTCGCTCGTTCCAGATGAGTGGCCCCTCTCTTGACCGGGCCCTTGCCCGTTCACCTTTGACCCCGACCTCAATCCCAAGCCGGAGCCGTCCACAGATGGGAGGGGCATGTTCGTCGGGAGCACGGCGTTGCCTTGGATACGGTGCGAGTAGGACTTCTGGTTCTCCATGGCTGCGGAGCACAGCTGGAACTTGAACGCGGCCTGGAAGCCCCTGCGGAAGTTCTCGTTGAAAAAGCCGTAGATGATGGGGTTGATGCTGCTGTTGAAGAAGGCCAGCCAATGGGCCAGTGGGTACACGTAGATGTTGATGACCCGGTACTGACCCTCTGTCAGGCTGGCATAGTCACTCAGCATCATGAGAGTCCACAGCGGCAACCAGGACAGGATGAAAAGCAGCGCCACCACCAGAAGCATCTTAATAACCCTCTTCTTTTTCTTCGACACAGTCTGGCGGTTCTCCAAGACAGCCTTCCCTCCCGCCCCCCGGCCCCCGCTGCCCCCTCCCCTGATATCGCAGCCTCGCCTGCTCCTGCTCTCCACTGAGGCGGGCATGGACGTTTTGAAGAGGGTAATGCCGATGCGGGCGTACATGATGACAATGAGACTAAGAGGCGCCAGGTAAATGTTGGCGAATAGGACGGTGGTGTAGATTTTTCTCATCTCTTGATTGGGCCAATTCTCCCGGCACCAGTAAAAGGGCTGGCTGTTGTTGCCGTCCTCTCCCAGGAGAATCCGAATGCGTTGCTCCTTGGTGACCTGGAGCATGACACCAGACGGGCACATAATGGAGATGGCCAGGACCCATATAATGACAATAATCAGCTTGGATGTGGAGATGGTGAGCTTCTGTTTGAACGGGTAGACGATACATCGGAACCTGACAACCAGGAAGGAATCAAAGGGGTTATTTGATGGTCTCTCCCTCGTTCTCAAGTAGTACATTTCATTTGATTGATGTAATTAAACGTTTATTTCACATTCAGCTCCAACCAATGTGATCAATGCAATAATGATCCACAACTCCTCTAATCTAGGTCTAAATACCAGTCTTATCATCACAAGCACATCCTATTGATCTCACAGAACATGCCTGGGCTTCGTAAAAATGGTTGTATGTCCCTATTGGGAAAACCCATACACATAGAAAATTCATAATTCGTTTTGAACAAACCTCACCTGTCAACGGCTATCGCAACCAGTGTGAAGACAGAGGCTGATACTGATATGCCTTGGACCATCCCGCTAAGCTTACACACAAGCTTTCCAAATGGCCAACCTAACAACATCAAACAGAATATCAGTTTTAATACCTATTAAAACTACTGTAATATGACAGTGTTGAGTTCTTCAAAGGATAGATCATCTTTTTACTGAAAAGAGCTAGGAGATTCTCTGGATTTGCCAAAAAACTGCAACGGTCTAACCCAAAGGATTGGGGGAGTTTTAGTAGAAGTGAAATTGAGTTGTGTGGCTCATTGAGAATCTATTAACCTACAGTTGGTCTTGACAACATCATTTGAATAATAATGTTTTACATCTCAGGTATATCTCTATTTTCCCCCCACACATGGGATAATAGGCATCAAATCATGTTTATTCTTCATTCATGCTTTATTCATTAACAGCCGTATCATTATTCAAAAGAGGCCATAGAAAAGCTGTCTGTTAACAGGCCCACAATGGTAAGTGACACGTAAGGTGCAGTGGGACTTAACAGCGAACATTCTATGCCTAAGATTTGACAGCTGACACGTCTATATTCTCCCACAAAATGGCTGTGGGGAACGGCTCTTGAGGAACATGGTATGGTAGTAGCACACAATTAAAGCATCACTACTGACATTAAAAGCTCCTGCCTCTCAAAGCGAGGAAGCTCCTTATGTGGCCAGTGGGGACCCACCTGTTATGATGTTGTCCACCAGTGTGGTTGGCATGCAGAAGATGCCAACCAGCAGGTCACTGATGGCCAGGTTGAGGATGAAGAGGTTGGTGACGGTGCGCATGTTTTTGCTCCGCAGCACGATGAAACACACCACGCCGTTGCCGACCATGCACACCAGGAAGATGAGCAGGTAGGACACGATGAAGACGGCGGCGATCGAGGGCTCGTGTAGGTAGAAGCCCACGAAAGTGATGTTTGGTTGGAGGGTGGAGATGAACAGTTCCGCAGAGGAGTTGAACGCGCTCCAGTCCGCTGAGGTCGCGTTGGGTCCTAGGCTTTGGGTCATGGTGAAACCTGATGTAACAAAGATGAAGTGCGTGTGTGTTTGTGTGTGTGTGTGTGTGTGTGTGAGAGAGAGAGAGAGAGAGAGAGAGAGAGAGAGAGAGAGAGAGAGAGAGAGAGTGGGGGGGGAGATAGTAAGATAGAGAGAAAATATTTTGTTTACGCACACTGTAGTTAAAAATACACAGAGTAGAACAGACAACAAGTTGTTTCACCAATATGTACTGGTTAGATAAGTACTTTCAAAAGGTCATGATTACAAATTGCCCCCTGTGTGTAGTTTCCATCATGGGCAGATATTATGGCCGGGGTGGTGGCAAATAATATTCAGTTGTCTTGATGAAGTGGTGTGGGCTCATTGGAAAAAAGTTTTCAATAATAAGTAAGATGTTTCACTAAATCGTCCAATCCTTCCCATAGAGACAGTCATTCACGGCAGCCTAGCAGCAGTTCTAAACTTACCGGAAGAAGGTATTGTTTCGTAATTACAGATATCAACAAGAACTGCTCAAGAAATCAATAAACCTTTTTTTTCTTTTGAAAATTCTGGAATGATCCCATCAATTGCACGCTGTCTCACATAATCCATTGACAAAACTGGAATGGGGAAGAACAAACCAACTCGGATGCACCGTTTTTCTATCGAGCATATTTTGCGTCTCTGGCCTAAGAATCGTTTTCTTTTCATATCTTTGACTATTTACACATACTGGATGCTTTGAAACCTTGACTGTTGACGACATATTAAACGTTAATGTAAAGATGAGAAATTGGAGTAGGCATATTATTATACGGGTCATAATCATAGGAATATTGTCATTTTAAAATAGCATACACGCAGATATAAACGCACTATAATTTGATAATCAGAACTAGACCAGTGCAAGCGTAAATACAGTGTAAATATACTATTATTAGTATATTTATTTTACTTTTTTATTTATTACTATTATTTAAACAACACCATATACCACCTTTGATTTTCGCATACCAGTTCTCACATAATCATGTATCATTAACATTATAAACAAGTGCGCAAAAATCAGCTTTTTTATTTTATTTACATGCATAGCATAGCCTACTTTATAGTTCGGTTATTCACAGTTTAATTCAGTAGGTTAATATAGGAATATTGGTGATGGGATGAAATAATTAATTATGAAACATACCTTTACGAAACTATTCGGATGTCCAAAGTATTCCTATTTCTTTTGCGTTAAAATATTTAAACAATGAATCAAAAAACAAATGATTAAAGTCCATAAAGAGATGTACACGCCACTTCAGAGAAGTGCACGGCAGCTCAGCACAGCCTCCACAGCAGGCAGACTGCTAGAACTGCTCTCGACTCTCGCGCTCTGCAAAATTTGACACTTGCCAGAGCAGTGAGCAAATGCAAAAGATGATCTCGCGGGGTTGGCCAAATCAAACCACCAGTTTCAGGGTTTACTTCATCGGGGGGGGGGGGGTGATTTAGACCAGACATGAGCTCATGCACGTAAGTGAAACGCTGTCTCACAATGTGCCTAATTGACATTTCACATCATGGTAGGCAACTGCTTTACCATAGGGAGTTTTCCGTTTCTGGCACAATTTTGTCTAGGGGATTTGAACGCAGATGGGGCCACCCACTCTACTTATTGGCAATGCTAAAAGTCCGTTGATAAAGGTTACATTTATGTGTCACGCGTTGCGTACATGTTGCCTTGACATACATATATGTATGCATGTGGGCATACCTTTGAACCTATACTTTCTCTTTGTTTCAGTTATCAAACAGTCGAGGCAACTTGAAAGGGCGGTTAATGGGAGATCAGCCTCATACGCTTCAATCTGAGCCTTTGAAATCAAGGGATGTTATGATGGAGAACTGCAGGGTGCCAATTTAAATGTTCGTGCCATTCTCCTTGGGCGGCATTTACTGTAGCAATGTCCACATTGATGATCATGGATTGGTCATGGTTGGAAGGCTGAATGAGAAGATCTGGGAAGACATATTAAGACACTAATCAGACCCACCTGGTGTTCAACACCTGCTGTATAGTAAACACCCAATCAGGTGTTTCATGCAGGCACATCCTGTTCCATGACGGTTCTGGACCTCCCCCCTGCTCTGCACTGCAGAAAAAGGGACCTTTATTAACCCCTCAAATCATGACACACACACCATAGGTACCATTCAGCATGGTAGTTGGCCATTCCCCCCCACTAAAATGAATACATTACAGTCGTCGAAGTGCATTCGCAAAATCAAGTGAATGCATAATACAGGGTAATAATATGTAACATATTCTGCATCACATTGCATTAGTTGTATCACACGGGGAATATAGGTTTCTAGGCTGATTGGTTTTCAAAATCCCAGCTTTTAAGAGCAGATGTTCTGTTATGTTAGTGTGTTTGTTTACAGTCTGTGTGTGTGTACGTGTGTTTGTGTGCGTGTGCGTGTAGAAAGCACAAGGATGCTTTTAGTCACTAATCCCAAATCGTTATTCACAAATTACAAACGTGCCTTCACTATATTTCCTCGTTTAAATGCATTTGGCCTCTGTTGACCTTCTCAGTTGTGCAGGCATGCAAGATAAGGTTAGATGTTCAGTCAAGAGGAAATTGGTCCCAAAAGGTCGGAGTTTTCTTCCATATACAGTACAAAAACCGCAGCAATTAGTACATGCTTCAATGCTCTTTTTGTCTCCACACAAAGCAACTCCATATTATGTCAGTCGTTATCAAATGTAAGTTTTGTTTGATTTATTTTGTGGTCCCATGGAAGTTCCTACCCATGGAACCATTCAATGTGTATGAAGTGATGAAGGTCTTAATGAAAATAATGAATCATTAAGACTTTTTTTAATGAAAATAATTCATTAAGACCTTCAAATATTCCACAATGTTCATTGATAAAAGTGCTGATTTCCCCAGTTTCACTACTTTGAGGTTTAGGTTACACATTGATGTGTATACGGTTTCAAACACAGAACAGGGAATACCAAAAAAACTGAATGGTTAATTACGGAAACCGCCCATTCCAAGAATGGGCATGTCTAAGAACATGAACTAAAGAACGACATTACAACGACATGTAAACAAGCCAGAGCATAGACGCAGATTTCAACAGCAACTCACTTTAAATTACGGGCCCTATTGGTTCCTCTGACAACTCTCAGTTTAAAGAAAGAACAGTAATTATGGGTTGCTCCTTTCCACCCAAGACAGCGCAATTCAGAATGGTAGTTTGCTCTGTCAGTGATTCCTTATTAACACGTCTCTTACGCTCCACACCAAGTAATGCTGTGTAGATTCATTCACACAAGCTCGGAATATCTGTCATGACAGGAATACACATTTGCCATATGTCACGTCCTCTCTCACATACTGTATTAAGAACCTTCCTCCTTGCTGCCCTCCCTCTTTGGATTCAAACACAGATGTTGAAATGATCACTATTTTTCTACATTTATTTTTAGATATGGATAAAACGAAAAATGTACAGAAAGCTTTTCAATCAAAGTAGGTGTCAATTAAATTGGAGGCCAAAGACTAATTGAAACTCCACTCGACACCTTCGATACCATCACACCAAGATGTTCAGTATCACATCAGAGTGTTGATGATGTGACACCAATCACAGGTGTGCACCAACCACCATGGCATTGATAACCACTCATCAACAGACTAAGAATTCTACATTGTTCCTGTTTGTGCATTTGTAAACTTTAAGCTCAAGTCAATGACAGTATATTTTTGGTCACAGGAGTAGTCCAGCAATCAAAGTAAACACTCAGGTGGGAGCGAGAAAGACCCAGCTTGAGTCCAGAGAGCTCAGAAACTGCTACGTGGTCTGAATCATTTCAGACAGGGTCAGAAAATATCAATTGTTACCCCCTCCACTCTGCAGCTGAAAAGATCAATGTTACTCTGTATGTAATAATTGCCTGAAGTTTAGGGAGGTCACTGCAGGATCTTTACTATTCACAAGGTTGTCAAAGTTTTAACTAGAAATATTAGATTAAGACCTTGGCTTTGTGTGTTGACTGCTGTATTAATAAAACAGGCTGCCCAAATGCTACCACGAGATAAAAAAAGGTTTCGTGGTTCAAGGGGAAAAGATTTGTCTCTATTGCCACCTAGTGCCAATTAAACACAAAACAGGTCATTAAAGTGTAGCCGTAAAAACATACCAAATTGACCGAATGTAAATATTTGTTGTGTTAACGTGTGTTAGTGAAATAGAGAATTTAATTGATTAAATATTTATCTTTAAACAGTTTTATACCACGCCCTAAATGTGTATTTTTTAAAAAGACAGTTCGAGCTGTAGTCTTTGAGTAAAAAATGGAAGAAACATAGTTTTCATCACATGGATTTTTCCTGTAGAGAGGTAGTGATTCCACGGCTCCAAGAGTGGACCTGTAACCATGATAAGAGGTCTGGATGAGGGGCTGCTGATGTACTGTAGCTCTCTCTCCAACCACTCACACAGATGTGATGTGAGAGTGATGTCAATTTGTCTTCTCTGTGCCATGAAAGCTACTTATAACTAATCCTGGATCATCAGGATAAGTCATCCACTTTTATTGTCTCGTAAATTCAGCAGTTCTCTGGGTAGTACCCTAAAGTTGGAAAATAAATGGGCCAACACTGTTACTGAAGGCTGTGATTGGTGGATTAACTCCCCCACACCTTCACAAGGCTATCAGAGGGCAAAAACAACACAAAAACGTAGAACACTAATCAAGACTACATGATTAACTTATCTTATTAACCATGCACTCTGTTGCTGTGATTGTATGATGGAAACTAAGAAGCTTTCAGCTTTGCTGTTAGGCTCAGTGCTTTGAAAGACACTATACCAACACAAACAGGGCTTATACATTCATACAACACATTCAAATGATTGACACGACCTATTTCTTAAGTTTTCTAATACATGGTTTGCACAAGGTTACTATTCTAAGAATGTGCATTTTTAATAAGATATTCCAAGAAAATGTAAGATTGAATCTGTAAATGGCAGATGAATATGCAACTGAAATATTTGATTTAAAATTCAAATATGTTTATTGTAATTCATAGTTTACAGTATCCTTAATTGGAAAAAATAAATCATTTGTGTGTCATATAAGTTTAAGAGAATATATGAATCTAATATAGCATTCTAGAAGTCTAGGAGTGCTAAGAATTTTGTATCACTGCAAAGACTGCTACTCCACCAAGAAATAAGATCTATGAACACCTGCATATCTGACATATGCTTGTTGAACATTTACCAAGTTTGTTTATATTTGTTTTACAGGTGCATTAAATTATGTAAAAGTCAAAGAGAATGAAATGAATCTGATTAACAAAACCAGTACAGTCAAAATATACAGACATGAAACATCCACACAAGTATGTCCCAAAACAGGAACAAAGTGGAAGACTTCTCCAGAATAGGCCTGCAAATACTGTGTAAGCCAGCTGCACTTTAACAGCCAAACTAAAAGGGTGCTCTTTTACATAGTCACAATCTTCCACACCACTCCCAACTTCCAACTTCTACATCTGTGATGTGGAATTACCTAAAAACTGCAGCTCATACCATAGTCCTGACATTAGCGTTTTGAATTTCAATGTGCCCCTTGTATTTATGTATTACAGAGAACAAAGATATACATAGTTTTTAACCACATTTGGACATATGTACCTATTTTGCCTCCTGTGTAGAGTAATCTCTTATAATTAAGATGAATAATATCTTTGGCCATATTACAGTTTTGATCCTTTTGAAACCATATAAACCAAATATACATTCGAATAATCTTGAGCCTTAAGTATTGCAACTGGTCAATTTCTTTTAACAGTACTGATGAAAGATTTGTCTTTATAATTGAACCAACAAAAATAAAGCTGTATGTCTACAATTAAAAGAATAATACAAATAATTCAGTATATCTGAAAAATGGCAGTTTAAAGTCAATTTCTCTTCTGTTTTTAAATCATCCTAGCCCTTTGAATAGCGTACAGATGACAGACTAGTCATTCTTGCAGGAATGCAAGACACAAGCGTACATCTCAACATTGCATTGACTCACAGTGATTATTCATTGATTTATATCACTTAAAAAAACAGTTCTACTAAATCATCACTTCATTAAAAAATATATGATACAAATGTGTTTACTGAAGACTCAGTAGACAGCTTAAGTAAATACATATTTTTACACCGAAATCTCTTACATTACCGTTATTGCATTTTCCACTTCAAAATACAAATACAAAAAATCTCTGATGAAATTGTTATGGAGCAGAAGCAGCATAAGAGAGTGATAGAGCTTGAGATCCTATGCTATGCCCTTTCAATAATTAAATCAGCATTAGTGATCACAAGTAACTGCATAGTATGCCTTCATCATACTCACAATGCCTGGCACCTACATATAAAGAGGTAGAACTACAAACACAGTTTCATCTGTATATCCCTACTTCAGGAAAGTGTAGGTGGAGTACTGTTTCATTCAACTTGTGGGAATGATTAAAAAAAAAAAACCATTAGAAAAGAGTTTGCCTTTAAGATTCACACATAGTAGGAAATAGAATACAATAAAATCATAATTTAGGTACAATAGCTAAACATCTTGCATGTTCTTCACAAATATTAAAATGCATGTGTGACCAGGGTTTGGAATAAAATAAGAATGAATGATGTGCCTGACAGACACATGAAAATGAATATGACCTAAATATGTTTCAGTGTGGGCAGGGCTGGTCCCCTGTGAAAATCCACAGCTCTTTATCTTTATAAAGTATTACTCTATAATACATATCATATGGTCATATGTGGGACATTGTAGATTATGAATGTATAAAGTTCACAATTAGCATATGAACGTTTTATGAATCATTCATAACACCCATCTGAGTATCTCCCTCTTTGTCTCTACACTCTTTTCCTCTCATTCATTGGGGAAATCATGTCATGCATTTACTTTAAAATCATTACACAAGAACGATGGAAGGGGGGGCGGGGGTGTGCTGCAGTATGAGAGAAAAGGATCCGTGCCGGGCAGGGCTTGTTGATCTGGGTCTTGTTGGGTTCCTGGAAATGATGGGTTACATTGACGTTTCTGAGCTCTGAGTCTTCCAGAACCCATTTTCTTCTGGCTCCAGATCTATTCTAATCTGAGGCACCGATATCTTGAAGGGTTTTTTGTCCAGACTGAGAAAGATGAGTTAAAGAAAAATCAGGGAAAATCCATAACCTACACATCAGCACGTGACTACTCAGGAAACTTGTGCGCGGACTTACCTCGCTACGGTCGGGGTCTCAAAGTAACGCTCAGCATTGCGAGTGTGGGTCAAGGAAAGATGAGGGTTTATCTCCTAGAAAAGACCACAGATATCAACTTAAGGCGGCCTTCTTTCTCATGAGCCTTAGATTCCAACACAAAAAAAACAACAGCAATGAATAGTAAGAGCACACTTCATGAGCAGCTTTCAGAAGGGCTATTTGGGAAGCTGGACAAAAAGAAAAATGATTAAAAGAAAAAAAAGTTCAGTTAATTGTCAGAACACAAGTGGAGACAGAGAAAACCACAGAACAAGGCTGATGGTCAAACAGGAGATTAGAAAGGAGTTCGCAGAGCGGAGAGAAAAGCAGGCATAGAAACAGATACTCATTGCCAAACTCAGCCAGTGACACTCTCTCGAAACTTAGAAAGGCTATGAGGTAGCAAAAGTAGAGACTGTAGTATTAAAATACTTTGAAAGAAGTGAGCATTAGGACAAGGTCTGGGCATTCAGAAATGCCCCTGTGATGGAGGGCAGCAGATACCTGACTGGTACTCACTGTCAGAGGACTTATCTCCCAACATGGCCTCTTGTTCCATTATGTCCATAGAGATTTTTATACTGGGGACATTTTCATGGTAGGGGTACTCAGACTGTGGGGGAGGAAGAAAAAGTCCTCATTTTGGGGATCATAAAAAATAAAAAAACGGAATGGAATGGATGTTCTACAGTGATGTGAGCGTGACTGCAGACAAAACGAAACTACTTCATTGATTAAAAACACCAACAGAGTGATGAAATGGGGGAAAGAGAACGACGACGACAAAAGAAACGCTTACAAAATCGATTTCACTGTCGATGCTGCCTTTCTTCTTCTTCTTTTTCTTCTCGTCCTCCTTCTTCTTCTTGTCTTTCTCGGGGATGACATCATCCAGGTAGCTGAGGTCGTGCTGGGAGAATAGATAGTCCATGGCCTTCCTCACAGCCACCAAGGCTAAAATCTGGAAGGAAAATACATGTATTAAGCTTCCTGTACTGGACATCGCTTTTATCCAAAGCGATGTACAGGGGGGTATTTGAACCTGGGAACTTGCGATGGACAAGTCAAATGTTTGTCCGGTGAGCTAAATTGGATGTGTATTTGCCCACGTGTGTGTGCGTCTGTGTGCCTGTGTCTGTCTGTGTGCCTGTGTGGCTCTGTCTGTGTGCCTGTCTGTGTGGCTCTGTCTGTGTGGCTCTGTCTGTGTGGCTCTGTCTGTGTGGCTCTGTCTGTGTGGCTCTGTCTGTGTGGCTCTGTCTGTGTGGCTCTGTCTGTGTGCCTCTGTCTGTGTGCCTCTGTCTGTGTGCCTCTGTCTGTGTGCCTCTGTCTGTGTGCCTCTGTCTGTGTGCCTCTGTCTGTGTGCCTCTGTCTGTGTGCCTCTGTCTGTGTGCCTCTGTCTGTGTGCCTGTCTGTGTGCGTCTCACCATGACAGGGAAGATGATGGCGGCCACCGTGGACTTGAGGATCCAGAGCAGAGCCAGGCAGAGCACCTGGATGAAGGTGAACAGGTGGATCCGCCGCTGGGGAACGTGGCGCAGGTAGATCAGGTCCGGCTGGTGCTTGGCAGGCATCAGGAGCAACTGCAAACGGTCCATGAACTGACGGACACACACACACACACAGACAGACAGAAAGACAGACACACAGGGGTTAAAAATGGGATGGGTGTGTCGACGACTTTGCGGCACAGTTGCAAACTTTTCTTAAAGTTGGATCACTGTAGCTCACCTGGACACCGTTGAGAGATGCCACTCCCATGTAGAGGAACACGCCATACAGCACAGGCATGGGGATGAACTGACAGGAGAGAGAGAGAAAGATGGCGTGAGAGTGAAAACGACGACAAGCCTATATTCAGTGTTTTTCGAAGCGCCTTATATAACATTACTAGAAAGTGGAGTTACTAGAATGTACGTGTTTACCTGCTTGACTCTTGGCTGCCCTTTAAGCAGATTAGATTACCAGAAGGTATGACAACCGTTAGCCTTTGAGGGTTTGTGCTTCCACCCCCCCCCCCCCCCCCCAACTCAAATAATGGAAACCAACTGGAATTCGTCTTATCAAGATGAAGACCCACTGACGGAACATAACAGAAACCCTCTTGGCAATTCAGCTCGGAGCTGCAAAAGCCTGATATATATAATTCACAGTATATGAACATCTGAAGACATAATGATAACCCTATTTTGGAGAATAACATCTCGAGGCGAGCGTTTCTATGGAGACACGCACAGATGCAGTGACAGCGACTCGTCACAAACCTGTTATTACCTCAGCCATCCACAAGGGGGAGGCTCATTAACCTCAACCTCATCACTCCAGTTCTTGCGGATGCTGAGACCATGTAAAACAGTTACCGGCTCAGCCGGACAAGAGCCATTTCCCCTTTCCGCCCTCAGGAACCTTTTGACCAGGCTTTCTCCTTGAGACATGAGAAAGCCTGGGAACAAGGTTACTTGAAACTCATGTTGATGACTTGGCAGCACTGTGATAGGTAGATTAACGAAGGAATGGAAACTGGAGAAGTGACTGAGCTGCAACGCGAAACTAAACCCAGATGAGCATGCTTATTTCACATCGCATTACCTCAACGACGGGACGAACAAATCGGATTAGCGCGAGATTTCAAATGATTTTACATTTATACAGAAGGAGGATTTCAATCCCCCCCTAAAAGAAGGAGACAGTAATCTAAAACATGTGCGCAGGAACCTTTCATGAGAGCTGCGAAGTGGTTAACAAGCTACCTTGAGGATTGGAGCCATGAAGACAGAGAGGCCGGTGAGGATGAACACAAAGATACCGGTGACCCTTTGCTCCCTGTGAGGAAAAAAAAAATACAATCACGTATCGCACCCCAGACGTCCCTCAGGAAATTGAAAAAGGACCGTCAGGCGTCACCCCGCGGCGCCGCATCTTCTCACCTGACGCCCAGGAACTTGGGCTGCTCCCCGGGAGCCGAGGTCTGCGTCTCCATTTTCAGAGAGTCGATGTGGGCGATGGAGATGACAGTTGCCGCCACGTACCACGGCAGGCCCATGAAGGAACACACGATCAACAGCACGGCCACCCAGAACAGGTCCAGGTGGTAGCCCGCTCCTTTCTGGGGATGGAGGGGGGGAGGGAGAATGGAGGTGTCGAGAAGGAGAACGTTTTTTTTTTATGGCGAGATTACAAACCACAAAGAGTGGGAGTTTAGTGGTTTAACAGTTGACCGACGTGAGCTGATGCTCACAGGGTTAAGTGCAGGTCAGAGGTTGTGGTTGGAACCCACACATGCAGCTGAAAGAGAGACAGACAGACAGAGAGAGAGAGAGCGACAGAGAGCGGGAGAGGGGGCGAGAGAGAGAAAGAGAGAGAGAGAAAGTGTGAACAAGAAAGGGAGAGCGAGAGAGCTCGTGGGAGAATGAGAAGATGTAAACAACAAGATCTCACACACACACACACACACACAAAGACAGTCCCTCACCTTGAGTTTGTGCTCCTTCCTGTTCACGATTACGGCCGTGATTTGCTGATCCATGAAGACGAGGATGGTGACCAGCAGGGCAGGGAGCAGGGCAGCGAGGCACACCCACCAGGGGTTGCCTCCAAACGGAGGCACAAACCAGCCACGGTTTGGACTCGTGGGCTGCGGATCAGAGGCACGCACGAAGTCAAGACACACTCAGACACGAGCCAGATAGAAGTGAGTGTGCAAATACACAAGCAGTGTACACACGGATGTTTTTATAAAGACTTGTAGGCGTGCAGGTGTGTAACCGAACAAAGGCAACCTTGAGCAAAGGAGAAAGCGAAAGGTTTGCGCTCATGCTCCTCCATTCTGCCCCATATTCTGCCCTCATGAGACGGATCGACCAATATCCTGAGAGTCAAAGGAGTCGTGCATCATTCCATGACAAGTGAAGGGGAAAGAAGGGAAGTATTCGCTGTGGGACCGCACAAAGCTCTGTGTGTCCCTGCAGCAATAAGGCTGGCAGTGTTCTCCACATCTCCCTTTAATCACCCGGTTATTTGATGCATCCACCCTGGCCTCCCCCTCCCCACAGCCTGACCCCCCTCTCCACACACCCTGTCCCCGCTAACCCCGTCCATGCCGCCTGGCGCTCCCCTGTGAGGCGTACCCATCCACCCCCTCACCCTCATCCACCCCCTTCCCCTCATCCACCCCCTCCCCCTCATCCACCCCCTCCCCCTCATCCACCCCCTCGCCCTGAGGGCTGAGTAAGGTAAGACTATCATCAGACAGGTTTCCTGGGTCTGAGTGCAAGGGGATATCACATGTCCCTTCTTGCCATTATCTCCAAGGATTACAGAGAAACGGTCTGCACCGCAAAACGGAGCATTGTTTCCCGGCGGAGACGAAACGGGCGCGCGCCCGCTCAAGCTCTCGTCGCGACGATTTGGAAACCATTTCAATCATTCAAACGAATCCATTGGCATTGGTTTGCCAGTGTGTCGTGGCACTCCTACTGAAAGGTTCGGTGGCGTCGGTGTCGAGTGTCGACGACATCGATACAGTGGGAGCACATGAGCCCGTTGATTGGGCTGTGTTATGGAGCACAGGTTCTCACCTTGAATTCACTTGGCACTATGAGCTTGGGCGTATCCACACCGACCAAGGCGTCCACACCGCAGAAGATGAGAATGGCCAGGATGATGGCAAAATCACTGATAAGCTTCCTCACCTAGAGAAGGAAATACTGGGATCAGTTTTGGCCAAACCTTTGACTGTGAGCACCTTGGCCCTGTTCACCAGAGCTAACACATCCACACGACCCTAGAGGCTTGGTTTACATCGTGAGGTGTTACGACTACCAATTTACATTGGCTCTCAATGGAGATCGTAGCCTTAACAGTTTTGATGGAAATTGATATAAATGTTGTTGATGTTAGTTGGGATGGGTCGCAGTGTGTTTTCTGAGGACGTTCACCACTCCTTCACTGGCGGGCTCCTATAGAGAGGTGAAGGAGTCAGGTGGCTGAACGGTGAGGGAGTCGGGCTAGTAATCAGAAGGTCGCCAGTTCGATTCCCGGCTGTGCCACGTGACGTTGTGTCTTTGGACAAGGCACTTCACCCTACTTGCCTCAGGAGAGTGAGCTCTCCTGTAGAGAGGTGAATGAAAGTGAGCTCTCTTATAGAGAGGTGAATGAGAGTGAGCTCTCCTGTAGAGAGGTGAATGAGAGTGAGCTCTCTTGTAGAGAGGTGAATGAGAGTGACCGCAGAAGAGGCCGCTGGCACAGAGGAGTGTGGGGTAAGACGAGCTACCATCTAGGACACTTGTCCTGGATTCCACAGTGACTAGACTGTGTGTGTGTGTGTGTAGGGGAGGGGAAGGGGGGCGCGGTGTGTGTGTGTAGGGAAGGGGAGGGGGTGGCGGTGTGTGTGTGTGTCTGAGTAGGCTTCGTTTGTGTGCATGTGTGAGGCCTCTCCACCCTGGGTCACGCTAGCTGAGAACGGGATGTGCTTTCGGATGTTCCAGTGCTTCCCCACACACATTCACCTCCTACACTCTCTTTCATGTGAGCCGGCAGACAGAACAAGCTTTTGACCGCCACAGGGCGGTGGTGAGGGCAAGTACAACATCCAGCGCTTGACATTAACATTTTGGCTCACCAGCCACTGTGGCTAGTGGTTTTCCAAAGTTACTAGCCACTCAGCAACTTCACTAGCCACAATTTTGTTGTTGGGAAATTACGTTATATTTGATTAAAGTTGACTACGGTTTGCTACAATTTACCTGAAGAACTAGATTTACAATCCTTTCAAATGTAAATGACCATTGTTAATACCCAAAAACAAGACAACATAAAATGTATGTTGACAAATCTTCAGCTCTTCTAAGTGTGTAAAGCTCCTTTTGTATGAAAATATGCAACCGATTAAGACAAAAAGAGTAGGCCATTGCATATAACGGGGTGTAAAGATGTAATGAAAATATATGAACTAAACAAAGAGTGACTGCTTTACCCGCCACAGCCTAATTCTACCCGCATTTGGCGGGTGGGCGGGTGTTAATGTCATGACCTGAACATGACCGACACACTCAGACAAGGACCCCAGAGACCACCTGGTGCCAAACGACACCTGCCAGCCTCCTGTGACCTCATCAAGAGGAAAACTGATTGGAAGAAGCTTTCAAGCCCCGTGATTGGCTGTTGAAGGGGGGGGGGGCGGGGGGGTGACGTCAAAGGCCCCCGTGATTGGCTGTGGGAGGGGGGGGGGGTGACGTCAAAGGCCCCCGGGATGATCGATTGGCTGTGGGAGGGGGCTGGGGGAGAGGAGGGGGGGGGGGGCGTTTACTCACGGTGGTGGGGAAGAAGCGGCTGAACTTGAACTGCTTCAGACACATGGAGCACGTGTAGGTGCCCAGGAACAGGACGAACGACATGAGCGTGATGTCGGGCACGTAGCCACACGCCGAGCCCACCAGCTGCCCGCCGTACGCCTCGCACTGCGTCCTGCTCAGGGAGGCCCAGGTCGCGTTCACCGTCTGCACAACACACACACACACACACACACACACCATTACACGATCCTCAGGAGATCTTCGGGGGGAGGGGGGGGGGGGGGGAGCGTGACGACGTCCTATCCAAGAGTGGTGTTGATTTGATTGACTTGGTCGGGCCCAATCTACATTTCTGACGCACAAACAGCCCCTTCCTAGGGCAGCTCACCAGGTCAGTGCTGTTGGCCCAGGGAGACGCCCCATCGTAGAGCGCCGTGTCGTTCGTCCAGGGAGACTCTTCGTTGTAGAGACCCGTCATGTTGCCTGTTTGGACGGAATCAACAGAGGGGCAATTGGTCACTGTAGGAAACCACATCAGTGAGAGAGAGACAGAGAGAAACACAGAGAGAAGGAGAGAGAGAAAGAGAGAGAAGGTGAGAGAAAGGCAGAGAGAGAGAGAGAGAGAGAGAGAGAGAGAGAGAGAGAGAGAGAAAGAGAGAGAGAGAGGCAGAGAGGGAGAGAGAGAGAGATTTAAAAAGAGAGACACAGAAGGAGAGACAGAGAGACACACACACACACACAGAGAGAGATACAGAGAGACAGGGAGATGGCATGCAGTATTACTCAAGGTCACCACAGATACATCCTTGACTTGCTTTGGCTACATGGTAACATATCTCATCTGACCCATGACTCTGCCAGGACAAGCACTTCACAGGAACAGATAGTGGCAGAGTCAACAGCTCTATCTCCATGACAACACCGACTGCTATGAATCGGCATTCGCAGTGTAAACATCATGAAATAGTCCTACTGTGCTAGGGGGGGGGAAAAGGTCAATAACTTCCTATCTGGAGGAAAAAACGATGGTGTGACTTGCTTTGTACAATCTACCACTGGGGGTGACGGATACCAACAAGTCCAAATGAGAATTTGAGAAAGGGGGTGACGTCGCCATTCCAGAACACGTTCTGCTACGTCTGTTCTAGCCCTCCACTAGCGAGCCTCCTGCTGGCAGAGCCAGGTAAGGAGGAGGAGGGGGGGGGGGTGGAGGGAGCACCGTACCGTCCTGGGGGGGCATGCAGACGCAGCTGTACTGCGTGACGAGGTCGGGGTCGTAGTGGGAGTGGATGGGGTTGTGGTGGGCCAGCTTGAGCATCTTCTTGAAGGCGTCGTAGATGAAGATGAAGCTGATCAGGGCTGAGAAGCCCTCCTCGGTGAAGCGCGTGAAGTACTGGACCAGGAAGCTGGCGTCCGTGGCCACCAGGACCAGGCAGAGGAACGCCGACCACAGGCCGATCCACAGGCGGAACTCCAGGTAGTCGATGTCGTTGTCTCTGGTTAGTCGGGAGAGGCAGACGAAGGAAGGGAGGGGGGAGGGAGGGAGAGAGAGATAGGGGCAGACGAAGGGAGGGAGGGGGGAGGGAAGGAACAGAGAACATGAACACGACGTATAACGCGACGTGTGTGCGGTGTGCGAAGACAAAGTGACAGTTGCATGGGCTACAAACAAAACAAAAAAAACCTGGAGGCTGCTTGTGTTAAACGTTAGTTTTGTATCAACAGCGATCCTTAGATCACAAGGGCTGGTGCGGTTCAGGGTGTTCCTGGGGATGTTTGTAAGTTAGAAGCAAACAAAAACGTTACGATAGCTACGAATTCCAGGAGACCTGCCCCGGGACTGATTTCGGGGAAAAGGTCAATTTTCTTTATCTAACAAGATTATCTTGTACAGTACAGCATAGTGACGCATGTACATTTTAGCTATCTATATAGACTTTAATGTGGTGCGTTTCGCCTGTGGTTGTCTGCTTGGAGGGTTTGAGTAATCTGATTGGTTGACAAGTCTGAAGGACTCGTCCAAACAGACTGACTGAGGGAGGCAGCCAGCGACTCTCACCATGGAAACCCCCAGAGTACATTGAGGCCTTAGCAAGCTCCATTCACTGTGTGAAATTAATTGAAAGTGAATTATTCATAACGGAACATAACCAGTTGAGTATCCGGTAATGCTAGAAGATTCTCAAAGCACGACCAAAGACGGAGGGAAGGGAGGGACGTATTCACTTATTAGTATTTGTCTAACATCAAAGAATTCACCCATCTTTATCTTCCTTGTTGAAGTTGCTAAAGCATGAAGCTAGCCTCTGTACTGCAGGAACTACCTCAGGCTGAAAGACAAATCAATTATGTAAACGTCAGGCCCTGACCATTGTGAGTACAATCAGCTTTTGTCGCGATGCATTTAACCGGGCCAGCACGGTTCTGCTGCAGGTTCGACTGAAGCGGGAGCACTCCTGAACAAGGGTCACATGACCCATTGAGAGCAGGAAGAAACTGGTAAACAATGACGCTGCATTTATGGGCAGCTGATTGGCAGTTTGTTATTACAGAAGTAGAATTTGTTTCAGCCAGCAGCCATTCTTTGACTTAATGAAATTCAAGTCGTTTATTTCTTTTTTTCGATTATTTGTTTGCTTCCTTGTTTTCTTTTAAAAGGGAGGATAGAGACTGCATGTGAAAGTACTAAAAGAATATGCTAGTCTAAACAAATATGATAGGCTGGCTACCAAGGGGTCAGTGGAGTACACTTTACCCGCTGCATCACTGATGCGGAAACCTCCAGAACAACTGTCACCCCTGATAAACAAACAACCTAACAGGACTAGAACCCAGGACACTGCTGTTATTTGTTGAGTCTGTTCACATCCCTATGGTGGAGTCTTGTGCCCATGTACCACGCATGACGTCATTACATGCAGACACAGAGCTTGGGAGAGACATAAATGTTGTGTTTGGGTGCGAGAGAAAAATAGAAGGAAAGAGAGAAAGACAGAAAAATAGACTGAGAGAGACAGAGAGAGAGAGAGAGAGAGAGAGAGAGAGAGAGAGAGAGAGAGAGAGAGAGAGAGAGAGAGAGAGATGCAACTTAATTCTGACCGTTTGTTTGTGACTGATGATAATAATTAAAGTTCTCTGACATGTTCATAATTACGAGAGTTATCCCTTCACTGTGTACGACTGCTTTGACAACACTGCTCAACCTGAACATTCATGCCAATGATGCATAGCGAATTGAATAGAGAGAGACAGAGAGATGCACCCACTTGCTGAAGTTAAACAGGAGCCTTTCGAAGACCAGCACTGGGCCAGTGCTGCTGAGGATGGTGAGGGGTTGGCCAGCCAGCAAACAGAAGATGGCCCCCGTCACAGCTGTGCCTAGAAAGCTCTCCAACACTCCCTGGAAGCACACACACAACACACACAGAACACACACACACAACACACACACACACAGAACACACACACACAATACAACACACAGAAAGAAAGACGGTCAGCCTTTGTTCAAGATCAAGTTCAAAGTGGTTTGTATGGATGGTCATCGAGGGCTGTAAAACAGTTTGAACCACTTTTGTTTGAACCACTTTGACTGCATGTCACTGCCCACAAAGCAGTTTTGGTTTGAGCTGTTCTGAGTCTCCAAAAAATAAACACAGTTACTTCAAGCCTTTTGTGATATGAATCAGCTTATTTGGCAAGTTTCCTTCACAAAAAAAGCCAATCTTGAACCGGACAAGCCTGTTCAAGTTGACTTTGTGTCACGCATTTACACAAAGGTGTCTGCTTCTGGGCGGGTCGGAGGAAGTGGGGAGGAGTGATGGGGCTGAAGTGCACCTTTGGTCAAACTCTGTGGCGCTGAAGCTTAGAGCCTAGAAAAGGTCAGAGGTCAGGTATTCCCTGTTACGTCTTCACCCTCCCACGTGATTGGGGGAAGGACGGGCCAGGAGAAGGGGGGGGGGGGGGGCGACGACGACACACAAAGTCATAGTTGTGACTAGGCTTGCTGAGTAATCTGGATCTGTGGTTATTTCAGGCACAGGCAAATCCCTTGATGCATGTGCATACATGCCTGCCTGCCTGGGCAGAGGGGAGGCTGAGTGGGTTAGCATGTGTCAGGCTGGCTAGAGCAACCCCATTTTGGCTTTAAGCTTTGGTCCACCTAACCTTCCCAGTCCTCTCCTTAGCGGGAGCCCATGCAGGGATACGGACGCTGGGCCGGGCCAGTTAAGGCACCCTGGTCCACGACCTGCCGCCTTACATTTACATTTAGTCATTTAGCGGACGCTCTTATCCAGAGCGACTCCCAGTAAGTACAGGGACATTCTCCCCGATGCAAGTAGGGTGAAGTGCCTTGCCTAAGGACACAACGTCATTTTGCACGGCCGGGAATCGAACCGGCAACCTTCAGATAAATAGCCCGACTCCCTAGCCGCTCAGCCATCTAACCCCTTAGGCCTTAAGCTAGGGGGACAAGCAAGCTTAACTGGAGCACCACCTGAGAGAAATGTCTGTATCTCTGAACTGCAGCAGGTCAGCCCTGCCCAGGCAATTACACACTCCTCAGGGACAACCATCTTAACACCCCAGGAACGAGACAACGAAAAAACCAGGCCAGGCCAAAAGCAAAGTAGGGTTCAAGGAGAAGCAACACCAACACAACAACTAAGCCGTGCCTCGCACCAGGTCAGCCAAGATTAGAAAAGAATAAAGTTAGAGTTAGCAGCTCAGAACAATGATAGGGACATTTGTCCTCACAACTCAGTTGACCCCACTTGTTGTATTGACAACACCCTACACAACCCATGATGTACATCCAAATGGATCAAACTGGAATTCATGCAGGTGACACCTCACCTGCATGTTATCTGTAGCGTCTCCTAGTAACCCTCCAAACGTGATAGCATTCGTCACGGTCCCAAGGTAGATGAACAAGATGGCCGACAGAGACTGGATGTGCAACCCGTCGTAGAAATCGCTGGCGAAGAAGGGCAGTTTCCGCTTGATGTCCAGAATGAGGCCGCCGCAGAACCTTTAGAACACACAAAGGGTGACCAAAAGAACGTTCTTTATTTCCTCCGGAAACATTCGGTTTAGAAAGTGTTTTAGCCACTCGGGGAAGCCGTGTTCTTGTAGCGCTACTGGGAGTGTGAGGCGGATTGTGGTGTGGTGCTGCTTCCTCACTTTCCAGTGTTTTTGAGCTCGTCTCCGACACTGTGCCCTCCTCCTCCACCCTGACCACCGTCATGTGGCGTGTCCCCGTTCATTTGTAACCCCTCACCTCCAGCATACATGTTCTTCCTACAAACAAACACACCCAAACAAACACACCCACGGTCAAAACAATGAATAATATATATGTATATTGATAACGTTTTCATCAAGGTATGCTCGTCATATTGCGTGGCCAGGGCCGGCCAAAGGCATAAGCGAACTAAACGGCTGCTTAGGGCCCCTGTGGCTACCAGAGGACCCCCAAGAGCACATGAAATTACAGTTTAATGTAATAAAAAAAAATATACATACTTTTTTTCATTTTATTTTTTAATCGGCAACGATAAGCAACGCTGAGGGGCCCCCAAATCAAATTAGCTTAAGGCCCCATAAAGGCTTGGGCCAGCCCTGTGCGTGGCAGTGTGCTGACTGTAAGTCGCTCTGGATAAGAGCGTCTGCTAAATGACTACATGTTAATGTATGCTTGGCAGTGCTGTACCTCTTGTCTGAGGAGGGCAGGGACTTGGGGGGCTCTATCCTGATATCAGGATCCCACTCCCCAGGGGGCAGAACGATGACCTCATCCAGGAACTCCTCGATGCCTGCCAGCAGGTCCTGTCTGTCTTTAGCCTTGTAGGCGATGTCATGGAACACCTGCGCACAGCCACACAAACAAGATCAGCGAATCACAAACCACGGGGCTGTCTGCGACGGGTCGTCACACACACACGCACACTGAAGTCACACAGGGTCTGTAAGCGTGGAAAAACGCTGACTGATCGCCTCCCGCTGCATGGTGTTCGGTCCAGGATCATGAGAGACTGGGCATGCAGGCCGGCCTGGGGCCTGGGGGAATGTGCCAGCCAAGGGAAGACAAAGTGGCATGGGGGTGTTTGTAAACATGCTTTAGACAGAGGCAGGAGGGATAGGGGAAGGGGGTGGAGGGAGGGAGGGAGGGCGGGAGGGAGGGAGGGCGGGAGGGAGGGAGGGAGGGAGGGAGGGAGGGAGGGAGGGAGGGAGGGAGGGAGGGAGGGAGGGAGGGAGGGAGGGAGGGAGGGAGGGAGCTGGGTTATTCTCACAGTTGTCAATACAGAATACCCAAGCTGTAAAAAAAGAAAAGGAAAAAAGAAAAAGACGCTCAGCAAGGACTGAAGGGAGGACTTCAAAAGACTAGAACACAGCACGCCGGTGCTAAGGACACTCGACACATCCTGTTATAAAAGTGAAGTGTGGAAGAGCACAAATGGGACAGAGGCCTGCCTCCGTCCCAAAGCACTAACGAGGCCACCCTGCTTCAGCAAGCATTACAGACGTTGTTAAACCCAAATGTCAGACTGCCTTCCCACAGGGTTCGTCACCATTTCCTAACCCCTACAATCAGTGTCCAGTGTCCATATAGGAGAAGCCTTCTCACACCATTTCCGGAGCCTTGGTTGACGCCCTGTTCCCTCTCTCCCCCCATCTACACCACAGCGGTCTGTATGCTACCTGGGTGCTCCATGGCACCTGGATTCTCCTTCCTGGAAAACGTCGTCCGTTAATACGGTTTCGTGTCAGTTTAATTCACGAATGCACGAAGGCCAGGGCACGTGTCATGTGACCATGGGAGCCGTTCGGGAACATGCATGTGTCACACGACGCGCATGCATGTGTCACACGACGCGCATGCATGTGACACACGACGTGCATGCATGTCCTTCTCAGTCGTACCGGCGGGCGGCCTTACCTCGTCTGACATCAGTGTGGCGATGGCTCTTCCGATCTCATGGTAGGACTTGGCTTTGCCTTTAGGACCCAGCAGGACGAAGAGGAACCTGTTGAACCACAGTTTATAAAGAGGCTCAGGCTCAGCTATTTGATGACATCGGCGTTAGTGCACATTGATGAATTTCCTAGAAGCAGGACAACGAGTGTTCCCGGAACTCAAGACCGAGGATTAAGAGGTCATCTCAGTGACGATCGTCAATTAACTTGCATCTTTTTATTCCCCCTCTCACATCAGCTGAGGATCTGACCAATCCTGAACTTCAACAGGGGGGGGAGGGGGGTCAGGGGGCGGGGATACCTGGTGGGTACGGGCACCTCAGTCAGAGCCCCGAGCATCACAGCCTGCTGCAACCTCACAAACGCCACAAAGGGCGTGTCCAGGAAGTCCACCTCGCCGACCAGGACGTTGGACGCCTCGGCGTCGCGGGGCAGCTTCTTCATGAACTTATTCTTCAGCTGGACCGAGCGAGAAGGAGGGAAAAGGAGGAAGGGAAGGAGGGGCAAATACTGTATCAGTCAGCGTATAGACATGAATAGATGAACCAGACTCTTGTCTTTGACATGCATACTGACATAATGACATCTGTGGTCTCAAACTGCCATCTGTGAGACCATACGAAACTGATTACATCAACTCCCATCACAATATGGTATATATATATATATATATATATATATATATATATATATATATATATATATATATATATATATATATATATATATATATATATATATATATATATATATATATATATATATATATATATATATATATATATATGCTGCAACTGATGTCTTCTCCCTGAGTCACTATGTCACAAAGCTACAGGGGAAAAGCAGCCAGAACGGCCGGTTTCAGATGTCTGTAGGTTATTTGGAGACCAACTGACATTAACAATATTCTTCCCTCATTTTCAGGAATAGTCTGTGTGGCTTTTGTAGAGGTGGTAAAGGTAAACAATGTTACATTTGTTCCCCATTTTGCATAAAACCGGTAGGTAGTGAAAAGTTGAACCACATCGAACAGGCAGAGACCTTGAATGTGAGAGAATAATTAACGAAGGACTCGGTGGCCACAGCAATTTGACAAGGGAACACGGGTCATTAGCTATGGCTGTCAATGTAATTCAAGTCGTTACTGTGTAGCCTAGCAGTTCATGCTTAAACCAACTAGGTTGGATGCCAGTCAGAGTGTCTAGTGACACGATAATAAGTATTCTTTATGATGATTTGTCAATAATTACTTGGTATAGTGTCAGATGATTATTAACCTGTCAATGATTTGTAAATACATGGTGCTCAGTGAAGCATCGTGTGTTGAAGGTGATCTCAGTAAAGGCTGAACACTTGCTTGCAGAAGGAACACTCAAGTCAGCAAGTAGATTTGGGCGCAAATGAGTTTGACATCAATGTCACACTGCGGGCCTCTCTTTAGTACCGTTTAAATGATTACAATTGTCGATAGGAAGCAAGCGTTGCGTAGCATGTTAGAGGTGTCTGATAAAAGATAGGCAACGTCGCTTCCCCAATTGTTGATAGGAAGCAAGCGTTGCATAGCATGTTAGAGGTGTCTGATAAAAGATAGGCAACGTCGCTTCCCCCCAAAAAAGACGTGAGAAAAAGTGAATCATGGATCACTTTTGGGGCTTCGTTCGTACACAATGAAGCGAGTCAGAGGCCTTATCTGTTAACACCAAGCCCCCTCGTACATGAGAGGCTCAGAGTGTTTTGTTCATAGATGAAGGACACTCCTCCCTTTGCCACACGCGTACTTTAGCAACGTCTGACCCTGCACTGTACCAAGTGTGATATCAAGATTGAAATGACATCACATTTTGTACTGAGATGTTCCCAGAGAGTACCCCCCCCCCCCCCCCCCACACACACACACACTCCTTACCTGGTCCTTCTCTGGCTTGTCGGAGAAGTCGCTCAGACTGTTGGAGGTAAGGTTCCTGTGGGTCGTGGTGGGGCTACCTACGCAGGAGAGGTCAGAACACGGTCAGGGGTTTGGGTCAGGGGGGAGGAGCCTGGAATCACTCGTTAAGATTAAATAAGAAGAACAAAAAGACAGTCTCAAACTCAATTCAGAGGAGCTCACAGAGAGAAACAGAAAGATCAGGAAACCCGACAGCAGAAGAGGTTTTAAGCTGCCAGCTGTGTTGGATCTAGATACTGGGCTCTGGAAGGCAGTCGGGCAGCCGTATGATGTGCTGCCAATTTGTCTCTTATGCCACTTACACCTCCCTGGTACAACTACCTGGTCTTTGCGCCGGGGCCAGTGGGAACGCGCATTAGTCGCGCTAAGCTCCACTCAACCTGACAGTTTAAGCGAAATAATCTGCCTCAGACGGCATTAGTTGGGTTGTCTGTACGTTTTCTCTGTATCCGATGTTCTGTTTCTCTGGGCCTGAGAGACTGGGTCCAGTTTGATGCAGCCGCGTGAAAAATCCTCCCCGGCGAAACGCTGACCTGATACAATGAGAACCCCGCGCTGCGCGAGGGCCATTCGCTCTTTGCGGGTCTGTCGTCAGCCACACCGGTATTAGCATGCCGTGGCTCTCACGTACTCCATGTTATATCACCGGTGTTAATAACCCCTACCATGCGTTCGTAACGGACTATGTCACATCCAGAGTTGTCGTTAGAGTGTTATAACCTGTCGTATGGGCTGCTCCATCAGTGCTATGAGCCGACTTACAGAGGTATCCCATGCTGGAGCTCCGGGCGACTTCATCTAAGGGTTCCTCGCAGTCTCGAGGGGTTAAAAAAGGCACGGGATGGTCTAAAGGGCTGCGTGCTGCAGGGGCCCGGATGCAGACGGACGGAGACACCCGAAAAGAAGGAAGACAGGGCAGGGGGAAAACAGAGACAGAGAAGAAAAGAGGTGATGGGATCGTTCCCAAACTTAGTGTATAAGGTTAGTGATAGGCTGCAAGTGGGAAGACAGTTGTTAGGTGACAGGAAGAGGACGAAGATTAATAAGACACAAATGTAGATGACGGTAACATTTACAGTTGTCCACGAAGAAGAGACTTAGAGTAGATGCATTTGAATCCATACATTGAAATCAATGTTTGTTTACAATGTTAAGTTGTTGATCGATTATTGATTGTTAATAATACATTCCTGGGTTCTCCAACACACACACACACACACACGCGCGCACACACACACTATGCAAGCAATCCCTCAAGGTTACGTGCACATTGTAAAAAAAACAGGCATGCCTTTCGAATCTACAGCCATGCAAATCAATGGACCAGTATCCCTTAAACCATATGTACACACAGTAGGCGGATATCTCTAGAGATTGGCCACAGGATGTGTGTCCCCCCCCCCCCCCCCAGAGGATGAAATCAATCATGGAGGATACAGAGGCGGAAGGCTGTGAGACAAGGAGGAGGTTAAAAGAGGCTGCACCAAACTGGCCCCGGCATTACCGTTCTCCTGGTTGGAAAACAGCCTACTTGCACTGGACACGGTCTTGCCGATGTCGGCAAGGGAGCGCAGGTTGGACTTCTTGGTCTGGTGGCGGTGCTTCCTCAGCAGCGTGAACATCACCTTCTCCTTCAGGTCTGCCTTCAGCTGCCCGCTCTCTATCTGGTTGTCAGTTATCAGCTCTGGAAGAGAGGAAGGAGGTGGGTGGGTGGGGTATCAGTACAATCACACGAAGAAGAAGAAGAAAAATCATTAGTCCGCCGCGTATACTGTTTTGGCAGAGCCAAAATCGGCGCGCGAAGTCTGGGCTGTGAGTAGACGAGGGAAGCCGTCTTACCGACCACCTGCGGGAGGGTGGAAGCCTCGAGATCCAACATGATGGTGCCCTTCTCGATGCACTTCTTCAGTTCAAACAGGCTGTGTAAGGACAGGGTGGCCACGTGGGGCTTGCTCCAGCGCTCTCCGCCTTCTTCCACCTTCTCCTCAAACTTGATCCACCTGGGGGAACCACCGCACACGGATGCTTGAGGACAAGAAAAAGACGCTGTATACAAATAGTGGCGCATTCTGTGCCGTGAGAAGTGTCGGGGCTGTTTCTACTGAAAACACAGCAGGTGCTCAGGGTTGTGGGGCGAGACAAAGGTCGACGGGGATGAGAAATGACAACAAACAGATGGCTTTCATCTCGTTCAACAACAGCGGAGCCCATATGCAACCCGCATTTGTCGCCGTTATGCAAAGAAATCTACGCAGGTGATGCGTGAAGCGTGCTGAGCTTTGACACATGAGAATCTTTTTCCCAATAGCCCAGGTTCTAGTGGTCCTGAAAGTGGGGCCTCTGATGAACCTCTGCTGGGACACCTTGAGGGGCGAGACTGGGGACAGTTGGTGCGTTGTGAATTTCTCTCCTCTCCTCCCCTGACAAAGAGCCATTCTCCTGGGCTGCGGGATGGGGTTTCCTCCAGGGATAGGATGTCCCTTCTGGCCAGGCTCCACCCGCTTTTAAGTCGACCCTCCGGAGGAGAGAGGGGCGGGAGACAGGCTGCAAGGAGGACGAGGAGCCGGGGGCAAATCACATCGTGAGAGATTCAGTTACCCTCCCTCCTGTGGAGCCTCCCCCCCCCCCCGACTCCCTCAGGGATAGATTTCTGGACCTCAGAGGATTAGCATGGGTTATGTGGGGACTACTGAGTTAGTGTGCTAAGGAGCCTAATGCTTTGTACCTGGGTATGGTCTGTCACTTGAGCGTGCGCGTTTGTAGGTACTCGAGTGTCTTGGCATGATGAAAAGGGTGTGAGGGAAAAGACGCGTCTGTGCGTGTACGCGTGTGTATGTGTATAAAAGCGTGAACTCAGCAAGAGTGTTAAGCGTTGAGGGGGAACGCATGCATGTCTGTAAGCCTCTTAATGGGAATGTGCTCTGTCCTGCTGGGGCATTCCCTCCACCTGAACAACCGTCTACCTCAGAGCCACAAACCAGGAACAGGGATGCCCGAAACCACAATTGATCCTCCTCATTCCAGTCTACTGAATGGAGCATTGTTATCAAGACAACATATTTACTTTCAGACAAAAGATTCAATCTTTTGCAAGATTTCTAAATAGTTTCACAATCCTTCAACCTATGAAAACACCATTGTGACTAAGACTTGTTCCCAGACGGAAGGTAGCAAGTTGGTCCTGCCCAGTTCTGTCATGGTAATAGGCTGCTAGTTCTGGGTTCACTGAAGGGACAGTGGGGAGCTCCAGAAAGAGATCAAACTGACCGGGGACTACACACGAGGACATGCAATTAACGCAGACACACCCAATCACACGCAATTACATTCGTGTGGAAGATTTTCTCTTGGTTTTGAAACAGGAAATTGTTAGCTCTACCATAAGCTCTGCGTCAGCACCAATGTCTAACTGTCCGTTCATGCAGCTTCAGGAGTTCTTGGAAAAGGGCACGGGGAACGTTTCGAGCGAACGACTCGGAGAACCCCGGCCTTTTCGATCGCGTTGGCATATCCCGACCGGCCGTTTTCGACAACATGCAAAGAGCGGGTGAAGGGGGTGAAGGGGCGGTCGACCTTTGACCCCTCTTCCTTCTCCGGGCTCACCTGGCGGTCTCCTTCCACTCCATCTCCTGTCCGTCCACAGCCAGCAGCTCGTCCAGCTCCGTGAAGAGCTGAGGGGGGGTGGGCCCGTCGTCCTCCTCCCCCAGCATGAACCGGATACGCTCCGCAGCTGGGGAGACTTTAGGGAAGGGGAAGGGGGGAGGGTGGAGGAGAGATAGAGAGAGAGAGAGAGACCAGTCAAATATTTATAATCGTGTCAATGATTACTCTGAAAAGCAAACATGCTCCACGTGTGACTGTTCTGTCATTGACCGTCGGTTACCACCTTGACTGCTCCTGGATCAAATAAACCGTGTCTCGGGGGCATTTCTGTGACGCTTAAAAAGAAACAAAAACAAAGCAAGTCCTTGACGAAACGGCGTCGGCCCAGAAGGAGGCAAATGCCAAGACAGGCCTGGGGCGTGACCTGTCTGGGGGAAAAAAACACACCCTCACCTAATGCGAAAGTGGAGCCTTCCGCTTGGGTGTGAGAGCCAGTTTCAGGAAACCCAACTTCCTTCTTAGAAGTTATGCTGACCTGGCACAAACTCTCACCCCCAGGTGGGAGTGACTACTGAACTATTACACACATTAAGTAGATGGAAGTCTGGACAACCGTAGTTCAGAGGTCGGCCAATGACCCTTGCTCTAAGCATATACGCTGAGTGACACCACGAGTGACCGTCCTCCCAAGGGTTCTGAACAGGCCCGTTTTCACTTCTAGAGATTTGTGCAACCAAAGTGGCAAAGTTATATTAAGCTGTAAATCAGCTTGGGCCTATTTCTGTGCGGGGAAGGAGAGTGAGAAGAGACCTAGAGCGACATTTCCACTGCCTCAGAGGAGAAGGAAGGTATATCTCACACTTTAAATGAAACACTGCAGACAAGACGAGAGATTGACAAGGGGGGGGGGGGGGGGGTCTTCTGTTGGGTCTGGCCAGCAGAGCCCAGACATTACGGATACTGGAGAACACACACTGAGTCTAACAGCCTGGACCAGACTTTACAAGCCACTTGATAAGGCCATATTGCGGTGTGAACAACCCCAGTAAGTCAAAAACATTGATAACAGGGCTTTCATTGACTCGAAAGGGTTTGCCAAAATCAACAGGATTAGGAGGATTTAGAGGTCAAAATTATGGAAAAACCAACAAGTTCAAGTGTGCGTGAGTGGGTGTGTTGATTGTGTTGGCAGGATACGCAGTCCAAAGCTTTTGTCCCATGCTACACCTGGGGCCGTGATAGGAGTGTGGGGACCTTATGACACTCATCCTGTGCGTGAAACTTCACAAATGCCCTTGATTCTCACTTCCACGGTGGTGATAAACAGGACCCGGATCCACGAGCAACCAACCAAATCAACCACCAAGCGGCCCCCCGTTCCTTCAAACGAGCTACCAAAGGAGAAGGGACTGGGTGACATTCTCTTCCCTGCTGATGAGTCATGAACGCTGAGCCCTACAGTAATATCAGGCATTCAGGACTACTAACAGGAGGAATACAAGCGCTGACGGCTAAAAGCGGAGAGACGTCACAGCGTCATAAGTGACAGGGTGGGGAATCTCCCCTTTTGCTACGGCACCAAGCGCCATCCGTCTCCTGGGAATTCAGCTGCTAAAACCGCCCGTGTCTTTTCGCTCTGCACGGACCACAGCTACAGCACAAGAGAGTTTCTATCGATATGCCAATGGTCATGTGCACTGAGAGAGCTCCTTCCGTGCGTGGAGGAGCTCCTTTTAGTTCAACCTCTGCATGAGGCTGTGAAAGACACGTGACAGGTAGAATGGACAGGTATGAAGAGAAGGGGGTTCTGAGGTAGGCAAGTTCCTACAAGTCCTTCTTCACCAAGTGGAGTATAACAAGACGACACAGGAGCTGTCTGCTGTGGGAAACAGCTGGGTATCAGGGAGATCTATGTGAAACAACAGTTTTTACTGGACACTGGCTTGAACTCTGGGGTCTTGGACTGGTGTGGACATTCAACTACAAGTCTGGGGTGGATCTGATGTCATTTTGGGGGATATCTTCAATGTTAACCCTTGTGTTATCTTCGGGTCATTGTGACCCTTCAGTCATTGAGACAACTTTACCTCATACAAAAATAAAGTGAAGCGTTTTCTTTGAACTGTCGGCCTGTCTCACACCCCCCACAGCGCGAACGTTATAAGAAAATGCTTTTTATTTGTTTTTGTTTTTGTTTTGGGTACAGTTGTCGCAGCACAATGATTGGTCGTTGTGAACCTGCGGGTTACTGTGACCCGAAGACAGCACAAGGGTTAAAATAACGCTTGCAATTGAATATGTAGGAGAATTTGGAGCCGGACTAAAAGGTTGGCATGTTGTGAACACGTGCCTGACTGGCTGATGGAATTCTTGACTTCAATGCAGGGGAGTCGCGTAGTCTAAAGATGCTTCGACCTGAAACAGAAGCGATCGGGTTGGTACTTACTGAGGGGCATGAGGATGTTGGGGGAGGCCTCGTCTGCATTCTCGCCGTCCGACTTGTCTCCGCCCTCCACATTCAGCTCCACCCTCTCCCTCTTCTCCTTGTGGCCAGACTTGCGTCGGTGACGTCGTCTGCGGTGGTAGCTCTTGGGCACGTGCACGCCGATGTACACCGTGTGGTGGCCTGCCATAGCACAGGGGACGCAGGTCAGATTACCACAACTGTTACACACAGGAAATTACATTAATCCTGCATGTTGGTAATCCACGACAAAACGGAGGAAATGCATATCACAAAAACAAAGGATGAGCTCACAGATCCTAGCAAGGCCAGTGAGAGAGAGAGAGAGAGAGAGAGAGAGAGAGAGAGGGGGGGGGGTTCTGGTCTTGTCTGTGGACACGTTCATGCTAACTGACCCATTAAAACAAGAACCGGCATCCAGGTTCGGTTGAGCTAGCGGGCTATTCTTCAGAACTCAAGTCACACATGCCTGTCACACACACAGCCTGCCCATGGTCGGCAGTTTCCCCATGGGTCCATCTGGACCGGATTTGTCCTCCTCCTGACACACTCTGAGGATGTAAATAAATACCAACTACTTCCTGTACAGTGCAGCTCATACAGGAAATGGCTGACCATCTCCAGGAAGTCATTTTGTAGGGAACGCAACGGTCCCAAGCCAGATGTAGAGCAGTCCTTAAGGCCAAATATTCCGCCTTGTATGTCATTTTCCATGATCACTTATGCACACTGATGTTCCTCATCATCAATAACAGTCCAAAAAAGCAAGAGAAATAGCACAATAAAGTGCGGGAGCGATAAAATAACTCTATACTCATGAAACCACACGTTCAAAGTCAACTGAAGACAACCATTCATTGACTGATGTGAACAGATTATTTGGTGTAACATCATTTTCATTCTCTCAATGTCCCTTTTCCTTGGAAATGGGTTGGTCCATGATCTGGTGCACCCCCACAAACACATGCCGTAGGAAGGAGAGAAGAAACTCTTAACTCTCCCTTTCATTGGGTATCTCACTATAACCGTACTGCGCAGACTTACCTCACCTTACAATGGCACTTCCCTTGCAAAAAGGCAAAGTTATTGTAAATACATTTTAAAATGAGTGGATATGTATATCACTTCCAAAAGGACACAACATAACCTGCGAGTTAACGATTTATCAGATACCCGACCTGACCTCATTAGTGTTTTCGGTTGAGTTAAACAAGTTGCCGTGTTCCCACACAAGGTTAAGACAAAGTCTGGTTTCAACTCCAACCCTGGGGGCATGCTCGGCCAGAATCTCACAGACAAGTGAAAGAGCTGGCAGCCATTACTGTGTACACACAGCCCAGTCGCTCCTCAAACTGTGAGTACGTTCTTTGTGTGTGCACGTGCACGCAGGTCTGAGAAATATCAGCGTGTTCCTCTGCGAACGTGTGTGTACACAGAGCGTGAGTGAGTAGTGTACGTGTTATGCTTCTGTGCAGTTAGCTGATGGCTAGGTCTGTCCTGAAGGATTATGGAGGTAAACGTCTTCACGGGGAGAGAAAGAGTGGGTGCCTGCTAAACCAGCCCGCTCCACATCTGGATTTTCTATTCTAATCCCTCTACGATTTCATCCCTATGCTGGTGTGGGAAAACGTACAGCCATCCGAGTCAGCGACCTGGAGACAAAGACCGACTGAGTATTATGGGATGGGGCTGGTGTGACGTGGGCAAGCTAACGGCGAGAATTGATGCCGGATTGGGGGCAAAGCAGATCTAGAAGAAAAAAGGGAGGGAGACGGAGGGAAAAGGGGAGCGAGAACAGAGGGGGGGGGGGGGGGGGGGGGGGATCAAGAAAGAGTGACTAGTGATCTCACCTTCGACCTCCTCCGCGTCACAGATGTGCTTGACGAAAGCCGCCCCTCGGTCCAGGACAGCCTCATCCTCCACCCTGCATGGACAAGCAAGAAGCCCGGTGAGAACAGGCCGCACAGCAGAGAGAGCGCCACATCAGGCAGCACGACCCGTGAACCGGTCACAGGTTGGCGTCGCCACCCCTAGCCGAACTTCTGAGACGATGCTCAGCGCACGCGCTCATACGCCCCCACACGCTGGCTCAAGCGTGGCTTGGTCCCGTTTATCTGCTGCTCTGTCGTCTCCATAAGGATCCAGTTTCTCCTGAGTGTTTCAGAGGGATTTTGGTTGCCAGGATCAGCTTGTTTTGACACACAGAACCTCCCCCCCACACACACACACATTCGGCCACATCTGTCTGTTTTAGAGCCTGGACGTCAGTTATGCGTTCCCATGAAATACAAGCCTGATAATTATCCCTATTCATGAGTTGTATTCATCTACATACAATGCCTGAATCCTGCTAGGTATCCACTTATTCTTCTACCTGTTAAACTTGTCAAACTCTCATTGTGAAATTACCAAGGGAGATAGCAGAGGATCCACCTACTTCAATAGAATACTCCCACAAGACAATAAAAATGTGTATTGTAAATGTAATCTTCAGTCATATCCTTTCTCTGCTGCCCATTCGGTTCAGCCAAGACAAAATACAAAAATATTTGTAAAAGATACTTTTGTAAAACCAAAAAACGTATCTACCCAGAGACAGTTGGAAAGATACAGGAAAGCAGGAAGAGAGAGGGGGAGACATCCAGGAAATGCCACGAGCCGGAATCATCAAACGTGCACCGCAGAGTTACGGCTGTAGCCTTTGTGGCAACCACACTCTACCCAGTGAGCCACCGGCACACCCAGTCAAAAGACATTGTCAAGTGGTTAATCATTATTCAAATGGAGCTGGGCAGGTGGTGTAACCATGTCCTGCATTCCACTTCTTTAAAACATAGGATGTCATAATCCCACATAGCATATTTCCACTCTCGCGAAACAGGTTTGACCATTCTTTGGCCCGGCTGCTTGGATGAGGGACAAATGAAGTTGGAAATAAAGAAACAGCGATGCTCCACTTTCTGCAGTTCTATGCATGTCGGCAAACGCGTACATTTCTTCATAGCATGTCCACGCATGCATGTCTGAGCTGAGGGCTGATGACGCATGCGCTGGGGGGTGTGTGAGTGTGTGTGTGTGAATGTGGTGCTGTCAAAGTGGCATATCCTGACTGACTGTGAGAGGCACTGCGACATGACAGGCATGTAGTACACTGTTTCAGCCAGAGCTCGCTGTCGTTTCCTGCTGTACGCGGAAACGGTGGTGTTTCCTGTAGTTCCCGGTACACTCAGCAGCTGTTGCCTTGATAAATCAGGCGACCTTCTCTTCCAAGGGGAGGGGGAAAACAGTGGCTTCTCATTTCAAGGCCACTCCACACCAGGCTGAGCCTGGCCTGGCCTCATGAGTGCATCAGGACTGCATGGAATTGGCAGCGATTATTCAGCATGGGATGCACAGGAAGGGACACTCTAACCCGCATCCGAGTTCCCTCTTGGAGGTCTGATTTACATCAAACAGAAGTTATCGTCTTTCCGTTTTATATCCATCACTTCCCCTAAACACAAACAGATTAGTCAGACAGTCTTAAGACTGAAAACGTGTATGTGGAGGGATTAGCTGAAACACTATCTGCCCACCAGCACTGGTATGAGAACCATCCGCACTGAAACAAATCTACCTGTGTCGCACAATGCATGTCTGACATTCAGCTGATGAGGCCATCTCTGGAAGACACTGATCCTGTGACAGAAACTGGGCTGCGCGCCGATACGGTTTCTTGCCTACCCTCATCCTCCCCCGCCGCTGCTCTCAGAAGAAACCGGAATCTTTACCGCAGACAGCATCACTTTCCCTCACTGCTGCACCCCTGGATAATGTCAAAACCAGTTTGAAAGAGAGTTGGGATGGATGGGTGGGTGGGGAGGGTGTGTGTGTGTGTGTGTGTGTGTTGGGGGTGGGGGGGTTGGTACACAAACTCCTATATAAACAAAGACAGGAAGGATGTGACTTGTTCTTATGATAGCACTGCAGACTCTTCTGCATGGACCTTATCCTCCCATATCTAGCTTTGGGATTTTGCGGTGGGGGCAGGAGAGGTGCAGCACTGAAGTCCTGCTCACTGATCAAACGACAGCCCGCCTGGCTTGTTGCCACGGTGCCAAGCGGCGCCAACACAGACTTGGTTCATCATTGTTGGTGGAGAGGACAGGACAGGTTCCCACAAAGCATTTGGCGTTGGGGAGGGATCAGAGCCTAACCCCACACAACAGCTTAGAACGTCTTTGCATCTTTCATAATGATAAAGCAGGGAATGAGAACAAGAAAAGAAAGCTGTCGCAAACCTTAATCTCTTCTTCTTCTTCTTCTTCTTCTTCTTCCTCCTCACTGTCTCAACAGTTTGTGCTTTCCCTCGAGGCAAGAGAGTATGCAAGAAAGCTCACGAGCCTCGAGTGGCTTCGTCACCGTGGACGCCTGTAGCCCCCATTAAGTCAGTATCACAGTCCCCGAGGTGTCATTGACAGTGAGGTCAAGTCTTCCTCTGAGGCACCATGTAAGGAAATGGGAAAATGTCTGCCCTGACAGCTGCCGGCACAGGGGGCAAGGGAAAGTGCCACGGGTGCATAAGGTCAGTTGTCAATGCCTTTCCCCATCAAGGGTATAGAAATAGAGGAAGCTGAATGCATGCTTTAATTAGGTTTGTAGCACAAACGGTCACCCCGTACAGAGGCTGTGAGTCGTGGCGAGGTACATTGTTTAAGGTTGCGAAACTGGACTTTTCCGATGATCGGGTTCCGGATGACACATGATCAGTACCACCTTACGGAAACATAGTTGTGCGTAGCTTCTCCAATATGTTTGAAATCATGTAACTGACCTCTTCACCCTTTCAGTGCACGGGATCGTGTACAATAGACGCCATGAGCCAAAGGAAGACATCTGAACTTTGAAAGTGCCCAGATACTTGACTTGAGAAGTGTCTGTTTAGGAATTTGAACATCGGCCAAGCCTTATTCTTTCTTTCACTAACAGCTCTTCTTTTAGATACAAACCCTCCAGTAGAACCAGACGTGTCGCATTTAGCAAGAGCCTTTAGAGCGGCCTTTTCACACAGGCCTTTGGCAGTGTATCAGTGTGACTGGGGTGTGGAGTTGGGGGGGGGGGGGGCCTGGTGAAGCAGGTCAAGTAACAGGAAAAGGGCCTTCAGTGTTCGGTCTAACCTTAACCACACAAGACTGTAAAGAGAGGGAAAGGAGTGGAGGTCAAGTTGCAAGCTCATTGCCAGTGATATCAGGGCTCGGGACCCCAGTGAATCACTCCATACCGAGGGCTCTGACAGGGACAACCTTATGCGGAATATGTAGCGCAAGGCTCAGAAGAGGTGTGGAGAGTTTGACATCCTCATTTTTGGGGGGAGCAAAAATATAAAAAAAGATAGATGGAAACCTTGGTTACATCCTCCTGAACCATTTGATAGAAAAAAAAATACATAGTTCATAACCCTAAACTTTATTCATTCAAATGGCATTTATTATTACCAGCAGGGAAGTGAATTGAAGTGATTGGATTCAGGCAAAATCATATTCTACAAAGCTTCTTAGTGCTCATGAAGAATTTGGTGTGAACTCTCACCAAAAGGTGTGAGTCCATTGACACATCCACACCGAGCTTGATGTTAGAACAGGAGCATTTCACACCTCTTCCCACACCTTTGTGTGCAGCAGATTGTTGTGTCAAACTTAAGGTCATCATAGCTGTGGTTTGGCCTGTCAGGCCCTAGTTGGATACTGAGGTATATTACACTGGTCTCCAGAGGTCATTGACACATCCTGGGATTACCTGCAATACAGGTAGCCTACACTCCCTCCTCAGACTCAGGGAAGAATGAGAGGCAGAAGGATAGTGTGTTGCTGCCATCCAGACCATGCTATGCTCTGACTTCTCACTCGAGGACGTGTTGGTGACCTCCTGCTCCAAGATTAGCATGTCAGTGCGTGAGGAACCAGGATCAGCAGCTCAGAATCAGGAATCGGGATGATCCTCAGCTCCTGACAGCCTGACTCACCAAATCCCACCAACCAGGTCCACCCTGAAGGTCTTTATGTAAGCTCAGCAACCTCCTGAGAGGCTATGGGAGAACCCTTAGCACACACATGCACAGCTAGCAACAAGCAACACAGCTTGGCAACGAGTGCAGACCTTTAATTATTCAAGACCATTGCACTGATATGATTCTTTGAAAAGTTTGGCAAGTATGTTTTGTCTTTAATCACTTGAAGGAATTTCTAGTAAGCGTGACGAAACTGGATGTTTGAGTTTACAAAATCCTAATACTGTATTCCTGCACGTGAGACGTTGACCAAGAAGAAGCAACAAATGAATAAATGGATGACAAGATAACGAGGCACTAACTTCCCTGTCCTTTGTCAGAAACCACATTACTCACGACAAAAAGACAGAACAATGACAAATCGTTTGTAACTAGAGTTCTTGGCAACTTCTCGTGTGGCCTTTCTTTCTTGTCTGACATGAATTGGAATGGCTAAACCTATAACTTGCGTATAGCTTACTTGTCTAATCTAGATGGGTGTTGATAAACATGGTCTCCAACAACACACTTTAAATGACTTCACCAGATAACCATGCTAAACCCCGTCTTGCATATTAGACCAAAGAACGCCATAGGAAGTAACGTTGAGAGGTAACTGAGTGCGCGCGCTGTGCGTAATTATTGCGCGCTCCGCCGTCCACGGACAACAGCCGTGTGAACTTACTGTAGCAAATATTACACACTCCGTATGATTTTGTTGGCCCCCAAATAAACTATTGTAGTGGCACATCAAGACAGGAACTTTTTAGAACTTGAAACAATGCCTAGAGTTATTCATGGCATATGGCTAATTTAAACTTGACTAAAGATAACGTATGTCCCTCCCTTCTCGTCTGATTTAGACCAATAATCTAATTGAATGTGACAGGTTCTCGGAAAATAGATTACCGTGACCGCTCAAGCCATAGTCTCACACAAGCGGTGGTGGCGGCAACCTGCGGCTTATCCAGACCTATATTGTGTTAAACTATTGGTATTATTGAGGATCCCATTATTAAACATTTTATGCGGATGCAAATAGACGCAATGCGTTAATTTCCTGCTATTTTACAAGAAGTGATGTTGCAGATGTGCACAGTTGATAAGTCTCATTAGCTTTTATGGAACGTTCATGAACGTTCCATGCATGGATCTCAGGTTTAAGCATAAATTCAATTATACTAAGGATGTCATTACTCTGAAATTAGAATGCTTTCCACAGCCTAAACTACATCTGCGTCTCTGTAACTTCACATTATATTCAACAACCTCATGTGGTCTACTGTACCATTGATCAGATACTTATAGGCTACGCATTGCCTATTCTACTTGATATCAAGGCACATGTTGCAATGTTGACCCCAAAACCAACTGGAAATACAAGACTTAAATATACTCACTTGCTTTTCTCGGTACTCATTTTGCCAAAGTTATGTCCAGCTTTTCCTGAAGTTTGACTCCAAAGGAGTAAGCTACTGAAGTCGACGTACCGTCCTGTCCTCTTGCCCAATAAGTGTTGGCAATATATTGGTTTAGCCTACACTAAGCTATCGACCTATCGATACTAAAGAGAACTTGTTTGTTTCACGATAAATTGATTAACGTGATTAATGATGTAGGCTAAATTCACTCAGTTTCTGTCAATATGAATTAGTGATAATCACGACAAAAGTTGTTTTGAAATGTTGCACTTATCTCTTCGGAATCAAAGTCATGTTATCGATGCTACAAACTAAACATAATGTAACACCTAGATAAACCATGTTGTTAGACCTAATCACTCCATTATTTGTAAATCCTCGACATTCCGTTGTAGTTTATTACGCTGTTGCCTAAGAATGAAGAAGTACTGCGAGCCCAGCGTGTCTTTTTCCATTTTTAAGTACCTTCCCTCTTGTAACGTCACGCCACGAGTGGGAGGTAGAGGTCAGAAAACTCCGCTACGCTGGGTTGCTATAAACCCCTTTCAGTGTCTCTCACCTTTAACTCATTGGAGTTCTGGTGTAAGGGACTGATTTATTGTGTTTAATTAAATATATATTTTTACATTTAATAACTTTTCAGCTTGAGAACATTGGCCGTGGGTCATTTTCTTCATTAAAAATACACTTAATTTATAAAGCGCACACAGAACCCCACTTTCAAATGTACTTTATGGTATGTCAGGTCCAATGGTACGACGGAGCCATGCAGGGGTAATTTAAGTACCGGTATGTGTGTAAGGGACAAAACTACAAATGAATTAAAATGGTTTTTATGTGCCTTCACTCTTTCTTTGTTTTTGCTGCTGAACATAGCACCAAGAGCCAGTCTGTCGCCCTGCAAGTCTAAATTTCTCCTTCTTTTTGCCGCACTTTTTACCGTCTTGAGTGACACTACTAAATGGCCCGACAGAACCAGCACAGTGATATTACAATAAAAGAGTGATACATTACTTTGATACAATGTAAGAAGTGGAATTTTCCATACCAACCATTTACAGAAACGATTTTGGCTGTAATTGTTGTAAAACCCCAATAATACTGTGTGTATCAGACCCGTGAATATTGTGTAAGTAACACATTAACACACACAACGGTTAAGTTCACTTGACAAGAAGACATCAATGACTTGCCCACATTTCAGGACTGCAAACAGCAAAGTTCTTCAAGTTCAACCTGTATTTTACGGTAATTTGTATGCTTACTCTTGAGTCACCTTGCAATAATTATACACATCTACAACACCAGGGTTTTGGTAAACCAATAACTGTAATTTAAACATTTAGTTACCTTATTGCATAGCCATCTCTGTGAATCACCTGTGTGTCTTTTGCTTATTCAGCAAATCTAAGGTGCTTTAGATGTTCTATGTTGCAAAACAATATACCACATTACCTTTTTGAGAAATGGTCAAATACTGACATTGGCCCTAGATGGCACTATGGCGTAAATGGCATAAATCTTATAGATTCAACTGTCAAATACTGTATATAAACACTTTTATAGTTTAGCCTGCCTAGTTCAATTCATGCCAGGAATATGTCAAAGAAAAGATATTGACGTTGTCACAAACCCACACAAATTCCGTATCATACTGGACCCCAACAGCAGCAGCAGCAGCAGATTTGCTCATCTAAAGTTAATATAGGAGACTTCATAAATAAAACAAGTTTACAAATGTTTGCATTGAAACAGTCAGTGAAACCACCATCATATCGCTCTAAAATGTATTATTTTTATTTCCTTTTCCCATGTACATTGGTCTTTATAAATAAAACGTGCGTAAGAAAAAATCTTTACAAAAATGGCCTTGAAGGAAAGTACACTTTAGCTATAAGATAAGTACATTTAAAATGCTTTGAGTGAATGAGAGACATTGTTGTAATGACAAAATATCTTCAATCACAGTTTAATCATCCCTGTGATTGGATTCCGTCCTCTGCACAGGCACCAATCATCTGCTGCGGTCTACAATGAGCTGAGGAAGTCTTTGACCTGAAATAGGCAGAACAGTTAGCACAATATACATACAGTGACATTATGTGTGTAGCTATATGTTTGAGAAGACATCATGCGTAGCGCTGGTATTTACCATCGGCATAGAAACGGTTGCATGCTTTTGGTCAGGCTTCAGTTCCCTTAGGGAAACTGTGTGTGTGTGTGTATGTGTTTATGCACATGTTGTTGTGAAGTCATAAAACAGGAAGTTTGAAACAGTCAAGCACCATGTTTTCTTGAAACATAAAAAACAAGCTAAATATAGTCCCGTCCATTCCTTAGTGCTTATTTCACATAAGTGTTACCTATGTTTATCCAAACATATTTAGAATAAGGTGCAACACGTCTCACCTTTTCCACCATGTTGGCACATTTGATTTGGTCCCCTTTAAAGTCTTCATTCACGTCCAGAGTCAGAACAGGCACGTTGTTCAGATACTCAAACTCCATACTGGTGGTCAAAAGATCAAATGAGACATGAGTCATTGACTTCCACAATGCTTATGCAAGCATCTATCGGCAGCAATGATTGTCTACGCGAGTAGGAACTCATGCAATCCATCTTTTTTAAGGAAACGTTCGGCTCACAATCGACCTGAGAAACAAACCAAACCGATGTCCTAACTCTTTATCGAAACACATTCCGAAATCATAAATTACCTATTAAATACCTAATCCTCTAGAGTCCACACTGACAACCCCCCCCGCCCCCCTCCCCCTCTCACTCACAAACATTCTACAACGTAAGCAGGTTGCGCGTCGGGGCCTCACCGCATGGTTTTGTGCTGCAGCCAGCTCTCATGTTTGAAGTGGAGCTTCTCCATGTACTCCAGAGGGATGCCCTGCTCTTCCTCTCGGCCTCGGAGGTGCAGCCGCTCTAAACACCTCTGCAAACACGCAAAAAAATGGGTATTTTCATCGAATACGTCTTACTCTTCTGCTTCTCCCCTGGCAGCTTCTCAACCGACAGCGCAGGATGGGAAGTGAGAGACGGCGAGCGCGGGGGGACTGTGTGCGGGAACGTACCTCCGGTGCGGCTCTGAGGTAGACGATGCCGTCCAGCTCAATGTGTTTTCCAAACTGATGGTGGAGCCAGCCATGCCAGTCCTGGTAGATGGCCCACTCTGTGTCGTTGAGACACTCGCTCTCATACAAGTTGGCGGCAAAGATGTACCTACGGGGATACCACGCCAGAGTAAAACGTGTCATTTTGAAGGTCCGTCACTACATGTGAGGAAGAATGAGGAAAAAGTTCTAGGAAATCATAGGTCACATCCAGGGCCGGCCCGAGCCTTTATGGGGCCTTACGCAAAATTGATTTGGGGGCCCCTCGGCGTCGCTTATCGGTGCCGATTTAAAAAAAGAATATATATATATTTTTACATAATACATTAAAATGTGATTTAATGTGCTCTTGGGGGACCCTCTGGTAGCCACAGGGGCCCTAAGCAGCCTCTTAGTTTGCTTATGCCTTGGGCCGGCCCTGGCCACATCCAGTCACGCTCACTCAAGGCAGTCATCGACGCTGGCGTCCATACCTGTCGCTGTAGACGGAACGCTCAAAGAACTGGACGGGGTTCTCGGCTTCCCGGAGCTTGCCCTGTGTGGATTTGATCTGAGCGCGTACTCTGCTCATACAGGCGTAGGTCTGGAAGGTGTATGCCCACCTCTCGGGCTTCTCATACATCATCTGCAGGACATTGCCGCCGCTCTTCTGAGAGGTGGTGAGCTCCTGCGAGCAAGGAGTTGGGTTACTTCTTCGGAGTTCTAATATAAAAAAGACAATCATCATGCCACTTGAACTGAATGTAGATGGCTTGGTGAATAAAGGCCCCCTAGTGGACAACGTGAGAATGGGCTCTGATGGCACACCAGCAGTGGAGGAGTCAGTGCAGCTCCCACTTGCTCAGAATGGTTCACGCTGTGCTTAGAATAATGAGATTGAAAAATGCTGACGGTCTAAACGGAGGTCTTTGCTTGTGTGTCCTGTCTGGGTGTTCATAGATAAGTGGCTCACGATGAAGGGGTTCGAGAGAATAATGAACAAGATGGAACGGTTCATCTGGAGGTTTGGCGGGGGTAGTTTGAGCCAGACCATGTGTATAGGGGGGAGAGCAGAGGGTCTGAGGACTACGATCGGACATGCTCAGCTGTTCAGGGCAGCGCCATCTGTTCCTCTGGGTGTGTAATCTAACATACTGACCAGAGCGGACTAGGACAGATGGCAGCTGCATTCAAAACTCAGTTTAATACAACCAACCATACAAGCGCACACACACAGATACTTGAGTCAAATGCTAAGTTTTGAAACCGAGATTTATCTCGGGTGGGGCACACAATCTGGATGTTGTGATGAGCCCGTGATGAAATTCTGAGGTAAATTGACAATGCATTAAGGGATTGTAAATGGCCTGCCCATTCATCCTTAACAAAGCCTCTTTAACATGCCATTCTCCAGTGACAAGATCCAAATTCCCTCATTATTCCAGGGATTAATGACCAATCTCATCTCATTGCAGATCTATTAGAGGTGTCTCCATGCCAGAACACAGGGCAGTCTTGTGATAAAGCTCTACACCCTATAATAATCTCATCGAGTTTTCCAAGGGCTGAGACAGTACAGTCATCAGAGATGTATCAACCAATTATTACACCAATAGCTTGACTGTAAATTATTTGAACCACCTTCAATACAAACAACCCCTCATTGTTGATTTTCACTCAGGCTTAAGGTAAAGTGAATGTTTTATTTACCTCAAAATCACTCATCTGGGTTTGTACATTGCACCACCTAGCGATTGGTTCAGGTACAACTTCCCAGTCATTGCTCTGCTCCTCCAAGAGGCGCACAAATGTCGATTTGCCCGCCGCTGTAGAGGAAATGCGGAAGTAAGACAATGGATGAATTAAGTGTATTAACGTTAAAGTTATGGATTCTTTCCGATACATGTCATAATGTATTGACACTTGTATTACCAGATGTCCAGGTAGTTCTACAAATAACCCATAATATGGACATGCGCGTGAAGATATAATTCGACCTCATGACAGTATACATTTTCAGCGCGGGACTTTTTGCATCTGCATCTATGGACTACAACTAAAAAGCTAGCTTAGATAAGGGCCTATTTTAGGCCTATAGACAATTTGACGAGCCAAAACTTGTAATGCAATGACAAATACCGACTTAAAAGATGTGCCAACACTTAACTGATTGCACAAACGCGCAGAGCCTACACAGTCATTAATTATGGTCGCTTATATCCAATTAAGTAATACGTAATTAAGTATAGTGTCATCAAATAACAGAACCACGATCGTGTATTTACGTTGTAACCTACTGCAGCCCTTCTTATTTCATGTTGCCTTTTAAGCTACTTACCAATATTGCCTTCTATTGAAATTCGCATTATTTTTTTCTCCTTACTATCGTTTACTGGACTAAGACAAGCCCTCTTCTGTGTCGACGGCATTGTTTTAAACGATATAGGTAGACGTTGTCAACTGGCAAATAAGTTGCGTCTTGGGCGCTGGTGAAGGTTTGAAGCTTTCGCGCCGTACGGAAACAGCTGCCAAAGATGTGGCAATTGCCGAACTCCGCCCACATCAATGCTTCCACTGTCTTCACTTGCCCCGACTGCTCATCGAAGCTATTTATAGGCTACAGTTGGAGCAAATTGAGTATTAACGATACCAAAAAATAACTAACGTTTTCAAAGATCGTCTTTATTTGCCTTGTAAACAGCATTCATTCAATTCAGTAGCTTTGAAAACCCTCTCAACCACATTATTTACAACCGATTCATTTGATTATATTACAGCCAGGGGAATATACACTATAGGTACAGTCTCAACTTGTGCCATGAGTATTTTCATTTTTCATAGAGCAGAGGCATGACAAATAGATGGCTTTGTTACAATTACAACGTTTCAGGTTGTCTGATGAACAATCACATTCAATATCTAACGTATAAGCTAGACTAAATGACAACAAAGCATTTAGTAGACTTCGGAAAATATTGTGAAGAGGGTAAAGGCGAAAGTCCCCTTTAAAACTGGGCTAAAACCCAAGGATCACACCATGCTTATAAAATATGCTTTCCAAGAAACACCAAACCCTATTGTATATGCTGTGTGGGTTACATGTAATACAATTCACATCTTCCTAATAAAGAAAAGTTTAGAAAATAACATTTTAAAAAACAAAACAAGGAAATTCATTGCTTTCAACCTTTACTGCATACTCACTCTTAATTGTTATCACTTTTAGGTAAAACAAAGAGAAAAATAGAAGAGCAAAATCAATTGTTTCCACTTGAAAAATTATTGTTAAATGGTCAGAAGTACATGACTAAAATAATCAATGCTTTTCATCTCCAGTGTAAACCTAGCATAACAGTTTTTTTTTGCATAGTACAATCCATTTTCAGGTTGGGATGTCCATGCATCTGCTCTCTGAAGCACGGCACTACCAAACTCAAACGACCATACAAAAAGCATAAGAAAATCACATCTTTCATTGGGTAGTTAAGCATTGCATTGACATTCTGTGCGGGCACAAATAACATTCAGGGGAAAAAATGGAGGGCGAGAATTTAAAAACGTTTTACAAAGTGCTTCATGGCTGGTAAGATAATACAAGACACAGGCATCCTATGGGCTATAAATGTTTACTAAATGTGGAGCTGATAAGATCATAACTAACCATAAAAAACCACAGATTTATATATTGCGTGTGATCTGGGAAGGGGGGGTTCTGCATGAATCTGAGTAGGGCTAAAACTGTCTTTTCCTAGACTAGTGTTAGTTTCATCCTACAGGAAAAGGTCTACGGTACCAGATGGATAGTGAACGTGAGCCATGTTAGGCACTTGGGAATGTGGAGTTACTGGTGACTTTAAGGGACTCGATAAGTAAAGGTCTTGTAATTCTATAACAGCAGTTCAAGACCTAAGCAGAATATAGGGTTATTCATTGACTCTAGTCAGGAAATCTAGTTGGGGGGGGGGGGGAGGTGGTGGCACCAACAACTTATTTGTTCACACACTGTTGTACCACTAGAACCTTCCTAATGTATGTACCTCTTCACTTGTAGTAGGGATATTCCAATAATTTGAAGATAAATGCAAACAGAAAAGGAATACGTTTCTTGAGTTTGCCGAAACTGTTAATATAGGTTAATAAATGTACCAGCAAAAAGCTACAGCTAAAGGGTTAGGCTAACTCCATACCGTATCTCCAGGGGCCTAACAGAAGTACACCCTTCCTCAATCCTGGCCATATCAAGAACACTTCCTCATGTACTGCATACAATAGCTCTCATAGGGTGGGTATCTGTGCAAACTAAGTATAGACCACAGGCTGCAGGAATACCTCGCAGCCTATCTGTCCTTGGTTGTCAGTTTCTCAATCAGCTCCTGTAGTGGGACCAACTCTTTCCTGTCAATCAAGCCAAACTCCTGTAAAACACAAGACAATACAAGTTTCCTTTATCACGTTTTCACTCGTTTCAGCCTCGTCTCCTTTCGTTCCTGGGACAAAATCATTTCCTTAACACACCAGCCACAGACAACAACCCAACACCTCTTTGCATGTGCGGTTTACTTTACCTGTACGAAAAAGATGAAGTGTTTGAACGACGTGTTTAAATGAGCCTCCTCTTGCAGCTGCATGACAGAGTCAAAGTGCTGGTGGTAGATGTGGGCGTAAACCCGAAACAGGCGCTTCAGGATGGTCTTGGCCACTGACATGAAGTTCCGCTTGAAGGGCACACCTTGGTGGAAAACGCAAGAGATCACAACTGAGCCAAAGACAAACACGGCAGGGTCGAAGAGCGGGAAAAACAAAAGATTTGAGTGCAGTACAATCTTGAACCGAAACGGACTGTAAGACTACAACTCCCACCTATTTTGGATGGGAAAAGCGTCTCGTCATCGAGTTGGTCTTGCACCCAGGTCATTAGATAGTCAATGTACTTGGGAGCTGAACATTTGATTGGCTTCTTGATGTTGGTCCCATCTGCCCAATGGTACTCATACCTATACGAGAGAAGTTGCAATAGTCGTTGGATCATTACAAATAAATAAAAATAAAATAAAAACATGCAAACATCCAACCCGTCCATCAACATTTATGCAAACCCTTACTTGAGCCCAGCTGACATGACCGGGCAGCTTTCCTCGGTGCAGAAGTCTGTTATGGTGCCATAGAGCATGTTGATCTGGTTGAAGAAATCCACGGCTAGAAAAGAAACCCTCGTCAAGGACCCTCTCTCGTGTGCGCTCAAACATTTATACGCGGCCATCCAATCAGAAATGCGTCGAACGAACTGTCTCCGCGTAATATACATGTTGTGTCAACTCCCAGTCACATGCAGTATTATGGCACAGTCGCATCTCAAAGACGAGACTCGTGTTCAGGTCTTCCCCTTTCTTATGGCATAGAGCATCGCGTGCAGACATTGTGGGACCTGCAGTCAAAGCTAGGGGTCAGTCTGCCGTTTGCGGATCTCACCGCAGAACATCAGACCTTCCAAGAGTGAGGTCACTGGATGTGTGCTAAACAGGAAATAAGACATCCGCTGGCAGAGTCATTTAACTTAATGTAAGACTGCAAACAAAAGAGCTGGCAGTACAAAGAGGTCTGTTTCTCCCCGAGCCAACATAGCACTCCTTGGAGTGAATGTTAAAATCCTCTCCCGACAGTTAACTGAGCTGAGAGTTGACTCTACAGAAGTGAAACACAAGGTTGCTGCCACATCTCCGATCCGTTTGCAATAATCTGACGAAAGGCTTCACATTTTATGCTGCAATGTGACTTTACGTGGTTGGGCCAGGGAGTGATATTTAGGAAAACTTCTTGAAGGTCACGAGAATGTGTGTAGAAGCTGGACATGTGCAGATAGATGTTACTTACTGTTGACTGCAACCCACTCGTTCAGATCCTCTCCCTCCGGAAGCATGACTGCCATTCGGAGGTTTCCACTTCCCAGTGTAGCCTCTGCGTGTTTCAAAAGCTCATATTGATGAGAGCCCTCTGGTATGTTCTTTTTGGGTTTAAAAGTTTTGGACGACCGATTGCCACTGTGAGACAATATCAGAGGGGGAGGGGAGGGGGGGTAAAAAATGATGAGAGATATTGATCAACCAGCCACTTCTTTCCATCTTCTGGACTCAGTGGCTATCTCATACCATTCAACATAATATGACTAATACATGTTTGATATCAACACATATCGTATGGCTTGTCATGCCTTCATTATAGTTTATAAATAAGTACACATAGAACTACATCCCATTGTCTACCATAGCACGCACTTTGAAGCAGTATTAGCAAGGCAGCCAGCAAAAGCGTAGACAGGGCAAATGCGTAGACACTAGCTTGGTCTATTTCTGGTTCTTTCTGGTTGAACTTTAAACGTTGAAAAGCACCGTCAACTTCAGTCCAACGAGAATTTATCTGTCAGACGTGTTATTTTGTAGCAGCACTGGCAGCTTTCCCTAATCAAGTGATGAACTAACACGCAGTTAGGGTGACCCTAAGTTAGGGCTCATACTACTAGTTAATTTGTAGGCTAAGTCAATTCCTGACAATTAAAATAGGCTACACTATGGAAAGAAATAGTCATCTGCTACAGTAACTGGCTAGCCATTATTTTAAAATCATAAATACTGCTGAAGAAGCAGTCAAACAAAAAACAAAATCCCCAGGTCATTTGTATTGCCAGTTGATGGACTCGCTAAATGTCGCTCAGTTCACCCAAAACAAATACCAAAACATTGAAAGAAATAGGTCTTGAACTTCCAACACAATGATCCACAGTAGATATCTAGCTAACAAACTTACAATAGAAAGCTCATCTTTCTGAGGACGGGGAAAACGAGGCCTCGGTGTTAAAACTGAAGTCAAGCTGCTGTGGTCAGTAATACTAATAGCTAGCTGTAGTCCAGTTGCTGGCCTGTTGTTGCTAGAACCAGAAGATTGTCAAAAACGTGGACTTTAGCTTTAACAGTTATCCCCTTACAGAAAACGTCGACTAACCACTCTGGAACTACAGGCAAAAATGTACAGCATATTATGAAAAGACGTCGCGGGATAGCTTCCAGCTAGCTAACATCAGATCAGAGGAGACGTGTGCACAGTGAGTGAATGCGCGTGCACCCTATTTCACATCCACTCTCGCGATAGAAAGGTTAAAGTTTCGTGTAGCCATGTGTGTTCCCACTTGATGTACCATAGCTAGGCTATTTACATTAATACATATGTATACTGTAGCTAGCTACTTGTAACGTGCGAGGTCGCAATTGGGACATACATTTTTGATGATAGTTTGTGAGTGCAGCGTCTAAAAGTTTTTTATCTCTACTCATTTTGCTATCTTGAACGGCTGGCTAGAAAAACTCGCTAGCGGAACCCTGTTATTTGATGCTAAGTTTAGTTAGCTCAGATTAGCTTGATGGGACTGAGGCAGCTGACCTACTGGCCTCTGTTACAGTTTACCCCATCGCTTTTCAAGATATGCTGACAATTCGTCCGGTATTGAGTGTCTTAGCAAGTTCACGATTATTGAGAATCAATTGTAAAGGTAAGCCTGGTAAGAACAGTTGTACTAGACATCTTGTGCTGTGTAGATTCAACTATGATCTGAAGCCAACTGTAGATTTTACCTTTTAAGTGACCCTTCTGTCTGTCTAGTGGGAATTGGTCAGAACTTGCGAGTCTTTTCTCCCTAGCTGTATTCCATCACCAGTTCAAGCTCGTGTGATATTGCCATTCTTAAACTCGTGCAGGCTCCGAACTGACACTTTGAAAGATGTGCCCAACCTCTGATCTGCCTTCTAAGATGTGGAGGACAGAATATAAAAGGCAGACTTCTTGAGGGTATAAAAGGCGATACCAAGACCAATTCCCAGGTATTCTATGTGAGGATAGAGCTTAATGTTCGTTTTGTTATCTCGTTAAGAATGTGTTCTATATCCTCCATTAGGTTGCCTTAACAAGGTTGTGGGGTTCCGTTGGATGATGAGCAACGAGTGTGTAAACATGCAGACCGCCAAATCACTGAAGCGAGTGGAGGAAGGCAGCGGGGACTTGGGAGAGAATGGGCACATCTCTAAGAAGGTGAAAACGGAGGAGGATCAAGCTGCTGATGAGAAGAAATACCCTAAAAAGAAAGTGGTTCTACTTATGGCCTATTCAGGAAAAGGGTACTATGGCATGCAGGTAGCCATCTTCTTTTCAAGTGGTCTAAATACACATAGATTATCTGTCACGGTCATTACCTCATGTCTTGGTTTGGACATATGTGTTTAGAGAAATGCTGGATCTTGCAAGTTCATGACCATTGAAGATGAGCTGATCACAGCACTTATTAAGGCTGGATGCATTCCGGAAAACCATGGTGATGACATGAAGAAAATGTCTTTCCAAAGATGTGCGAGAACCGACAAGGTATGAACATTGGTAGGCATAGTGTGTAAAAACTCTTATCTGAGTAGTTGCTGTTTGGTATGTTTACTGTATTGTATGAATATACATAAATCGAGACATGCCGTGCATTCATTCTCAAAACATTTGTGTTTTTTTGTAAGGGTGTTTCTGCTGCTGGTCAAGTGGTGTCGCTGAAACTGTGGCTGATTGAAGAAATTGTCGAGAAAATCAACTCTTATCTTCCAGCACAAATAAGAGTATTAGGTGAGAGTCCATTTTCAAATACAGTGCAGTTGGAAAATATGAAGCCTTTTATGTCAGATTCAGCGTGGATTCCTGTAAATATGAGGCACATGGTCTCAGTTACACTCATCCTCTAGTTTTAGTTAACGACACATGATTTATGTTTTTTATTTTTATTTTTTTATATATCAACAGGCTTCAAGAGAGTTACCGGGGGTTTCAATTCCAAAAACAACTGTGACGCTCGCACCTACTCTTACATGCTTCCCAGTGTGGCGTTTGCTCCAAAAGACTACGGCACCCAGAATTCCGCTGCCTTCCGTTTAGAGCCAGAGACACTGCAGAGAGTCAACCGTCTCTTTGCCCAGTACAAGGGCACCCGTAACTTCCACAACTTCACATCACAGAAGGCTCCGAAAGACCCCAGCGCCCGCCGTTACATCACCGAGATGTCGTGCGGCGACCCCTTCGTGCGCGACGGCACCGAGTTTGCCGTCGTCACCGTGCGAGGCCAAAGCTTCATGATGCACCAAATCAGGAAGATGATCGGTCTGGTGATCGCAGTGATGAAGGGCTACGCCGGGGAGGAAGTTCTGCAGAGGAGCTGGAGGGAGGAGAAGGTGGACGTGCCCAAGGCCCCGGGGCTGGGGCTGGTGCTGGAGAAGGTCCACTTTGACAGGTACAATAAACGCTTTGGTGGGGACGGCATCCACGAGCGGCTGGAATGGACCCAGGAGGAGGACTCGATCCAGGCCTTTAAGGAGGAGCACATCTACCCCAGCATCGTGCAGACCGAGGGCCAGGAAGGCTCCATGGCCAGCTGGATGGCCACGTTGACCCTGCACGACTTTGAGGCCACAGCCTCAGGGTTACGGGAAGATAAGGATAAGAAGCTGGTGGGTCAACAAGAAAGCAGATCATTACAAAAATATTTGACATAGTATATAGTAAGAGAATATATATAGTAATAACATCCTAAGTACTCATGAACCTTTTTTTTTCCTGTTTTCCAGGATGAAGATGAAGGTGATGGATCAGACTGAGTCACATGCCAGACAAACCAGGGATACAATGTACTTTACTAATTTGCGGTTTATATATACAAATTGAGTTTTATTTTAGTCATAGGGGACTGGTTATAGTCAATGGAAATAATTTGCTCAATTATGGAATACAAAAATAAACAAGTGTTCTTTATAAAGCCAGACCTCAAGTGCAAATCCTTTCAACAACAATTGAGATGTTTTTCAGCTGCATTTTATTTTTATTTTTGTGTGAGTTTGTCCTCATGGATGTAGATGCACCTGATCCTAATGTATTTATTGATTTGCTGAATCAGGTTAATTACATTAGGAGTTGGAGTAGTGAAGGGGGGAATGAGCAATCCTGCCTAAAAGCAGAAGTAGCATTCCTTGCTTTAAGTTAAAATGAGGTATACTTTCTTTTGAGTTTCTTTATATTTGTGACATGCAGCTGCATTTCATTTTTATTTATTTTTCTTCGTTGAATGATACAAATAATTATACCGATGGTAAAAAAGTATTCACTTTTGGTCAGGGGTCATCCCATCACGATCAGCACCATTTTGTGACCACAAGGGGGCGAAATAACACAATCCCATCTTTTTTTCAACGAGCGAGACCGAGGAAACATGGCGACGTCCAAGAAGCGCAACGTGAGGCAGGACAGCTCTAAAGAGAATCATGCTAAACAACCTAAAACAGATTTAAGCAGTAAAGTAGACTTAATTATTCAGAGCAAAAAACATGCTAATGATGTTTTTGACATCCTTGAATTTCTTCAGGTATGGAATTTCACCAGTTCTTCTTTTGTACTCTTTTTCTAATCTCATTGCAGCTAACTAGCGAGCCTAACTGACTATGCTACCATCATATATTTATTGGACGAGTTATGTTTACTACTATTCAAATGAATCTCTTTACTTTTCAGTCAGACAAAGAGAAAGACTTGATATCTGCAGCAAATTCATGTAGCAAACTTTTCTGCACTTTACTGGAGCGATGCGCCCTGTTTGTGGGGAAGCTGACCAAGGAAGAGGAGATGTTGAGTGGCAAGTATAATTGTGCACGTAAATAATGTGATTTAAATGTTGATGAATATGGACGATGGAAAAAAAATGTAAATACAACACATGTTGATGAGGGTGAAAACACACAAGTTGGAAGGTTGGTCGTCAATATAGTTAGCTCTGACATGGATTCATGTGCCTCAAGCTTCTATTGACAGTTTCTCAGCCCAGAGTTCTGTGGTTATATTCCAGGTACCCACACTGCTGACGAGAAGTACAGCATGTTTATGCGCCATCGGTACAACAGTTGTGTGGAGTTGCTACTGGAACACATTAGCCATGACTCATTTCAGATCAAGGTAAATTGTGGGCCTATTCTATCAATCAGGACATGCTCTATACATGAACGTTGTATTGTCCCGTTACAGATACCCCTCCCTCACAAAATATACAGGATCAGAATAGTTTTCAAGTCAACCATTACTTAATTGATTTGCGAAATGCGGAATTGCTTTCCTCTGATCTGATGTAGGAAACCGCTCTGTGCACACTGATGAAGTTCGCAGAGGTGGAAGGAAAGTTCCCTCTTCAGGACTTGGACTGGAGCGAACACTACAGTTTCCCCAGAGAGTTGATAAAGGCCACGGTGGAACGGCTTCTGTCTCAGACGGAGGACATGGCTCTGCTCATTTCCAGGTTTCAGGAGTACATGGAGATGGAAGACGTGCGCTACTACGTGATGAGCTCTGTCCGAGAGAACGTGGTCAAGGTCATGGAAAAAAACAAAGGGGTACGTCCGCATCATCAAAGCAAGCGCGAAACAAATGACTGGATGGCGGTTGTTGCCCGGTTCAGTTGCCTAGGCACTATTTGTATGTTGCTTTGGAGAAATGCTTTTGCTGATTGCCAAGTGAATAAAATGTCATGGCACGTTTAGTTTCGGTGACACTGTGGGGTGCTCTTCCCTTGGGCTTGTGTTTATGCTGTGCCACTGTTTTTGATTGACTGCTCCTAAATGGTCTTCTCAGGCAGTGATGCCCGTTTACCAAAACAATGTCTTCATCCTGCTGTCCAACATCGTCCTCCCAAGCCAAGAATCAGAATTCACCAACTTTATGGTCAAACAAGAAGGTCAGCCCCTGTATTTGTTATTCGTATTATGTACTAAGTAGGCTAAATGTAACACATGACATACATTTTTCAACAATTGTATTATTTTTGCTTTAAATTCAACAGCTAAACACAAAGACTGGAAAGCAGCTAAACTGAAAGTAAGCAGAACCTCTCACTAACATCACATCATGTAATTTAGTCTGATACCAATTCTATTTTGAATTCTCTCCGTCAGGAACACAAGCGTGCTTTTGAGCGGATGTGGCTCGGATTTTTGAAATATAAGGTAAAGCTAGATAAGTACTACGACATCAAGTTGTTAAATATTGTTTCACGTTTATTCTCTTTTGTTGCTGTTGCCAGCAGCTGTTCTCATCCACACTGCTTTAACGATAAAAACCCTTCTATCTGTTGCTTAGTTACCAGGCAGCATGTACAAGAAGGTGCTGGTAATCCTGCATGACTCCATCCTGCCGCACATGAGCCAGCCCACACTCCTGATTGACTTTCTCACTGCGGCCTATGATGTCGGTGAGTCGCACGTGCACAGGACCACTGAGGGAGTGCTCACTGATCTGCTGGATTTGACCAGTTGCTTTTGTGCTGTTTGAATGGGCTCACAAAATGAATATGACTCTTACTGCACATTGAACATGAGGCGGACTTTTGTCATCTTACGTTTTCTGTCCTCTTATACAGGAGGGGCAATCAGCCTTCTGGCCCTCAATGGCTTGTTTGTACTAATACATCAACACAATCTGTGAGTCATCCACAAACACAATGAATTGCCTTGTCTGTATTTGTGCAGCCGCATGTCCCGTAGATATGTAACTGTGTGATATCAATTAGATTAGGTTGCCATAACCCAGGGTGGTTTGTGTTCAGGGATTAAGCGATGACGCCTACTTTTCCTTTTTCCCCCCGCAGAGACTATCCAGATTTTTATAAGAAGCTGTATAATCTGCTGGACCCCTCTGTCTTCCATGTCAAGTACAGAGCCAGATTCTTCCACCTAACCAACCTCTTCCTCTCCTCCTCGTAAGATCCCGCCTTCTCTCTCGCCGCTATTGATGTCTAGCACTCCATTTTCTTTAGCACTCCTAGAGGGTTAGAGAGCAACAGCTTCAAGGAAAAATACTTGTGTGTGTATATATAAAAACATATATTTTAAAGTCATACTACTATTGTCACATCTCCCTTCCTCACGCTCTCTTTCTCCATAATCCCTTGCCAGTCACCTGCCTGTGTACTTGGTGGCAGCCTTTGCCAAACGCCTGGCTCGCTTGGCCCTCACGGCGCCCCCTACTGCTCTCCTCATGTTACTGCCCTTCATCTGCAACCTCATCCGCCGCCACCCCGCCTGCAGAGTCCTAATTCACCGGCCGAGTGCAGTCGAAGGTACTGGTGGCTCTCTCTCTGTCTCTCTCCCTGCTCCCTTTTAAGAAGGTCACGGCTTGCATCGGCTTGTCTTCATGCTGATAAATGATTGTGTATGTGTCGTGCCAGTGGCCTGCGATGACCCATACCTTATGGAGGAGGAGGACCCGGCCCAGTGCCACGCCCTGGACAGCAGTCTATGGGAATTTCAGGTGTGTGTAGTACAAGTTTGGAAGAGAGTCCAGCTGCGATGTCATCCACACACCAGTAGATAGACTCTAATCGCTGTCCACTGTTCCGTTGTACAGACCCTGCAGAAGCACTACCATCCTGATGTGGCCAAAGCTGCCATGGCAATCAACAAGCCCCTGGGTGATAAGGAAGATGACATCAGTGATCTGCTGGAACTGTCCACCTACGAGGTAGGTTCCAATGATCATATTGCCTCTTCAGTGTCTGGACAGTGGCGAACTGTATATGTACAGCATGTGAACAATGCTCTTACTGTGTGTGTTTGTGTGCTCGTGCTTGTTCACAGCTAATAGAGCGAGACCTGAAGCAGAAAACGAACAAGGGGGTGCCACTGGAGTTTGAACCGGCCACTGAACTGCTGCAGGGATGTGGAGGGGTTTTGAGCCGGCACTTCTCCCTGGAGTAGAATTGTTGTTTTGACATCTTGATTCACTTCTTCCACCTACATGTATTTCTCTCCCCCATACTCCTTTTTGTGTACTTTTGGTGACAAACTATACAATAAACCGTAAAAAAAATTATGTTGAGCTTTGCTTCGCTATAATTATCAAAAGTATTAGGTAGCTTGTTGGAATTTTACTACTATGTTATTTTATAAGTTCTTTTGAGTCCAGTTGATTTTATGGAGCTAGAGCAACACACGAATATTGTCCCTGATTGGCGTTCGTAGGCGTACTCACATTCCATTGGCTGAGAGTTTGACGTAGGTCTACGCACCTTACGTTATTGTACGTAGTCGCTTCCTGAGTTTGGCAAGCAGATACAGCAAAACAGAAAATGGTAAGTCTTAAGAACCAAAGAATCTCATGTCTGGCCATTTTATCGACTGTTTGTGCTCCAAATTTCAGTTGCTTCAGGCTTAACGGACAATATGCTTTTAGATCGTTTGTGTTTTAGATTTGTTTTCAAACCGGAACATTGGTCAGCTATTTAGCCCGTGGTGGATGAACGATCACATGACAGATGAAAAAGTGATCAGTAAAAGCAAACTAGAATAAGTTTCGGCACTGTTCACCTTTTTCCACTTGCACGGTGTTTTATTTTCAGTTCATAATTTGATGTTTGATGAGAATGATGTTTGTTTCTGCGTGTAACAGATAATCAGTCACTCGTATTAGAACTACTACTGTACTAGACTTGGTAGCTACATCAGCAACATTTGCAAGGCAGTGAGCCACTATAAGCACCGGACACTATCATACTCTACCAAAAACCAAAACACATTTGACACTACCTAGAATGATATTACTATTTGCTGCTTGTCAGGTCTAATTCCACATATCAATCACAACAGAGTTAAACATGATGCTCGATGTGCATCAAACACTGTTACGCTGTTGTGTGGATCACTAACCATCCATTAACAAATTAACTACCATCACCTCTAATCTTTTGGAATGAATACTTACTTAATCCATCCACTTTTCATTTTCTAATTTCAGTTTTCCCCTCTTGTCCCACCTGTTTTCTTTTTAAATCTTTGATTATGCATCATCGCAATCTCTGCACACGTCATGCCTCTCACCTGTCTCACGCTCTCCCCTCCCACCCTCCCCTCCCTCCAATGAACCTCTACGTTGTGTACAGGCTGGTCATCGGGTAAGTCCCCCCCCAGTGTGTCCTGTTATATCTGTCTTCTGTTGCTCTGTCGTGCACACTAACAACGGGGTCGGGCTGAGGGACTGTAGAACCACCGCAGTGTCAGCAAGTGTCTGCAGTGTCAGCAAGCATTTTGCTAGGATACAATATAATAAAGCAACATATTAAGAATATACAGTTAATCCGATTCTACTTATTTTTTTATGAATACTCTCCTAACTTTGTGTGGGCTGCTCAGCCTTTTAATGTAGGATATAAATGAATTCAAATATTGTGTTTAAACCCCCCAGAAATGTGTCAAGTGTCATGCTGTGTTTCATAGTTCATAGTTTGTGGTTTGTGCTGTTGAGGCATCCAGTGTAAACTCCCAAAAATTGAGCGCCCCTGCCCATCTATTTCTCCCCCCATGGTGTTCATGAAGTGAAAGGCACAGACTGTATAAAATAAATAAGCTTATAGCAAAAATGATCATTGCGAAATGGTGCTGGCATTCAATCTCTGAATGCACATTTTCACTTTTCTATTCACTTGTCATTTCAATATAGACTGATGCCGTTTCTGCATATACTTCTAAATCAGATATGAGAATGATATGAAGGAGGCTAATGAAGTGTACTTATTCTTGTTCTGTGGTATCATGAATGCCTTATGGTGGTTAGGTAGAACATCAAATCATCCTGTTTGTCCCATTGTCTTCTACATAAAACTTTTGTGGAGAAACAAAGTAAGACTGGCTCTGCCTGTGATAGCCTGCATACTGTGGCCTTGCTAAGAGTGGGTACAGTCCGAAAGAACTTTCTATTATGTCATAACTTACAGTTTTACCCATTAACTGTCTGTTGCTTGCTAGTTGGTCCTGGTGTTAGGTGACTTGCACATTCCCCACCGATGCAACACCCTGCCAGCCAAGTTCAAGAAGCTGCTGGTCCCAGGCAAGATCCAGCACATCCTCTGCACGGGCAACCTCTGCACCAAAGAGAGCTATGACTACTTAAAGACCTTGGCCGGGGACGTGCACATCGTCAGGGGAGACTTTGACGAGGTCTGTATCTGCGTTAATTAACATTTAATTCAATTGAAATTAATTTAAATTGAACTGATTTAAATTTAAGTCCCATCTACAGTACCTGACCTCCTGTCTAACCCATCACCTGTCTACATTTTGCGCCTTCTATAATATAAAAATGGAAAATGCCGTTTATGAGAAAGGTGAAATGAGAATGATCCGAGCGGGTCATTTAAATTGAACTGCTCCGTGTGCCTGGTCCACAGAACCTGAACTATCCAGAACAGAAGGTTGTGACGGTGGGTCAGTTTAAGATCGGCCTCATCCATGGCCACCAAGTGATCCCCTGGGGAGACATGGCTAGCCTGGCGCTGCTGCAGAGGCAGCTCGACGTCGACATCCTCATCTCTGGACACACGCATAAGTTTGAGGCCTTTGAGAACGAGAACAAGTTCTACATCAACCCGGGCTCGGCAACGGGCGCCTACAACGCACTGGAAAGGTACGTGACCGAATAGCTCTCTTGATATCCACTTCCGGAAGATTCTGTCCCGTAAAAAGCGAATGGATTGAGTGGTATGTCATCCTAATGAACGACCACTCTTTTCATGTTTCTTTACAGCAACATCATCCCATCCTTTGTATTGATGGACATCCAAGCCTCCACAGTGGTCACGTATGTCTATCAGCTCATTGGAGATGATGTCAAAGTGGAGAGGATCGAGTACAAGAAGTCCTAAAGCAAGTGGAGGGAGGGGGGGGGGGAGGTAGAACGGTAGGGAGGGAGGGTGGAGGCATGGGCTGTTGTCGTTCACTTTGTGTATCGTTTCATTCCTTTCCACCTGCAGCCCCAATTGTCATCACAATGCTAATGCTGTACCATAACTGTTTGCTAACTTAACTCTAAAAGAAATGTATGATATCGTTTATATGTCATCAGCATTTGCTTGTATTTGACCATCCAACCTGGTGTCTGTAGAGAATGCAATAATGTCACATGTATGTGCATAATGTCATTAAAGAAATATTTGGTGCCATTTTTTTTTTTTTTCCCTCATGCAATGACTTCTTTTAGACATTGGAATTTTCCTGTAGTTTATCTTATTCAAATTTTTCCCGTAATAAAAATCTCATATCACTGTCAGAAGTGTGTTCTCATTATGTACTAAGACTTACGGCAGCTGTAACGTTTAAATCAGGCCCAGTAGCGAGTTCTCATAAATCAGGTAAGTTGACAGGGGATGCTGTCAATCCCATGTGATCATACACTTCCTCCCTCATAGACAGTGAGCTCAGATATTCACTCAGTGAGTCATCCGCCTCCTCCAGGTCAAAGGGGAGGTCATCCTCCCACAGCTCGGACCCTGGAGCAAAGACACGGACGAAAGCTTGTCGTCGTCAGATAATCATGACTCATTAATAATGATTGTAATGACTGAATCGCTGTCAGGTCGCAGTAAGCCACACACTTACGTCTAGGCTTGGGTTTTGTCATCGTGTTGACTGTTAGCAGTGTGCTTCTTGGCCTTCCTGTGTTTTGACGGCGAGTTGTCAGAGAATGTTCTGTGGTGTTGGAAAAAATGGAATGTAGTGACATCGTGTCATCGTGTCAGCTCATTCGCTTGTCTGGAACCTACCTCAAATGTCGATTGGGGATTTTCGGGAGAGTGGTTTTCCCAGAAAGCACGGAACCTTTCCGTTCACGGTCCTTTGGACAAGAGTGTTTCTGAATCTCACTCTCATGTTCATAGGGCAGTGACTCAACCTCCAGGTTCTCTATGTCATCCTTCACCAGATGTCGGCCTTCAGACAGAAGTAACACAAAAGTCACAATGCCACAATCATTAATACCAACAACAGCCTTTTATGTCTAGGCTTGTCTAAAGTCAGTCTGGGCTGTTCCTGCACCGCTTCATTACGCGTCTGTGTTAGTCTTTTTAAGGCTTGGCTGTCTCACCTGCTTGAATACACCTGTGCAACACGTTCATATAGTGCTGCTGAATGAGCTTGTGCACGTGCTCCATGCTGCAGGTGTCTGCAATGGTATGCAGGTACCGTCTCTGACCAGGTGTCAGATAAGAGTTCTGGGAATGACACAGATTGAGAATGCCTCACTTCCAATGGATTTACCTTCAAATATTGTTTAATATTTAATATACATCTGGCTGCACCTCTAAAAAGGGAGCCTTTGCCATAGTCTTGGGTATTTGAATTGTTTTCATGTGTCGACTGGGTGCTGGCAGTCTCAATGTTCTTAAACCACTGCTGTGGTTTACACTGCCCGGTGCTGCAAAGAGAGGAGTGAAAGAATATCTGACTTCACGTGATCATAATGTCTAAATCATCCCTAAAATCGACACATCCTGTTGGTTCGATTTGTGTCAATAGGTTGATGACCTCATTAACTTAAGGATGAGCCAAAGGACTCTAATGGGATCACAGCGGCAGTAAATTATCCTCTTGTTACCAACACTGTCCTCAGTCCAATCTCGGGTGTAATGTTTCCTCTGGTTTCCTTAGATGGCAGCATGCCACCGGTGTCCCCATTAGGCCAACATAGCTTTGGACAAACCACACAATGTAGCATATTTTGTCCAAACTTGTTTTACAGAATGTAAATGTACCTCTTTTGGAGTACTGTAATCCAGTATACCTGCAATAAAGACACAATATTCTTTGATTTTGTCCCTTACAGTTTTCCTTCACTACTGCTGTTGTTTCTATCACCACTTACATCACAGATTTGGTTTAATTCCCTTTTGTTTTAGGCTATTCTGTTTTGGGCGATATAGTCGACATTGATGATGTACACAATTTACGAAATCTACATCATCGTTGAAATACTTTGATAGTGTTAAATGTTTTTAGAATCATCATGATAAAAACAACCATCCAAAAGTCACCCAAGACTCAGTAATAGGCTCACCTAGACATGGCGTTGTCCTGTTGATATCCATTCACGTTGTTGTGAAATTTGACTACGTTAGCAAAAGTCACTTGCTTTTTCATATCAAGAGGCAATATTATTCATTCATAAAATAAAAAGCTAGAGCGAATTATGAACGCCTGTCGCTTTGGCCGGACCCAACCGTCGCAGCAATCGCACAGCCCACGATTTCAAGGTACGCCGCTGAGCAGATACGCATTTTCTTTACGAGAGCTTTTTGACCCAATACGGCAGCTGTACCTACACTCATGGTAAAAAAAATGGTTGCCTACTATAAACATGTTGTTGATAAGGGATATAAATAATATGAAGGTATAACCGCTTGAGTGGAAACACTTAGCCATTTAAAAAACTTGGGAGGGTTACTGTTACGATAGTACTGTCCAAAACAGGAGTGTCAAATGCCTCGTTACGCACAACTTGTGATGGGCCCGGCTGGAAGTGGCAAGGTACTGTATCTCCCTCAAACTAACGTACTGTAAACGTAATGTCCGGGCTGTGGTGATGCTGAAATTTGCTAGCTAGCAAGCAAACGTAATTATTATCTCTTAATATCTGATGTGACTGGTTGCAATTACTAAAAATCAACTAGACAGTAAAAGTACCACGTTTGCTCCGATAATTTCAGGTTTACAGCACTTTTGTAATTTCAGTAGGTTACTTGTCCCCTTTTGCAGCAATTGCGTTTTAAGATTTCCAAAACTAAACCTCCGTACTTACCTCCCTTTCTCTACCTATATCCCTATCATACAATTTGTTCCCATTTCAGAGTACCTACTGTACTACAATGATTCAGCATGCAGAGGCCATTCACCGTTCTGTGCAAGTTGTCAATCTGGATCCAGCAGCTGAGCATTTTAACTACCCTGTCATGGCAGGTGAGGATGGAACCCACGCTTTACCGAATACACACAGGTGTTTGTTTACGGTTCAGTTCACACGATGTTTACTTCTCCGCAGACATCCGTGAGCTGATCCAGGTTGAAGATGTCATGGAGGATGACTCTTTGCGCTTTGGCCCGAATGGAGGTCTAGTCTTCTGCATGGAGTACTTCGCCAACAACTTTGATTGGCTTGAGGAGAGTCTGGGTCACGTGGAGGATGACTATATTCTGTTCGATTGTCCAGGTAAGCTGCCAGTCACCGATTATATTCATTCAAGGACAAGGATGGGTATCATATTATCAATGACGAGGTTGTAAGAACTAGTTATCAGGGGGTCAGATAGCTGAGCGGTTAGGGAGTCAGGTTATTAATCAGAAGGTTGCCGGTTCGCTTCCCGGCCGTGCCGTATGACGTTGTGTCCTTGGGCAAGGCACTTCACCCTACTTGCCTCGGGGGGGGGGGGGGGGGGGGGGGGGGGAGAATGTCCCTGTACTTCAGTCTATGGCTCTGGATAAGAGCGTCTGCTAAATGACTGAATGTAATGTAGTTGTGTTTGTTACTTATGATAATGGTCCTTTGGGTGCAGGTCAAATAGAGCTCTATACACACCTCCCCGTAATGAGACAGCTTGTGGAACAGCTCCAGCAGTGGGAGTTCCGTGTGTGTGGGGTCTTCCTGGTTGACTCGCAGTTCATGGTTGAGACTTTCAAGGTAAACACCCCCCCCCCATCGACGCTTTTCCTTGACTCACAGTTTCACGACTTTTCAGATTGTGATGTGGACTAAACTATGATACTGAATTGAGTGAAAATCTGATGATAGACATGATCTGGAATCGGAGTTGCTCATCGAGGCTTGACCCCATTCTGTGTGCTCCTATCCAGTTCATCTCAGGGGTTATGGCTGCATTAAGTGCCATGGTGTCCTTGGAAATCCCTCAGGTCAACATCATGACCAAGATGGACCTGCTCAGTCCCAATGGCAAGAAGGAGATTGAAAAGTAGGTACTGGTACCAGAGTGGGACAAAAATGATGTGTGTCTGTTGTTGTACAGTGTATCTGTCGAGGCTTCTTCAGTCTATTGATCTGCCTCCTTCCTCACAGATACATGGACCCAGACATGTATTCAATGATGCAGGACAACGCAGCCAGCATCAGAAGCAAGAGATTTAAGAAGCTGACCAAAGCTATCTGTGGTTTGGTAAGATCACATAGTGAATACAAGTCCAGTCAGAAACGGCATTACTGACAGTCAAATTGATCCCTCTCTCCTCAGTGAAGCTCTGTGACTTTCATTTTGTATTTAGGGAATGCTCTGGAATGATAGTTAGTATATAGTACATCATTAGTACATTTAGTCATTTAGCAGACACTCTTATCCAGAGCGACTTACAGTAAGTACAGGGTGAAGTGCCTTGCCCAAAGACACAACGTCATTTGGCATGGCCGGGAATCAAACCAACAACCTACTGATTAATACCCTGACTCCATAACTGCTCAGCCATCTGATATATATATATATATGTATATATATGTACTCTCTAGATTGATGACTACAGCATGGTAAGGTTCCTGCCTTTTGATCGCACAGACGAGGAAGGCATCAATATAGTGTTGCAGCACATCGACTTCTCCATACAGTATGGAGAAGATTTGGAGGTTAAGGAGCCAAAGGTGAATAATGCATAGTTTCCTACTTTCTATATGCACGCTTTGGATAAATGAATAACATGTCATAATATAATTGTATATTTTATTAATTATTAAAAAAAAATTATAGTACACTTTATTTTATTTTACGTCACGTCTATCCCTAGGAGAATGATGAGGATCCCAGCAACACAAACTATGATGAATTATTCCAGGACAAATCAGAAGGCTGACAGAAGACTTGGATGAGGAAGAAATGAAAAAACACATACTCACAATTTTGAAGAAGATATTTCAATGGAACTGTAGTATTTATTCCTCAGTTTATTATTTAGGTTGCGGCATTATTTGTCATTTAGATAAGAGTATTGCCAAACGACATCTTCATCCAATTAAATTTAACATATCACCCACTGTTTCTTCAAAAAATTGAAGAAACTGAAAGAAAGACAAAAGTTTTTGAATATATTGCTTATATTTTTAATAAAATATTGTAAAATGATGAAACGGAATGGTGCACTTCCACAGCTACTGTATAAAGGCAAAGGGGCGTTAGTGAGTAATTTCAGATTTTATAGTTAATCCCAAAACACATTTTGCCCAATGCCCCAATTTAACTGTTACAGTTTTCACTTCTTTCAATTGTAATACATGAGTACTCGTTTCAGTTGTGTCCATTTGGCACTGAAAATATTCAACTGAGAGCTTTCATTTAATGTACCCAATTTTAAATCTAATCCATAGACCTATTGCTAAACAATCGTTTTGTCGCCATCTTGTGACATTTAAATGCATTACATTAAACCACTTCCTGTAAAAAATTGTTGGGTGGGACAAGCGGAAGCAGTGTCTTGCACCACTGACATTTTTCTGAGGAAGAATTTCTAAATAGCTGTTCAAAATGCCGGTAAGTCTCATTTAAAATCACATATTCCACGATGTTAATTATTTGTCAATGTTTGCGTTGAGTATAGTTTATTTGTAAAACAAGCAACTGGGATTTTCTTGCTGAGCCACCGTATGCTCTTGATTTTACCAGCCACCACTGTACTATTAGCTTCCTAGCTAACCAGGAACTGCAAAACAGTGCTTCATTTATAATAGCTACCAACACATAAAAATTGCTATTTAACCGAACAGAGGCATTATGATATCGACGCGCAATCACTCACATTTGATTGCAACTGCTTGTGCTACTGTCACCGTATAGTGTAGCTTGCCTACACGTAGCCTAATCTAACTACTTTACTAGATTCTTGAGTTGTCTTGCTTTCGTGTACGCCAACTGGTTATCAATCATGGCAAAATAATCTCAGGCCGCCTTAACCCATTAAAAAAGTACTCTTGCATAAACGATACTGATGTGAGTCAAGTCCTGGATGATGGCGATGTTTAGCTAACTACTGTCAATTGTGATTTCCATAATGATTTCCTTCACAGGCGTACCACTCCAGTTTGATGGATTCTGACACACAGTTAGTTGGAAACATGGCTATGCTACCCATTAAATCCCAGTTCAAGGGCCCTGCTTCAGACAAGAGTAAGTCTAAAACTCAAAGGTTGTTAAAATAAATGGAGAGGTGGCCCTCGAAATGTTGTATATCTTTCCTAGTCAACTCTATGCAGATGACTAGCTTAATTGTCTGTTTGGACACAACATGTTTCGATTATAGGGATCAATCCTACATCTTCTAATACCTTACCAGAAGAAAGCCCTATTTTGTTTCATTACAGGCTAGGATGAAGCTGCATGTTGCTTCCTTATTTGGTATCATGAGTTGGTCTACATCCTCTTCCCTTTAATAAATAACTGTTCCACTTCTGTATACTAACCATGCTTAATTTTAACAGCCAAAGACACAGACATCATTGAAGAGGCCATCTATTACTTCAAAGCCAACGTATTCTTCAAGAACTATGAAATCAAGGTATGGCAGACTACAGTGAAGAGGTTACCGTTGCATGTACTTCTACAATTGATGCCCATTTCCTTTAAAGGAATACATTTATATTTTTCTCTTGAATACTCAGTGTTAAAGTCACTCAAATATTTGGACTGGAGTGTTCTCCCGTAGGTTGTTGCTGGTTATCCCACATGCCCCAGCCTGCCTTTATGAATGTTGCCTTTGGTGATGCAGGCCATACATAGTAGTTTCACAGCAGTTTAACTGTTTCACTTACTGCTCTAGGGCCATGACTGGCCATTGTATGGCCATTTAAGAGTATCTGTGTATCTGCTTTAACTGGAATTACTTGTGTGTTTGGTTTTCAGAACGAGGCAGACAGGACACTGATCTATGTCACACTGTACATATCCGAATGCTTAAAGAAGCTGCAGAAGGTACCTGGATCCCACTAAAACAAAAATATATCGACATGAAGCTAGAATCCATCGATGAAAAACGTTTTTTTTTGTATGCTGAACATTACTTGTTCTCCCTGTGTTTGTAGTGCAGCTCTAAAGGGCAGGGACAGAAGGAGATGTACACTCTGGGCATCACTAACTTCCCCATCCCAGGAGAACCTGGCTTCCCCCTCAATGCCATGTATGCCAAACCCAGCAGCAAACAGGAAGGGGGTAAGGATATCAATTGGTTGGGATCTTGTGTAGTGACTGCTAAGGGCCCCTCGTTATGCAGTTGTCTCCTCATGGTTCCTTCCTGTAGTTGGAAAAGAACTAGCAGGATGTGTTCGTACGCATAAATCTTGATGCATCAAGTACTACAAGGCTGGATTTACACGGGGATGGATGTCACAACACAGGATGTTAAGTCATAGATGGATCTGTGTTCTTTCATCAGAGACCATGAGGGCATACCTGCAGCAGATCCGGCAGGAGACCGGACTGAGGCTATGCGAACGTGTGTTCGACCCCCAGACAGACAAACCCAGCAAGGTGAGACCCTGACCTCTTCCCTGTCTGTCCCATGACAGCCAGTTACAGCTAACAGTCGGCTAACAATCGACACTGAGCCAGCTGAAATGTGTTGAATCGACTCAGCACTGTGAGCCGAGTGAAGTGATTCTGACCCTCTCTCTCTCTCTCTCTCTCCCTCTCTCTGTTTCAGTGGTGGGTGTGCTTTGTAAAGAAACAGTTCATGAACAAAAGCCTGTCAGCTCCTGGACAGTAGACCACTCAGGACCACCAGTGGTTATCCGGATCTTGATTTTTATACTGAATAATGCAACAACACACAAAGACATACCATTGTGATTTCATTTATCATGTTAAGCTGGTGCTTGATTCAATAAAACTATTAAAACTTTTGAGGGAAACATTCTTTTATGTAGTATGTTTTACATCACTTCCTACGGAAGTACCGCTAGGCTCTACGAATCTGGAGACTCTTCGTCAAGGAGTTACCAGTAGTTTATTCCAGTACTAAATTCCAGCATGACAGTTAATTGAAGTGTGACAGGAAAAGAATGGACGGAGGAAGACATACAGAAAAGGGTGAAGGTTGGATTTGAACCCTGGCTGTTGCAGTACTGCCTCAGCTTACAAAGCATGCACACTAACCCAGTGAGCTAACAGGGGATCCCTACTTTCCAGAGTTTTCTGACAACCCAACAACTGCAGGTTGTTACTAGTAGATAGCTCAATGTCAAATTTAAATGTTGAGTGGAGACTGTTATGATCCCTGATAGCGCAGTGGTTAAGGATGTGGGCTGCTGTGTGAGGGGTTGTGTGTTCAAATCTGGCTGAAGGATGTTTTTCTGGCTACATTTTTGCTCTTCGATTTATAAATAAAACTTGACTTATAAATAAAACTGATAAAAGGTAAATGTATTTTTAGACTCCTGTGGCCACATCCTACTGCCCGGCTGTCCAGATCCCCAACTGTCTGTTCTGGTGGGACAGTTGGGTACCTGGAAAGACAGTTGGGAGAGGGGATCTGGACGGTCGGGGATTGCCCTGCGGTTACAGGGATCTGGGCACTACGCTCTGTGCTGGACTTGAACCCATGTTGTTGTGGTTTAGGTCCCTGTTCTCAACCCACTACACCACGGGGTCCCCCCCCCGATTATCATTGTATAATGAACACTCTGAACACATACTAATCCCTTTGGTCATTTACCCCAAAACACATACTACCCAGAGTGTGAATTCAACAATGATAATCGGGGGGGGGGCAACTTATTTTCCAGGGTGTAAAGTAATATTACGATTCATGGTTCAGTATTTGCTGCATATTAAATCCATTTCAAATCGCTTCCATATTCAATTTGCTATTGTATTTCAAAAGCTATGGCTAATTTGACAGAATAACATGAACTTGGTAGTCGTAGTAACAAGGTGTTCATTTCATCAATTCTTTCCTCAAATAAATCAAGTCTGGAAGTTGAGAAATGTTTATTAAATCTAAAAGCAAATCTGCATGAAATATTCAGAAAACTGAACATAACAAGTAGTGCTGCGATTAAAACCACATCAAAGGAGAAAACGGCAACACCAGTCTGGGCTTCCAACCCATTGAGCCTTAGTAGTTAAAATAAGTCAAACCTTCAGAATGTTATGTGGATCATTTTGCTTCTTCCAAAAAAGTGTAAGCATTGTTTAGTCAGGTTCACGATATTAATTAGAAGGACTTGGATTCAGATCTGTTCATATTCTAAGCTAAATTCCTGTACACATGCAGACATTGCTGAAAGGTTAATAGACGTACTTCCAACCAGATTCAAGCTCAAATACACCTTCCCAAACAAAATGTCTGAATTATATAGCTGGATTACAATTTTCTCTAATCACGTTCAAGGATATGCAGTGCTAACTAAGACATGGGGGATCTCCAAAAGGGAAGTTAAACAAAGCACAAATCACATACCTGTGGTACAGTTCATAATATTTACATACACAAAAAAATAGTACTTTAGAGCTGAGATCTTGATTACAAAAAAATATTCTCTGTCCCTCATTCTTGAGATTCGTAGCTTTTTGGTTTGTCCAAAAGAATATCTTGATCAAAAAAAAAATGAAGAGATGAGTCCTGACCCAGTCATTGACATCACTGGAGACAGTTTCCTTTGATTTAAGGGAAACAACTTAAGGCAACAGTGTGTTGACCCCATGAGAAGAGTTCAAGGGGTCTTTGCAGAACACTTTGGAGGGGGTAGGTTCCAGAGTTTAAGAGTAGGGACAATAAAAGCCATTGCCCATCTGTATCAATTCCTCCTCCTCCATGCTCCCAATGACCTCAAATGCTCCAACCTCCAAAATTGCATAAGAAATAAGTATAGGATACATGGCTCAGTGGCAGGTCAAAATAAAGAACAAGCTCTTAAAACAAATGAAAAGAACGTGCATGTTGTTGGTTTGTTGGAATACTTGTCAAAATAAATAAGGAACACACAAAACTGAGAAAACTGGCCTCCCTCCATTGGATGCATGTTCTGCCTACATCATTTACCTGGTGGTAATCAGATCAGACCCTATTTACAAAACAAAACGGTGGGTATACCTTCCTTCCTATGAGTAAAATACTGGTGTAAAAAGTCTGCTTGAAGAACAACATGATTGAAACGAATCTGGGGAAAATTCAAAAGAAAACAATTAAAATACTAGTTTTAATTTTGGAGACAAGAAATTGCTCATTTACTTTAACACACCTAAACCATATTGAAACGGCAAGACACTTACTATTAGACAGAAGACCTCTAGTCAAACGCCATCTCCTGACTTCTCCTCACACAACGAGCCACTTTTCTCTTAAACTCTCCTGTAGGATCCTCTCGCCACTCTTTCTGCAAGGCACAACAAAACAGTTGATCAGAAATCACAAAACATATCGAATCGCACAGAATGACCATGTACCAGTAATCGGAAGGTTGCTGGTTCGAATCCCGGCCGTGCCAAATGACGTTGTGTCCTTGGGCAAGGCACTTCACCCTACTTGCCTCGGGGGGGATTGTCCCCGTACTTACTGTGAGTCGCTCTGGATAAGAGCGCCTGCTAAATGACTACACGTAAATGTGGTGGCATGTGCTGAAAGACTTACAGCTGCGTCCACATTGGCAGGTGAATCTCCGTTGGGGTCAGCCAGCATGGAAATGACACTAATCATGATAGTCTCCACTGTGTGGATGGGCAACCAGCGCTCCTCTGGCTTCTCATAGCCAAACTTGTCCTCTCCGGGCTCGTGCAGAATGGAGATGCACACGTCTCCATTCTTTGAAACTAACAGGAGTGCAAAGAGGGAGGCTTGGTTAAGATTCCCCTGAAGAGGGTGCAGAATGATGATATTATGAGCATGGAGACAGCGGTTGTGTGCCGAGACGAACGTTACCATTGGGGTGCCAGATTTCTGTGATGAACTTCATCTTGGGAGGTCTATGGGGGTAGTCATGAGGGAAAATCAAGTATGCTTTGAAGAATCCACCTTCACTGGAATACAAAAAAAAAAAAGAATAGTGACCAAACATTAGTCGGGTGGCAAGGTAAAGAGAAGAGTGAGACTAGAAAATACTGCGTCAGTAATTTATCCAACTCACAACAGTGTATCTTGAGGTCCAATGACGACCACCTCCCACTGGTAAATGTCATCATCGTCTATGAGCCCAGCAGAGAAGCCTTCCACTGGGTTCTTGTTGAGCTCTAAATTTACGACACGACAAAGACTCGGAAAGTTAAGCATGACATATCTACTTCTAACTAAGATATAAGTGATTGGCATGTTTGCCGAGGCCAAGCCAGCTAGACAGCTATGTGAAATAAATGATTGAATGTACCGTAGAAAGCTAGACTACCTGACATTAACCCAACAACTGACAGCTTGCCATGTGCTTAGCTAGGTAGTTTAGCTAAACAAACACAGATAGCTAGCTAGCAGCAGCTATATAGCTTACTAGCTTGTTTGGACATGAATGTGGATATCTATCTGAATTACAATGTTGTATGTTTAGCAATGACAACTACAGTATATAGGTACCATTCCACCAAGCTGTGTAGCTATCTAGGGTGGTGCGTGGCTAGCTAGCAAATAACACCGTCTATTTACCTGCCAGTTGTTTTCGAAGCAGCAGTGATGATTGTTCGGTCATTTTTTGTGGGCTAAAGACAGCACCAGTAATGTCACCAATATTAAATCTAATACAATGAATACAAAGTAATTAAACAATATATGCCGACGTTTTAACAAGGCCTTATTGACTGATGAGTGAACAACTCAAGTTACAAAGCAGGCTAGCTAGCAGCTAGCTAAATCCTCCAACAAGTCCGCATGCGCATTGCTGCAAGTTCTGTCAGCCTATCCCTGCTGTAGCAATCTTGTAAATCTGATACAAGAATTATGGAATTAAGCAAAATAGCATTATTGAACCATTGTTGGCTATAGATTCATTTTTATTGAACAAACATTTAAGAGCAGATCTTGTGTAGGAAATCAATCATTATTAAATGAACCATTTTTAAACATAGGCCTATTGTCCCGGCGTAACAAATGAACAGAAAAACAGACGACTAAAATAATCTTCGAAAATGATATTCATTTTATACCTGTTGAAACTACATCATAGAGAGCGAATTTGTGTATGTAGTTACTTATATTCTCCTACCATTTAATACCTGACAACAGTATTTAATTGATAGTTAGTGTGTAAAGTTGGTCTTTAGATGGGGGGCGCTATGGGAAAATACTCTCCATGATTATACATACACACAAGTCCACAGTCAGGTACACAGGTACACAGTCAGGTACATACATACATACATACATACATACATACATACATACATACATACATAGACAGTACCTCAATATCAGTTGTTTACAATCCTTATAGAGTGAAGTAATGCAACATTCTGATATTTTCAGTAAGCTATATTGAGTGCAAAACTGAACAATATAAATGTTCACGATGAGATTTGTTCTTGAACAATAATTTATTGAATGAGCATACATTTTAATATCAGCCTATCTATATGGAATGCAGAATAATAAGGAGTACAGAATTCGAGTGCAGAATAATTTTGACAAACATTTAATATCACGGCCTTACATTGTGACCATTACTTTGACAGTTTTCCATTTTATTTTGTATGTTGCTTCAGATTTCTGACCAACGTCATCACTGATGATTAAAATAAGATGGTGACCAATGGTTACAGGTGAGACATCATCATTGCCTTCCATCAGCCGGTGATGAGGAGATTCAGGGCGATCATAGTGTGGTCAGCAGAAACCCTACCTGAGACACTAGACATAACATTAATTTGGAATGTATAACACAAACTAAACATTGTTTACACGACATTGGCTGTGTGCAATATCTGTTACTACTTTCAGACGCTAAAAGGAAAAATAAAATTAATAAAAAACAAGAGACAAATTGCAGGCAAGCCAAAAGATACGGACAACAAACTTATTCCTTGCTCTGTTCTGGTCCAAACACGACATGACCAACATTCCATCTCGAGCCTTAATTTTTCCTGACAATATAGATTTGTTTAATCAGAAATTTGGGATTTTGTGAATATATCACTGCTTGATAATCAGTGTGTCTGTTCCATTAAGCAAATCATAAAGTGTCTATATGTATCACAACCTCTAGGTCACACATGCACGCACACTTCAGATATATATGTTGCTACTAACCACTAGAAAAATTAAGATTAAGGTAGGGAGACGAGGGTAAAGTGTTCAAAAACATGTTGTCAGGGGCAACAACTACAATGAGCAAAATTAAATCAGGCAAAAATGCAATGTCCAATCCACTACAATTAAGAAACTACTTCAAAAATCCACCACAATCATCACTCTTCATGACTTTAAAACAACACATAGAAACAAACACATAATAATCAATACAACATAAGTTTTCTGAGTCAAAATTTGCTTTTTTTGTTTTTTCCCCTTCAAAAGGCACCTTTCAAACGTTTAATAGCTTATGCCACTTCCCTGTCAACACTCAATCACACATCAACATATAACAAAACCATCCAAAACAACTAAAAAATATATTGTATTAGCTAAAATCCATCTAATAAGTTCCTGAACAAAACAGCATGTACATTTCTGAGTCTCACCCAATTACCTTTCTGAACAGTACTGAAGAAAACAAACAGTGCAATAGCACTTATTTGTATTCATAGTTAGTTAAGCTTTGCCCAGTTGATGACAGTTCTAGAACGTTCTGGGCTCTCAGTGTTTAGTAACTATGGGCCGATTTCTTTCTGTCAAGCAGCCCTACATTCAAACAAATTGTGATTGCTGCACTAAAAATTTACAGAGAATCTAAATATATGATTTAAGTTGAACTAAAATGTCATATGTAATCAAATATCAATGCCAGAAATGTATAACTTTATATGGAGACTATTCCTTGGTCGGACTAAACCACAAAGCGCTACTCCTGGCATATACTGGTTAAAATAACATTCTGTTTCCTACATAGCTGATCAATGGTGACCGGGATATACAGTATCTCAAGCCTTATGACTCCAAAGCTGTATAAGGAATAGCAGTTCCAGCTAGTCTTTCAACAAGGCTTCCATCAAATACTTTGGTGAAATTCTTTAAATGGCCCAGTTCCAGTCTTTATCAAAGTACCGTAGCTTTAGTCCCTCAGTACATTGTCTCGCTCCATATTAATGGGCTGAAGGAAACATCGACCTCTCTATAGCAAATAGAGTCGATCACAAGCCAAATGTGGGAGGATAAAGGACTCCCACAACAATGACTTTTTTTAGGTCTGTCACTAGAATTTATCTTACTTTTGGTTTCAAACAACTTAAAAGCTAACGACTGTACTTTTTGTGACTTCATAAATGTATGCCACAATCAGGTTCAGTCATCTTTTGTAATGCACAATATCAGAAATTCCAAAAGGTAAGCTCCCAATGAAACAACGACACAATTTATGATGACCTCAAAGCCAAACAAAAGAAGGATATATCTCGCGCAAATGTCTCAACTGAGTTTTCTCACCCAGTGGCCTAATTAACGACTAATCGCTACTGATTGCTTTGCGCCCTATTCACTGGTGGGACCGAACTGTGTGGCTGTGTCTGTTTCGCAACGACGGCTGAAAGACGCACTCAGGACGTAGTAGTCTGTGAGTATGTGAGACTTCATAAAGCTGTAGAGCTGTATGGACACTGACCCATCCAGGGGAATGGGTCCTCTTTAATGCTCTGCGGCAGTCAAGTCTCCAATATTGGTCCAGTGCTGATCCGGTCTCTGTCCCCCTCCATGACCATTGTCACCTGTCCGGTTCAGAGACCATAATGTGGAATGTGGAGTGGAATACCAAGATGGTGTGAAGGAGGGGCCGATTAGATTAACTGGGGACGGTGATGGCAGCGGTGTTGCCGACTGACATCGTGATAAAAGCATCCCAGGGTGCACTGCAGCATCCTCAAACGCAAAGCCCCGACTGCAGAGCGGTGAGGCGACGCTCAATGCACTCCTTACCTACAGACAGAAAAGGGCGAGAGGGCGAGAGGGCGAGAGATTAAAGGGAGAGCGACGGAAACCCAAAGGCAATTCATTCGCAGAGGCCGAGAAAAACGTCCAATCTCGGGAGGGTGTAAGGTGTGACTCACACTTGCTGACGCTGAGGATGTCAGTCTGCTCCGTGAGCAGCAGGGACAGGCCCTCCATCAGCAGCAGGGCCTTGTGGTAGCGGAGGATCGACGCCTCCCCTTGGTGGAACATTTCGTCCAGTGCAGCTGCTTGGACCTGGAAGAGACCAAACAAGAGGAGATCAGGGGGTAACACTTCTGATGAACATAAGGGAAGAGACCCTACGAATGATTAAACGTTACAATTAAGTGTGTCGATCTCAGGCTAAACCAAGTGAAAAGCATCTAGATAGCCCTATACCAATATCACACAGCTGATTTTCAACATGTGGCATATCATGCCTGGTCTAGCACAAAGAGAACCTCAACCGTACCCAACGTCAGGACAACAGGGAATCAGTCTTTGACCGACTTTGTTTATAAAACGAGAGAAAGACGGTGAGAAAGAGGGAGATATTCAACTCGAGCAGACAGATACAGTTTAGTACTGCTTTTTCTCCAACTCTGTAATAACTCTCAAATAAATCCAAAAAAGCTTGTTGTGTGCACCGTGAATTCGAGGATCCTGCTCACCATCTGCACAGTGTGGCTAAACAGAAGCCGCTCCGCTGTAATGGTGTTGATGTGGTCCATGAGACGGTGCTTCCTGGAGAAGAAGCGCTCCAGCCGGGCGTTGAGCACGCGACACGAAGACACGCTGGACTTGTAGAGGTCGTTGAGCCTCCTCAACACTGCGCGGCCGTGCGGGAGGAAAGAACGCACGTGCGCGCGCGCGAGAGTGCAACAAATTAAAGGTCTGTGGCTGCTGTTATGGCTGTCGATTCCTGTGACGATATTCCCCAGAACCACGCTGACTGGTCTTACCTTGTTTGACTGTGGACGAAGGGTAGAGTTTGCCCTGCTTCACCTGTCCCATGGCCGTGTGTAAGGCTGAAGACAAGAGCTCGGCAGTCTTCATGTACAACACCAGCTGTTCGGCATGGCTGGGATGTACCCAAAAATATATACACATTTATCTCAAGTCTGTAAATTAATAGCTCTTAAAGGGTGGTATTGTGCTCTTAAAGGGTGGTATAGTGGTATTGCCAACGATATTTTCCATATTAAAACGGCCTACAACTGTATTTGTGTTATTGGCCTGTTTAGCCAGTAGCTTTGGCTCCTACCTCCACTCACGGCTCAGGGAGCTGATCTGGTCAGCCACCAGGCTCTGCTGCTGGAGCAGTGAGGGGGGAGGGGTGTCCTCCTGCCCCTCCACGGGCCCGGGGTCACATCCAGATCCCCGGGAACAAGCCACCTCCATCAGACAGCGGGCAAAGTTGAGGGTGAAGCGCAGCCTCTGCAGGGTGTCAGTGTGCTCCTGCTGCACTCAGGAGAGGAGAGGGAGGAGAGGAGATGGAAGAGAGGAGATGGAGGAAAGGAGAGGGAGGAGGAGAGGAGAGGGAGGAGATGGAGGAGAGGAGGTAAGGAGATAGAGGAGAGGAGACGAAGGAAAGGAGATAGAGGAGAGGAGGAAAGACAACAACAGAGGTCACACACCTGTGAACAGGACCGGGAAGGGACGCAGTGAAAAAAGAAACCCTATCAAGGGAGGGACACAGTCCCGTTGTGCCCCAGACACACAACCGATCCCGCCCACGCGCTCCCCCGGCCCCCTCCTCCTAACCTCCATCAGGGTCTCCTCTGGCAGCTCGGGGGCCTCGAAGGTGACGGGGCCCCCCATGTTGGCCGTGATGGGGTCTGTGAAGCTGTAGCGCGGGCTGGAGGAGCCCTCGAAGCCATCCAGATAGGGGCCCGTCTGAGGGTGTCGGCTGGTGAAGGACCCGGCTGGGCTGACAGAGCTAGAGGAGCCTGGCAGAGGAGGGAGACATTCATGGACTTGCTTCAGGGAACGAAGCTCTTAGCTAAGCTAACTTATAGTTTAGGAACCACTGCCTGTTATCATTTACATTTGTAGTCATTTAGCAGACGCTCTTATCCAGAGCGACTCACAGTAAGTACAGGGACATTCACCCCGAGGCAAGTAGGGCGAAGTGCCTTGCCCAAGGACACAACCTTCTGATTACTAGCTGATTACTAGCCCGATTCCCTAACCAATAAGCCATCTGACCCCCCCATCATTGTACAGTATCAGCGTCCCTTGAACCGAAACACATTTCAAAACGTTTTTATCGGTCAAAACGTACAATGTACAAAGTCAGAAAAAAACCTGCAGTCTTGCTGCTACGCCACTCACCGGAGTACTTCCTGTTGCGAGATGTCTGGGGCGGTGTGCTACCACTGGATGGGGAGCCCACTGTGAACACCACCTTAACTGGGCTTCCTGAGCCTGCTACCGCTCCACCGCCACCACCAGGAGGCGCTGGGGGACAAGCAGACAAAGCAAAGCCCATGAGGAAGGCACAATATTGACCTACATGCAGTCGAGATCATTCTGTATACATCTGGTGTAAAACACTTCAGTCAGTTTACCTATTTGATAAAGTTGTACGTACAACTCAATGAAAGCCTTAGATAGATAGATAATAATACAAGGAAATGAAACAATATTAACTTAAACCAACAGGTCACACCACTGTGAAAACACACTAAGTAAACGTCCGTGTGAGATATAATGTTAGTCAAATGTCCTAGTTTCTGTTATCATCGAAATAAATATAAATTCCATTCTGCCATTTTCCCGACAATGCTCACCAATGTTGACTGACCCCCTAGGATAAGCATTTTACCTTATAAAATGTGCTGCTGTTGCAGCCAGTGAACCATAACGATGACTCAACAGTGAAAGGCTAACACTGCCCTGAAGCAAATCTCTGTATCGTCTGGACTTGATCCAAACTTATCTCACCATCTATCTGTGCTACAAATAAAGTTCAGGGACCTATATTCCTACAATGATGAACCATTTTAACATTCATACATTTACATTTAGCGCACGCTCTTATCCAGATCGACTTACAGTAAGTACAAGGACATTTCCCCCGAGGCAAGTAGGGTGAAGTACCTTGCCCAAGGACACAACATCATTTGGCACGGCCGGGAATCGATCTGGCAACCTTCAGATTACTAGTCCGATTCCCTCACCGCTCAGCCATCTGAAACCTTAAACAAAGCTGCATTCACACAGAGCCTGAACTTACCTATGATGTCGATGGCTCGGTCAGAGCTGAGGTTGTCGAGGTTGTCCCTGTCTCCAGGTGGTGTCCCGAAGGCGGCCATTAGCAGCATGTCAGACAGACGGCCGGCACTCTGGGACCTGGAGATCGCACAGAGGTAGGACAACAAGAGCGCCACAGAACGCTGACAAAAAGCTCAACTCATCGAAACAAAACAAAAATAAGGAAACATCTCTCTTTCCTCCATGTCGATTCCCTACAAATGTAAGCCTATCTCTGACCTGCAAAAGCCCTTGCCATCCTCCACCATGGGGATGTAATGGGTGGCCTGGCCACCAGGGGGAGGAGCGGGCTCTCTCTGGTCAGAGAAAGGCCTGCCGCCAGGGGCTCCAAGGACCAGACCCTGCTGGGCCAAGAAGGTCACCAGGTTGGGGGAACTGGGGGGCTTGGGGAACTCAAACGGAGGGATAGTCTGTGGACCGGATAGAAGACTGTCATCCATCACCATGTGGTATAGTACTTCATTCGAGCAAAATACGCAGATAGACATTTGAGAACAAAAAAAGAAAGATGTGGAATGTAAACAAACCGGGGTGTGAGGCCTTACCCTGGAGGGGGAGCCCAGGATGGTGGGGAGGGGGCTCCGCTGCATGAGCTCGCTCAGCCGGGGAGAGGAGTGCAGGGGTCGGACCGCCATCATGCCTGCGTGGGAGACCCCCGCTGGGTCCGAGTGCTGCTTCTTGATCTTCTGCCTGCTGCCGCGGGCGCACTCCAGGAGACAGGGGGCGCTGTGGAGCCGGGTGCCCAGGCCTGGCTGCCGCTGTGATGGCGTCCGGGGGTCAGGGAACAGGGGAGCTGGGTCAGAGGTAAGGGAGAAAGGTTATAGGGGGACTTGAAACATGACATGTGTAAATATGAACCAAACACACCCATCCAAACAATACTGACTGACAAGGACAGATCATGTTAATGTTTAAACCCCATGGTCAAATACGTGACAGAATCAACCTTAGTTTATCAATTTCTCATACAAGGTAGCATCAACGTGGGGTGGGAGAGAGAGAGGGGGAGAAAGAGAGGGAGAGGGAGAGAGAGACAGAGAGACAGAGAGAGAGAAAAGGAAGGAATGAGAGAAGGGAGATAATAAAAGAGAGCACATCCCCGTTCCAGCAGACTAGCGATTGCGACTGCCGTACCTTGAGGGGAGAGCTGGAAGGGCCGGGCCGCGCCTGCTGAGAGTCTGCGGGGGGTCGCGGCTGCCCCGTGGCCCGCTGAGTAAGCTGCAGATGGGCTGGTCCTGCTGACGAACCCCAGGGAGCCTCCACTGCTGCAGCGGTGTACCGGGGTGGACAGCCTGGGCAGGAGGGGAGACCGTGAAGGGGAGAGAGAGACATGTTTGGATGAGAGCGCTACTGATTGTTTACAGTAACACGTCAGGGTGAATTCCCGGCAGAAACTGCGGGAAAACGACGACACCGTCGACGAAAATAGCAAGCGAGCGTGTGTCTGCTTTTACAAGTTTGCTGCTCGTGTGTTATGCAGAGAGTTTCCTACTGCCTGCGTGTGTGTTTGTGTGTTCTGACCTGGGTGAACTGTCCTGGCTTGGGGAGTGTAGATTCTGTTCCATACGTTGGTAGTTGTGGACCTGAGTGGGAACCGGAATGGGCACCGACTGGCGATAGTTTCCATAGTTACCACAGTTGCTTGCCGAGAACTCGCTTGGCCTGCCAAAAAAAACGAGGGAGCTTTGACTACAATTAACTATTCGCTGTACCCTGCAAAGTATGAACCGCAAAATGGAGAGAATTCTTTGAACAATGACATGAGTGAGAGGTTAGTATGAACGTTTAAAGTGGGATGTGAAGAGAAACAAGGGTTAGGGTGCTTATTATATGTTGACCAATTGACCCTGGTTGTAATTGTTTTTGAAACCAGAGACAGCTTTGTTGCCAGGATCATCTAAATTGTCATACACTGAGCCAGTTGGTTGACAAGTACTCTAAAGCTCTAATCAAGGGAAATAAGCACTGTAATGCTACAATGCTGTTTATTCAACTTGATTAGAGTAGAAGGTTGTAAATATCAAGGAATTAGCTTGAAAATGGTAATTGTAGGATGCGCATACACACACAGTTGATGGCTTCTAAAATGTAATAGCTTCTAAAGCTAAACTGTTGAGAGACTTGTTGCTCTTGTTGGTTTGTTGTAACTGTCTTATTATTGTACTCGCTGTGAAAATATATTATTGTTGCTTGCTTTTTCCACAGGTGCACTCTTGCACTTTTGAGGTTCTTGCTGTTTAATTGTAACTTGTCTAACTACATGCTCTTATTGTTCTTCCCTTTGGGACATATTTGGTTTCACAATGTATGCTTCACGTTTGGCTACCCGCAATGTTCGGGGCTATCTCGTTGTTGTGATCAGTGACCTATGCGCTTTTGTAAAACTCTCTCTTGGAAGTCGCTTTGGATAAAAGCGTCTACTCCTAAGCATAAATGTAAAGTAAAGCTGGAACCTCACGTCCACCCTTTTCACCCAGCTCTGCTGCAGCGCTGGTCTCACCTGACAGGGCAGGGGGCCCCATTGTGGGAGGGAGACTGGGGTGGGCTCTTGCCTTGGCTACCCAGTCCACAAGAGGCCAGTAGAGAGCTGAAGAAGGTGAAAAACGTTTTATTTGTATTTTTTATAACCCATAAAAAAACGTTGTATTGTATTGTGCACAACTGTTTGCACGAGTCCCAAACACACACCTGCTGGTCATCAGGCTGTCCTGCAGCATTTTCCCAGAAGGCTCCTCACAGGTCAGCCCTCCTGCTGAGAAACCACAGACAGAAAGGTCAGAGCTAACTGCCCCCCTTTGACCCATGCTGTGCCAGATAGATTGTCAGGCCGGAGTGTTTCGGCCTGTAGACCCCCCCCCCACTCCTAAAACTTAGTGACGAAGCTGGGCTAAATGAACTCACACCTGCTCTACGCTATGAATGTGCTCACATTTACATTTAGTCATTTAGCAGACGCTCTTATCCAGAGCGACTTACAGTAAGTACAGGGACATTCTCCCCCCCCCCCCCCCGAGGCAAGTAGGGTGAAGTGCCTTGCCCAAGGACACAACGTCAGTTGGCACAGCCGGGAATCGATCTGGCAACCTTCAGATTACCAGCCCGATTTCCTCACTGTTCAGCCACCCGACTCCCAGCTTCCAGCTCCCTGCTTACTGGGAAAGTGAACGGGAACCATGACAAAGTCGTCGGTGTCACAGGAGGAGTTCTTGCTGCTGCCGCCCCCACCAGACGAGTCCTTGAGGAGGAAGCCTGGTGCATCCTGGGTAGGGGAGGCCAGGGGCTTGGCACGGTGTTGCTGGACCTCAGCCAGGGACTGCTGCAGTGGCACAGAGCGGGAGCAGATGACCATTTAGACTATAGCCAACCTTCAGCTCTTTAGCATCCAGCCTATTAGCATCTAGACCATTAGCATCTCGACTATTAGCATCCAGCACAATAGCATCTAGACCATTAGCATCTAGCACAATAGCATCTAAGACATTAGCATCTAACTCATTAGCATCTAACCCATTTCACCCATCAAAACAAACAATCCACACACACAGTAGCCTACATTTAGCAAACCTGTCTGCCTGACAATGTGTGCCAAAAGGCCCGCAAGCCACAGACCACACCACCATGCTCTAGTATCACATTACGTGGCCTCATCACAGATAGTGCTACACTACACCTCTCACAGTTAAACAGTAGCTGTGGCCTGATTGGCTTCCGTTAAGGACAGCTGGGAGACAGCTGTGAGACCTTTTAGTCAGCTGGTCCTTAAACTCCTCTTTATCTGCAGGAGATTACAACATGGCTGTGCTAGGGCACAGGCCCCATGCGTGGCTTATCACAGAGACACACCCTCACCATTCCGCTGCACTCTGTATGACCTGATACTGTACATATGAACACACACACACACACACAAACACTAACCGGAGGTGAAGCCAGGTGTGAAGTGGAGGAGCTGCTACAAGAACTAGCTGATGCTGAGCTTGGAAAGCCAGTCATGGTAACAACAGGAATCGCTGTGGTTAAACACACACACACACACACACACAGAGACACATAGTCCATAAGTGATTGATTCCCCCCCCCCCCCCACTAGATGTTTTTGTTTTATCAAACAGCACTTTTAAATAACAGATCAGTATCAAACGCTGATATGTCGAGGAGGCCTGGGAGGAACACGGAAAGACTCACTCTTCTTCATCGATGAGCTAGCTTCCAGGAAAGGGTGACGAAAAAACTCGTCTGAAAGAGAGGGAACAGAACAACGACATGAATGGCCGCCACAAAAGAGAACCCCCGGAGAGCCTCGGCTCAAAGCTTGACGCATGGACGCGTCGGTGTCGTGAGTGAGGGGTCCTACTGACCAAAGTCCATGCGGTCCTTGTGGTTGCGCTGGAGGAGACCCTGCAACAGTTGCCTCAGGTGGCATGAGGACTCTCTGGGGATGCTGGAGAGAGAGGAACACACACACACACACACACACACAGATGAAACAAAAGACATGGCCCATGCTCGTACTATTGATCTTTAAATCTATAAAAAGTACAGTAAACTGACCAAGGGGCCTAAAGTCCTCTCCCACCAAAACAGATGATTCATGTCAGCAGAGCTAATCATAGAGGAGATGATAGTATAGAACAAGAGTGTGGTATGGTTGCATCATTCTCCCATTAGAACCGCAGAACATTAGTCATCAGTGGAGGTAATGGACTGTAATAATCACAAAGACTGTAATGCCACTATCTATCAAGAAAGGCATTAGCTGATTTGAAAAACTGGAATGGGAAGGGAAAGGGATGGGTGTTTTCTGGTTAGGCGCGCGCGCACGCACGCACACACACACGCACGCACCAGCACATCTCAGGGACTTACTTGGGGCTGAGGTTCTTGTTTTTCTCATAAAACAACCGAAGGTCCTGAGGGCTGCTGGCCTGTGGAGTAAGCATCAATTACTGTACTAAATTGTGCTGCTTCATGAGTATGTGTACTAAGCCAACAAAGGTATAGATATGAGCAAGGAATCCTGTTGGGCCAGTTTAGACTGTGTACAGTACTTTAGTCTCTGGAAGGAAAAAAAACATTCCTGTTTCCTTTGATTTACAGATAGCATGTCTTGATCTCCCAAACAGCCTTAGGAGAAACTAGATAAACAGCCTTTGAACTCGAGCTGGTATTTACCAGGTCTCACATGATCTGGAAGAACTAAAAAGCTACGGCAGTCTGCTGGGTTAGACAGCCAGAACAGATGACGGTCATGTCTGTACATCCCAAAGGAGATAACACAGAAGGAACAAGGAAGGTGTGTGCTCTGACTTCACAGGTGAGCACGGTCATCCGCAAGGAGCCCAACCCAGGTCGACGTCTGTGCTCACCTGAAAAGGGGCCTTCCCGGTCAGACACTGGAACACGATGGTTCCTATGCTCCACAGGTCAGCCTTGGCATCGTAGGTCTGAGACATGATGACTTCCGGAGCCTGGCGCACCGGGGGAAGGAACGGGGGACACATTTTGCAGCGACACACATGAAAGACAATAGGAGGTTTTTGTCAGTGAAAGGATGGGATGCAGGTCCTTACCATGTACATGGGGGACCCGCACAATGTGGCAGCCATCATGTTGTTCTGGAGGTATCGGGCGAACCCAAAGTCAGCTACAGACAGACAAGGGAAGAGGGAAAAAGACGTGTTTTAAAACCTCTTCTAAATACTCTCCTGCTAAACATGACACTCAAACCACATTGGAACACCTCGTACTGGTGTTGAACAGCTTATATGTTCGTGGTTGTTGAAAATATCACAAATCCAAGGTAGGAAACAATGAACAAGAGTGGCACTGCTAAAAATTCGACATAAATGAGTGTGAAATATGATATATTATATTATATATAACACTAAGTAGGACCCAAGCAGGTTTTTCCCCTAAACGGGATCCTGTGAGTGCGTGTGTATGTGGTGTGGGAGCAAAGCAAGTTTCAGCAGAGCAATGACGATTATATCACTGTGTTGTGAGAGTGACTGAGGCCGGCTTCATCCTTCACACCAGTAACACAGGAGGATAAATGCCCCAGTGAAAGATTGATGGAAGGAGACCTTTTAAACAGACACCCCGGGTTTCATCTCATCTGTACGAAGGCCTTTATACGCCACAGGAGGTGGATGAGCAATAAAACATCTCAATCATATGGAGCTTAATGTGTCTTCTTCCTGCGAGATAAACTCTTACTTGAACGAATGCGATAGCAAACACGATAGATAGGCATCCACACACACACACCTATTTTGATGCAGGTGTTGGCGGAGTGTGACTTGCGTCCTGCAGGGTAGGAGAGAAGGATATTCTGGGGTTTGAGGTCACGGTGGATGATCCCCTTGGCCTGCAGTACCCTCATGGCCCCTGCTATCTGCTGCAGAAACACCCTGATGGTATCCTCACTAAGGGTTCCCTTAGCTGTGGGAGACAGGGTGAGAGGGAGACAGGGTGAGAGGGAGACAGGGAGAGAGGGAGACAGGGAGAGAGGGAGACAGGGAGACAGGGAGAGAGGGAGACAGGGTGAGAGGGAGACAGGGTGAGAGGGAGAGAGGAGACAGGGTGAGAGGGAGACAGGGAGAGAGGGAGACAGGGAGAGAGGGAGAGAGGGAGACAGGGAGACAGGGAGACAGGGAGAGAGGGAGACAGGGTGAGAGGGAGACAGGGTGAGAGGGAGAGAGGAGACAGGGTGAGAGGGAGACAGGGAGAGAGGGAGACAGGGAGAGAGGGACACAGGGTGAGAGGGAGACAGGGTGAGAGGGAGAGAGGAGACAGGGTGAGAGGGAGACAGGGAGAGAGGGAGACAGGGAGAGAGGGAGACAGGGAGAGAGGGTGAGAGGGGCACCGGGGGGAGAGAGGGAGACAGGGAGAAGGAGACAACTCACACAAAGAAGAATCAACATCTATTTGACGATTCAAACCTAGGAAAAAGACAGCCCTCTTAAGCACATAACTTTCTATTTTGGTGAGTGTTTCGTGGTCAGCAGCGTCATGTGAAATAGCCTAACAAGCGACTTCATTTCACTGAACCAAATATATCCACTGACTCCAGTCCGGCAAGAATGAGGCATTCTCTTTCTCCTTCCAACTTCCTCTTTCCTGACTCAGCAGACCTTCTTTCCCCACGAACCTCCACCCCCTTCACTGCAGTCTCTTCCCCTGGCCAGACATGGTGCTATGTCAGAGTCCCAGCCACTCCCACAACTGTCTATCCAATTCAGACAGCTTAACTCTGGCTCACGTCCTCACAACCTAACAGAAACACCAAACCTGATCCTGTCTCCCTCCTACAAACCCACAGGCACAGGATTCCAAAATAAACAACCCAGTGAAAGCTCTGAATGTGTTACTCTGAGCTCTGGTCAAGCTTAGACGGCCCCCCTCGTTACTCCGTTGCGTAACAACCCCTTTCATCCTGGTCGTACTTGAGTATTCTCACGTAGGCTTGTTTCGAGACCAGAATTCGGAAATATATATTCCGGTCATTCTCCGGATCTGACCTACCAGAACGCGACTGCTTTGATTAGTCGGCTTTGGCGTTAACCAAATGTAATAGAAAGCCCATCCAATTCTAGTAAGAGGCTCAGTTGTCTTTGATAGATGAAACAGTTCACTTACAGTGGAGATAGTCTGCCAGGTCACCCCCATTGCAGTACTGGAGAGAGAGAGAGTGAGAGACAGGGAGAAAGAGACATACAGACAGAGAGAGAGAGAGACAGAGAGAGAGACATACAGAGAGAGAGAGATACAGACAGAGAGAGAGAGAGAGAGAGACAAAGAGATAAAAGAGAATACGGTTAACAAAGCTCGCATTTGCAAGAGGTAACGCGCACCAAGTCTGAATAATTCAAAGACACACAAGTCCTTGAAGTGTCTGACATTATCTGGTCGTCTTCTGAGGGTTCGAGGTCGGTTGAGGTGCAGTTCTATGGGTGTCTGTGTGACGTGGCTTGTAAAAAAGGGCCGTACAAATAAATGTCGACCGTACGGACAGAGAGGAGGCCCTTGGCTACTAGACGGTGTAGCATTACTGATGTGACAACACTCATTCAGTGTGCCACTTTCATTGATTTTTTTTTTTTTTTTTTTTTTTTACAAACATCCAATTCCCCTTCAATCAAAGAGCTTATGAGAAGCTAAGCTAAGTGTTCATTTTCTTCTCTGCTGTTGACGTTCCCTGGTAGCTAGGAGTCACAGCTCATTACAGTCAGGTCCAGAGACAGACCGGTCAGGGCCAGACTAGTCTGGGCGAGAGCCTCCTCAGAGGGTACCCGACACAGCAACAGGAGTTAAACACAGACAGAAAGCAGGCTTACCTCCATGACCAGGAGTTAAACACAGACAGAAAGCAGGCTTACCTCCATGACCAGGAGTTAAACACAGACAGAAAGCAGGCTTACCTCCATGACCAGGAGTTAAACACAGACAGAAAGCAGGCTTACCTCCATGACCAGGAGTTAAACACAGACAGAAAGCAGGCTTACCTCCATGACCAGGAGTTAAACACAGACAGAAAGCAGGCTTACCTCCATGACCAGGAGTTAAACACAGACAGAAAGCACGCTTACCTCCATGACCAGGAGTTAAACACAGACAGAAAGCAGGCTTACCTCCATGACCAGGAGTTAAACACAGACAGAAAGCAGGCTTACCTCCATGACCAGGAGTTAAACACAGACAGAAAGCAGGCTTACCTCCATGACCAGGAGTTAAACACAGACAGAAAGCAGGCTTACCTCCATGACCAGGAGTTAAACACAGACAGAAAGCAGGCTTACCTCCATGACCAGGAGTTAAACACAGACAGAAAGCAGGCTTACCTCCATGACCAGGTACACAGAACCGGCTGTTTCCTAAAAAGAGAAAAGACAAGGTGAGAAAAGATGGAGGGACGAAGAAGACTGGAGAAAAAGAGAGAAAGACGCATTGCCAGTCACAAATGTCAGAACTCAAATGTCCGACGGGTAAAAAAAGAAATACAAATATATTGTGTTTCTTTACACTATTTATTTTTGTTTATAGCTTGTGTTTAGTGACATAAGGTAACCTAGAAACAGTTCAAATGGATTACAGAAATTTTTTTGTATCCAAAAGCCTTCCTTTAGGTAAAATTTGACATAAATCCTATCCCATGCTTCTCCAGACATATGAATCCGCAGTCTGATTGTGTAAAGGTGATGGGTGGAAGGCATGTGCATGCAGGTCACAGAGGGTTAACATGCACCAGGACAGAGAGGTCGATAGGGTCACTCAAAAAGCCTTGCCTGTTGTGACAGACAAAATGTAAACCACGCCAAAGCGATTGGACGAGTCAGCACATTCATTCAGCTAAAGGTGATGGGGATCAACGACCGAGGCCGACCAATACAGACCAACAGCTCACAACAGCTTCCTCAAATGCTGTCTTTAGGCGCAAGGTAAACGACAATGGAGCAGAGCTCGTTGTGGAAACTGTTGGGGGGAAAGGAACACTGAAGTCACATCTAATCCTCAGCTAATTAGCATGACAGAGCCACAGACATGAGGTCTGCTGCAGATGTGGAAACAGGACATTTCCATTCAGGAGCTGATAATCTCACCCCACAGCAACTGGGAAGATTAATTGCTTTTAAGGGTGTGGATTCAATGAAGGCCCGCTATTAAAAAAAAAATTAAACTTCTGCATGTAGCTTTACTCAAGCAAGCATTGACGGCAATCTGTTTTTATTAACATTGAGCTTGGAACCCATTAGATTTTTCAGATGGGGCCTTGACTTTGCTGACAATGCCATTTGAAATCGAGTGAAAGAAGTCTGTATGTTCTGTTCATCAACAGAAACCGATTTATTACCAAACACAACAGACAGTTACAAAGAGGCCACAAAAAAGAAGGCAAACGTCTCTCGCTCTCTCGCGCTCTCTCGCGCTCTCTCTCTCTCGCTCTCTCTCTCTCTCTCTCTCTCTCTCTCTCTCTCTCTCTCTCTCTCGCTCTCGCTCTCGCTCGCTCTCTCTCTCTCTCTCTCTCTCTCTCTCTCTCTCTCTCTCCTTTCCAAGAACCTCACTGACACAGGCCTTAGAAAAACAAGTCAGACTGGAGCCCACTTGAAAATGCCCTGTTATCACATAGCAACAGATGACCGCTCTCTCCTTTTCCTCTCTGGCTCTTGCGACAGCCAATCAGGACGTTCGGCACTGCTCGATCTCAACGCAAAGCATTGCCGAGTCAGCCCTTGCGGAGTCCTCTCTTTCTGCCATGCTGGAGATAACAAGCGGCCATCCAGCCATCTGGTTTTCACTGCGCTTCGCCTGGGAAACCCATGCACCCTGCTCTCACTGTGATGTTAACTCATTAGCGCGCCATGGCTTAGCATGGCTCCCGTTGACGACGGCAAAGGCGTCACGACCATGACTGTGCGTGCCCGCAGGAGGGCCCGTGGGGTCAGCCGTCTGATCGAAGCGGTGAATCCTGCAAGGGTCTACGACGTGATAACAGGCCGTGCGTTTTGCATGCGTTTACTGCCGGAGCAAGCAAAACAAATAGCCCGGAGGGTGTGACAATGGTCTCGGCCTACTTCATCTAACGGGAGCCCGTCCAAATAGGCCACTCCCCGTGTTGTAATCAACAACTGGGTTACACAATGTGTCACAGCCATTACACTGGGGACCTGTGACACCATTTTGTTTCCCCCTCCTAAAAAAAAAACGATGAAGCACTATGTATGTCAAGGTTTTGAAAGCGGCCTCATCTGATGAATTAGCTTGACCGACAGAACACCAGGATCTCAGGGTGTGACTGAGCGACCTCACAGGAGAGGCCCGCCCAGCCTCATCGAGATGCCATTCTGTCAACGGGGCCGGCAACTAGATAACAATGTTTAACCTCAAATGTATACATGAGGGAAAAACTTGAGTTCAACAGCACAGTCTAGGCCACCTCCGGACAGGGATAGAGGCTGTGGTTTATCCCAACACGCACGCATCAAAACCCCTCAAACGATCTAGAATGTGCGGCCTACGTGTTACAGATTGTCCTTTCAACTGACAATAAAGACAACATGTGTTTGGAATTCCCATCGGGAAACCTTGGGTGACAGTCATATTATAAAGATCGAAATCTACGTACAATGAGATCATTCAGTAGTTAGCAATGGCACGGATTGTTGTGTGCCAAACACATGAACAGCACTGGGCTGAGAAGCTTGTAACTGATTCATGAAGGCAACATTCCTGCTGTGAGACGTCTATTCTCCACCCTACGTGATATGTCCCACTGGTTTTCTGATCAGGAAGCGAATGCAAGTATCTTAAGCCGTTGCTGAACCTTTGATTCATTTGTGACATCATCCCCCCCTCCCGTGTCACTTTCAGCGACGAACGCGTCAAGCACTTAGTTTGGACGTTGTGCCCCTGCTCTTAGACCTTCTGGAAGCAGCTCTTGCAGACAGATGGCTGTCTATGTGCACCCTGGAGATTGCGTTTGTGTGTGTGTGTGTGTGTGTGTGGGGGGGAGGGGGTCGTGAATCTCGTTCCTTCGCCGGTGCATTTGCAGATCTCCACCACATCACCTCCACCTACCACTCGCTACAGAGCAGCGTAACTGAAACTGGACCGTCTGCCAGATGGCCCGAAAACAATGTATTAGATGAAGGACTTTCTAAGTAGCAGGGAATACAAGCCCTCACCATTTGTGTTGTCTCGCCTTTAGACAGAAGTTCTGCCTGTAGGTTAATTAGCCTACAGTACAAGAGACAGGCATTACCTGTGTCATAACAGGTTGGACCAGAGGGCTTTGAAAAACAGCGCACATACAAGTCACCGTCGGTGACTTACCACGAAAGCTGTACCTAGACAGCCATGTCTCCATAGAAACTGCGTTGGTTACATGAAAACATAGAGAGCTATGCAAATGTTAGAGCCTGTTGGATAAAAATGGCCCGGGCATAGGTGATGAGGTCCTCAACGTGGTCTAGTTCACAAACACCTAACAAGACCGTACACAGTCCGTGCATTCATGCATTTGTCAAGGGGAGTGAGATCAATGTATGTTTTAGGAACACGAGGTAACCTTGCTGAGGAAAACAGCTGATTGCCTGCCTGATACAAAGCTGAGGGCATGATTGAGGAAGGGAGGATCACTTTCAAATGTTATCTCAATATGTTCCCACTTTAGAAGAATAATGGCAAAATAGAAGTGTGTATTCACATGGGTCAGAACCCTCTTGGTTACTGGGTCAATGCAGTTTGACTGTCACTAAAAGCTATTTATTGTGTGCCAAAGTGGGTCAAGTAAAATGAGCATTTAACACCCAGTACACAACTGTTCTACTTAACCAACATGGACTGATTAGGTCCTATGAATGAAATGGTCATGAAACAAGTGATGCTTATTCAATTACACGATGGACTGATTATACATACCTGAAAGTCATGTAATGCAACGATGTTCTCATGTTTTAATTCCTGGGAAGTGAAAAGAGAGAGCGTGTTTTCTGTTATTCATTCAAAAAGGTCCCACAATCCTACTCAATATAACCAGCAGCCTACCTTTAGTATTTTGATCTCTTTTCCTAAAAGGGTCTGAGATTTGGCCAGGTTCTTCTTGTTAATGCACTTGACTGCCACCTCCCAGTCATGTTTCTAGGGGCAAACAAACATGTTGGTTGTAAGCTCAGCACATTCATGACTATGTAATTTCTGAAGACACTGTATTTGCTTGCATTTTGCATTACACAGGACTATTGTGTAACATCAGACAGTAACTGGACACCACAATTTGAACATAATGACGGCAATTACTTACATGCTTTTGAGGTGATGATTTCGCACTGTTAAATATTGAGTATTGAGCACGTCACGTCATAACAATTGTCTTTCAGCCCCAAGGATATCATGGAAACGCTTGCACTTGCTTGTGCATGAGAGCATTAGAGAAAAACATGTTTGGACTTCACCTCAAATTTAACTAAAATCCACTACCCATAAACAACTTACATTATTAATAGTGTTCTTATGTTTTTATTTCGCAAATGCAAGCTGTGACGGAACACATCCATACATGATTGTTATGTTTTAGCCAACGTTTTCTTGCACATCCAGGCCTCTTAAGGTCGTACTGGGACAACAAGCAAAATGTCCTCGCATGTATATTTTTTTTCCTGGATGCGTTCAAAAAACATTTACCTGGCATGTTTACAACGACCTTTTGACTTACAATAACAATAATCACGGAACTCCTTACCTCTCTGTGTCTTCCTTTGAACACCACTGCAAAGGCGCCATGCCCTATCAAGTCCTTTCTGCTGAACTCAAATTTCCCCACAGTCTCCATGTCTCCAGAATTTTTTTTACTTCGAGATCAAATGAAAAGGGCCGTATTGTCGTTGGTCGCTCCTCTTCACTGTCACTTTCTCCTCCGTATAGTCGAGACAGCAGGAAAGTTGACCCCTTCTTTCGCTTGCCATCGGCTTCTTTCCCGTGAAAGAATGACTTTCTTCTCTCATGTTAGCAAGTGAAATATAAAGGAGTCCAGCTCCTTTCAGCAATTCATTATTCCCATTATTTACTACAGCGTTGACCCTATTATACTCCGAAAATTACAGTATCAAAAAATCTTTGCTGTGCCACCTTAAATTGTTATCCATAGGTTTGTTTGTATACAGAGGAAAGCCAGCTTCGCTCAGTCGTAATAAACTAAATAAATTAAGTATTAACAAAATGACAATACACGATCATTGACAACTGCCTATGTCAATGTTTACAGTATTTCCGATTCCCAAAAACATTACAGCGAACAGTCCAATCCTTTTCTATCGCTGGTCCTCAACAAAGACCGTCGCCAGAGACAGCTTTGCAGACTGCAACACAGCGCATGCTCAGATCTACATCTGTATTTTGACGTGTTAAAGGAAGCTGTGGAGCTTGACGTTAGCCAGCTAACAGTAGCCTGCTAGCTAATAATTCCGTATCACAGCAGGCAACTAGCTCTTTACCAATACATCATGATGAAGTATTCCGTCAATTTTTTTTAACGAAATTAAATTGGTAGCATCCAGCATAATTTAAGGTAGTATGAATGATCTAGCCTAGATTTTCTATGTGTTTCATTTATTTTTTCACTTTATTTTTTAAAGGTTTTTACAAATACATTCCTTTCTAATGGATAATGAACGAGTAGAAGTGAATCAAAATACCAAACCGTAAAACGTAGCCGACAACAGCAAGTGGTCAAATTCTAGCATAAAGAAAACTCGGAAGACAACATTACAAAAAGGACGACATCTGGCGGTCGTGGATATATAGACTAGACTGTCAAATAATCTTTCTTGTCTTGAAAGTGAAACTTCAAAGATGTTGTTATTTTACAGACTTTGCAAAGTATGACAACACAATGCTACAAATAGTAAAAGAGATATAGAAATTGTGCTTTTAAAGTAGATTCTTGATGAGGTAAGGAAGGAGCTTGGGTAGAGAGAAAGGGAAGAAAAATGAAAACGGAGATTCAGTTGATGGAAAACGTGAAAAAACTTATACAAGAGGATAAGATTGGGAGGTAGGCAGAGGAAATGAAGTCCTGAAAATAGAAATTCAACGAGAAATGAAAAAAGGTGGAAAGAAAATCACAGCACAGAGGGGTGAAGACTTTTACGTCACAGGCAGGCTAGACAACAACCACATATCAAGGCATAATCCGATTTTGATTGTCTTTTAAACTGCATTGTCAGTTTATTACATTGCCTTCTGTATAACTTTATTCTACCTGAATCCCAATTCAGGCACCCTGGCAGGCCAAGACCCATTGGTGCCAGAAACGTGAGCACTTGTGCTCACCGTGAGAGAGAAGAAGATTGAAGTGTTGATTAGAGCTGAGGAGAGAGTTGCCATGCCATGCCTATCGACGAGAGCCCTAATGGTACTGCAGTGCACATAGCTATCAGAAGAGGGCAGTAGAGGTTTTCCAAAGTGAGAGCCCAGGAGAGGTGCAGCTGGTGTTTCAGAAGACATGGCAGGGAACAAACGTGAGGAACGTCGAGAAGGGTGATGGGGGGAGGTGATTCAGCATGCCCCAGCTTCTCCTGAAATGTTGCTGGTTCATGATTCTCCTGCACGCACACACACACACACACACACACACACCCAAGCACACGCGCGCACACACACACAGAGCAAGTTAGTGTCTGTGTGCAGAGGAGTAGGGTGATCCTAGCTACATCTTTGTGCTACCTCTTGAAACTCCCTCGAGTTTAGTAATCCACTCACGCACCTTCCGATCCCGGCCAGTCTTGCCTCGCAGCGAAGCGTTTTCCCAGCCAAGCCCTTGCGACCGAGCACTTGACAAGAGCACGATCGCGCTCTAGTCAAAAGCCCCCCCCCCCCCCCCCAAAGGCAGTAGCCTATGGAAAGCATAGCGTGATTCATGCCACGCATGAACCATGCCCACCATTCTGCTCAGTGAGATACACAATGTAAAAAGGCTTACCCAGACACATGCACACACACACACACACACGCACATGGCAGTGTACCAGCCTCTATAGCCCACTGTTGGGGGGCAGATTTGGTAGAGTGGTGGTGGTGGTGGGGGGCGTTGTGAAATTTAGATCAAAGTACCTGAACTGGAGGAAGGTGTGTTAACTCCGCCAGCTGTGCACTGTCTGGGGTGAGTGTGCCGCGCCAGGGGGAGGAGGGGAGAGAGGATCCACAGCCTGGGTCCTACTTACTGGTGAAGAGCTGGAGAGGAGGCTCTCTAAACGTCTAATCATCGAACAACTGCGGGAGCCACACGTTAGTCTGCATTCGAGGTGTTGCACCCATGTACCAGAACATCTTCACTCTCGTTCGAGTCAATCCGGAGTTTCCACGCGGGTGAGTTTTCTGTGCATGAGAAAACAGCCACACAGTGCATGAGCGCGAGCCATTCGGTTGGGTTAGTCCTGCCAGCGCGTGCATCCAATGCTGTTGACGATCCAGCTCCTTCTTCCAGCGCAGGGTGTGTTTCGGGGGCAGACGGCTAATCAAAAGAGCAGTTGTTGGAATTTCTTGTAAGCTTCCTTCATGCCTCCCCTAATCAATACCTTCACACATGCTGCTCCGCCGGTCATAGTTCTGGGGTTGACTGAGAAGCAGCGTTGTGAAGCCCCGGCGGGGGAGTGAGGGTTATCGATTGGTTCTCCCTGTTGCGTCTGGTGGCTGTCCCCAAGTTGTGGTTTGATGAATGGACTCCAGGTGTCATCATGTGGTTAACACTAATCACAGCAATGCTACGTGATCTATTAACCCCCCCCTCACATGTAATCAGTGGTTAGATGTGAGGCACCCACCTGTCTAACCCTCGGTCCCTGTTCAGCCTGCAGGTGCAAGCACAGCTGGGTGAGGAGGGGAGGAAGTGAGACTGAGGAAGGTTCCAGACGACAGTCACTCCAACTGTTGAAAGTCCACTGTCACGGACACCCTCTTAACCTCCCCAACTGTACCACCTTCCCATTCTCTCTGTGTTTTTTGGGATCTCATTGAGCTGGCATAACAAGACCTCTCTTTCCATTTTATAAGAGAGTGATTATTTTGATAGGCAAGAATACGCTTCCTGTCTGCGCAATGGATGAACGTTCTGTTTCTGTTCTTATGGTACTCGTAAATCATTGAATGACGAGTCAGGAACACAGCAGTGATGTCTTTCTTCCTCTCACTCTCACACAAAGTGTAACTAATAAGCCATCACAATGGCACTCTTTTCACAAGGACCCTGTAACAATAGGGATAGTCCATATTCACCACTTTGTCCACATCTAACACTTTAAATCCATGTGGGGGAACTGAATTTGGAATTAGGCTCTTAAAATTAGGATCGAATGAGTCTTCCTCCCCATGCATTCCTATTAAACCCCTTCCCCCCTTTTTCACCTTTCTCAGAATACCCATGATCCTCCACAGGGTTCCATCAACGACTCATTAATTAAAAACCACCCATATGAAACGAGTGGAAAGCACTGGAACATGACTCGTCTTGCTACATGGGCCTGTGGGCACTGCTGCTCCTGGGGTGGCATGGCTGGCGCGCCTTGCCAGTTAATTAATACCACTGAAGTGTGGCATGAGGAAAGAAATGCTGCTCTAAGCGAAAATGAAATAACTCCATTTCGCCTTAAAAAAAAGGGAAAGAAATTAGTTTCGTATTCCTGTTTGGGTTGGACTAAAGCATCTGGGTGGAATAAACACAGAGTCCATTTAAAACTTGTTGTCTGTCTGCTTCAAATATTATGTTTAGCTTCGATGCCCGTGGTCCATGGTGCCCGAATTTTACATTATCCTTTAATAATGTAATTATCCAACGTCTGTGGTCGCACATATTTTGTATTCCCAGAATCAACATTGTTTAAACTTGCTCTCAGAAATCAGTACATCTCAAAGACAAAGAAAACCATGTCATTTCTTGAACAAATAAATATTAGACAAATGAAAAATGGCTTTTTAAACGTGATGGGCAAGATTTTGTCTTTCAAACGTGATTGGCACGATTTGTTATTGTTTGCATAAAGAGCAACCGGCTAGTACATGAGCTGATGTGTTAGAGATCAGGAGAAGATTAGAGCGTTTGCCAGGCAATGACTGTGGCTGTCCCATCGCCAAGTCCCCTTTCTGCCCGGTCTTCCTAAGGCTCCAAATCACCACACAACCCCCACTGGCTGTCATACCCTTCTTTATTTTTCTATAAAAATACTTCACCTTAGAAAACACGGTTTGAAATGTACACAGTAAATTTGTTTTTTTTTGCAACTGCCATAGAACTTTCATCTCAAATATATCTGTATACATATATATATATATAGACTGATGTAAATATATCTTAACAGTTCTAGTAAATCCAGTTGTGACTGCTCTCCTCAGGAGGTCGGTGGAGGAAGGGTCTGACCGTGGCGTCTCCGGTCCAGCCTTCCGGAACATGCTCTCTCCTGGCAGACAGTCGATGTTAGAGGAGACCAGTCCAGACAGAGGAGCGTTCTTCTACTGAAGGCTGCGAGGAGCGAGCGGAAGGTCCACGTGGAGACCAAGGCATCGTGACAACCACCTAAAGCGCATCTCTCAGCCACAATCCGTCCGTGTTTACTACAAAAATACATGGTAAAGCATTACCTTGGTAACCAGGTGCTTTACTTGGCTGCTCTCTCTGATAAGGAGACGAGAGAGAGAGAGAGATACAGGTGCAAAGGTCACAAAAGGGCAAGTGAGTGCAGTCGAGGGAGGACTGAGTCTTAAGAGGAGGCATCGATCCAGATAGCCCTGATGCTGGAGACCCAGTGAATGAGCCAGTGCCTACTGGAGCCGAGCGTCTATCCACCGGGATGAACCAGACATTACCGGTGGAGTGATGAACCAGACATTGCCGGTAGAGTGTAGAGAGCTCGGCGCCAGTGCGGTGGGGTCTGTGTGTGAGGATGCTTAAAGCACTTGTTGTGATTGCAGGAGCGAGGCGTCCGGGCAAACAGCATCTCAGCCATTTACCCGACAAACTGCTGAGTCACACTTAGGAGAAAACTCTTTTGTTGTAAACTTCATTCATTCAATTGAGTTGAATTTTCCAGAATGATCATACATCGCAATGTTTCCAATTCAATCCAATCCAAAGTGACCTTTAACATTTAATGACAAAATAATGGTTTGAAAGGAATCGGTATAATAAATAACAGCAGAAAAGAACAGGAACACCAACAGAGATATTCAAAGAGTAACAAACAAGGTTCTAGACTGGACCAAGAGTCTTGTGATAGGCCCATCGCTTGCCCTGAGCCCACCGGCTGCCTCACTTCCTCCCCCCACTGCTTCCATCATAGAGGGGCCGAGGAGAGGGCGAGGCGGAGTGTCCAGAAGGTCGCCGCCCACAACAGGCAGGCGGCGGAGGCGAGAGAGGGCCGCGCGCCCAGGGGCGACGCCGAGTCGGAGGTGCAGGAGCAGACCTCGAAGCCGTTCTCGGCGTGGTCAGCGGGGTGTCGGCTGTGGAGCCTCGTGTCCGTGGCGTTGGCCTCGGCCGCGGGGGAGTCCGACTGCATGTCGGCGCACACCAGCCAGTCCTTCCCTATGGGCCGCGGGTACCCGGCCTCCACCTCCATGTCGCTGCCCACCACGCGCCAGTACTCCTTCCCCTTGAAGAAATAGGACGAGCCTGGAGACAGGGACACAGAGAGGCTGCGTGAGAAGGGAAAGGAGGAGTGTGTGTGTGTGTGGGGGGGGGGGGCAGCGATCGCTGCTGCAATGGCGATAAATCACGGTCAACTGACTGTGTTAGTGGGTCTCTGTTCGGCAGTTTATTTTCCCTCCGCAGCGTCACCTCTCTCTCTTTCTCGTCCTCATTGCTGTGACCTAACCTATGTCCATCCCCGATAATTCCGTTCGTTCTTTCCTGTTTCTCTCTCTCACTTTCCCTGTCGCTGTCCCTTACTTCCCTCCTGCTCTCTCCCCACCTGTCCCCACACCCTTCCTCTGTGTCACTATCTCTCCCTTTTCTCCCTCTCTCCTCTCTCCTCCCAAGGGAGTGATACGAGTCTAGAGAGAGAGAGAGAGAGAGAGAGAGAGAGAGAGAGAGAGAGAGAGACAGAGAGAGAGAGAGAGAGAGAGAGAGAGACAGAGAGAGAGAGAGAGAGAGAGAGAGAGAGAGAGAGAGAGAGAGAGAGGGAGAGGGAGAGGGATTGAGTGTGAGAGGGATTGGTTCTTTGAAGTGGCTCCAGTTCCCAGGCCTCCAGGTGTATGTCTATGTGTGTGTGTGCCTGTGTGTGTGTGTGTGTGTGTGTGTGTGCTGGTGTGTTTCCCCCCTCGGGGGGCTGCAGGGCTATGTGGGGACTGTCGCTTTTGCGCTTGGCCCTGTACTCACACAGACATCAAACAACTTGGAGCAAGACCTCTGGAGCTGGCACACACACAGAGAGGAGCACCTGCTGGGGAGCGCTCACACACACTGCTACGGGTGGGGGAAGAGAGAGGACGGCTTCCGCACACACTGCATCTAATTGGGCCAACGTGTGTGCGCGAGTGAGTGTGTGCGAGTGAGCGTGTGTGTGTGTGTGTATCCGTGCACGTCGGTGCCTTGCGAGTGTGCCTGTGGAGTTTGAGAACTGTGTGAACGTGCGTGCGGCTAATTCCGGCAACGGAACGCGGTGTGAAGAGGGACAGAGGTGCTAGTTTCATGTGAATGTGCTCCGTGTGATACGACTCATGTTTCGTATTTACTAAGCCGCTGTGTGTGAGCGCCAATCAGTTGGTTTCCCTAGCAGACAAAAGCCTTCTGCTGCTAATGGCCTGGGATACAGAAAAAAAAAATCTCCCAGCCTTAAGAGCTAAGAATTAGCTGGAGAGTAATGCGCTAGCAGCATGAGATTTTTACACACTAACACACGCACACACGCGCTTGCATGTGCACACACACACACGTGCCTGTGCACGTGCACACTTGCGGACTGTGGGGGAACGTGTGCACATTTGTGAACATACATTACATGTTACGTGCGTACCAGGTTTGTGATCAAGTATCATCCAGACTGTGAATATGATTGAGTGTCCTGTGCTCCACTGTGCTATAAGGGTTTTGGAAACACTCGAGGACTTCTCAAGTGCTTGTCATAATCAGTAGATCGGCTCTTGCCTTACTGTTTGTCCATGTCTTCTGTCTAATGATGAATTGACGTATATGCGTTCCTATAGGTGTTCTCGTCCATAGATACATATATATATAAACACTAGATGTCTTACAGCGGAGTCTAGAACGTATGCACAAGGCGGCCATCTTGCTACAGTGAACTCGCTCGCCCATAACATTGAGTTGGTGCTACATGTACTTTTTAAATAACCATAACTTGCTCAATTTTCAACAGTTTTTTAAACAGTTTGGTTTGTTATCAACTTCAGAGATGTAGGTATGCCAGTACATACTTATGAATAATTATGTAATAAAAAAGAAGTATGCAGTGGCATAGCTACATCTCTGACGTTGATAACAAACCAAACCGTTTTAAAAATCGGTTGAAAATTGAGCAAGTTATGGTTATTTAAAAAGTACATGTAGCACCAACTCAATGTTCTGGGTGAGCGAGTTCACTGTAGCAAGATGGCCGCCATGTGCGGACGTTCGACTCCGTTGGCCGGCAACGCGGACGAGCCATCTTGTGTTTATATACATCTATGTTCTCGTCTGCCCCCCGCTCACCGTCAGACCACCGCATGGCATCGTCCAAGTTGGGAGGGACTCCCTTCCACAGGAGGCTGTCTTTAGGGTAGCCCAGGTCCATTCGCCGCAAATGGTCGTCATAGCGCCAGTAGCGGCTGTCTTTGAAGAAGTAGGTTTTGTCGTTGTGGAGCCACACAAACGCCGCGTCCACGCCCTCCAACGGCAGGCCGAAGTCGCTGATTGGCCGAGGGTAACCCTCCTCCACGTTGTTGTCCTTGAACACCCAGTACTTAAGACCTGCGGCCATAGAAACACTGTCAATCGATATGACGAGAACAACTTTATTGATTCCCAGTCCACGACATGAGCACTGCCAAAACTATCCCCAGAGGAGAAATCACCAGACCAGTGTTTTCTGAGCAGAATTTCTTTGGAACAACCCTGTTCTTTTGATCTGTTTTATAAAAAACAAAACTGGCAGTTTGACTGAACAGTATGACTTGTTGTCCTTGCTATTGAGCTGCAAACGTCTGCCCTTAGTCATCCACATAGAAAACTGTCAAGGGACCTTTCAAGGTTTTTCTGTACATGCCTGATTCTTTATAGTGTTTGTCTCTGAATTCTCATCTCTTTAACTTTCATCAGAAACATATTTCTCCTGAAGAACTCTTGAGTCCCTTGCTACTCACACTCTCACTCTCACTCACTCACTCACTCACTCACTCACTCACTCACTCACTCACTCACTCACTCACTCACTCACTCACTCACTCACTCTCACTCTCACCCACCGACACAGGCATCCACACACACACACACACACACCTTTGAAGAAGACTATCTTGTGGTCGCCGGGTCTCTCGTAGACGGCATCGACGCCGTCCAGGTTGGCGGGCAGGCCTCTCCAGAAGCGATGGATGTGGGCGGGGCGAAGAGACACCAGGTGCTTCTCCCTAGTCAGACGCCAGAAGTACTTCCCTGAGGAGAGGGGAGCGCGAGGTCAGCTGACGTGGGTGTCTGCTGACAGCGTCGGATCGCCGCGGTCAGGAAGAACGAGCGTTTGACGTGTGCAATTGATGATGGTCCTTTGGAGAACTGCGCACTCCTCAGCCCCGGCTTCTCCCACTCCTTGTCCTTGCTCACCTCTCTCTCTCTCTCTCTCTCTCTCTCTCTCTCTCTCTCTCTCTCTCTCTCTCTCTCCGTCTCTCTCTCTCTTTCTCTCTCTCTCTTTCTCTCTCTCTCTTCTCTCTCTCTCTCTCTCTCTCTCTCTTTCTCTCTCTCTCTCTCTCTCTCTCTCCGTCTCTCTCTCTCTCTCTCTCTCTCTCTCTCTCTCTCTTTCTCTCTCTCTCTCCCTCTCTCTCTCCGTCTCTCTCTCTCTTTCTCTCTCTCTCTTTCTCTCTCTCTCTCTCTCCGTCTCTCTCTCTCTCTCTCCGTCTCTCTCTCTCTCTCTCTCCCTCTCTCTCCCTCTCTCTCTCTGTCTCTCTTTCTCTCTCTCTCTCTCTCTCTCTCTCTGATTGACAGTTATCATGGTAGAGTAGGTACATTTTAAACCTACACTCTGTGACATGTTTGCCTTGTTATTGATTTAAGTCATTTGCAATTTAAATAAATATACATTTCAGTTCACTTTACTTTGACCAATCTTGCTCTGATTTAACTCTGTTTTTGTAGTTAAAATAACAGCATATTTGGTATATTGATACACATGTTCAGTTAACGCCTCCTCCTTTAAACATAGGGGAATAGTTTGGGTTGTTGGGCCAATATACAACCCCCAACAGATGTGCTTGCATCTGCATATTGTGTGTTTATATGTATAACCTACATACATTTGTTTGCCTCCACTGTTGTCCAGTGGAAACAAGAACACAAAGCCCCACAGGGCAGCAGTGCATATGCCTCTGCATCGTGTTGTGTTTAGGTTCTCAGCTCAGACAACCCAGTCCAAACTTTCTGCCAAGCTGTGTCTGGTAAGGGGCATTCTAGTCAGCCACTCTGCGGTCCACTGCTTCGGTCTGACGCCGTGACGGAGATTTTCGTTTTGATGCCTTGAATCAACCCACAGGGCTGGGGCGGGATGGGGGGGGGGATGAACTGGCAAATATACCCCCAAATATTTACCCAATTAAAAATCGCGCAGAGCTAAAGTCTGTTGCTCCAGGACTCGAAGGAACCAGACCAGAATGTGGGAACGTTCCGGTACCGGGAGGAGCTTGTTGTGGAGAGTGTAAAGGAGTGTAAGGAACCCTGACCCCCCCCCCCCCCCCCCCCCTCCACACATAAACTCCTCCTCAACCCCATTCTTTCAGGCTCGGCCTCACACTGGGTCCCCCGTACCTTTGAATAAGAAGGCCTCCCCTCGAATCTGGGCCACCGCATCAAAGTGGCTGCTGCACCTGTCAGGCACGTCCTTCCCTGGCCTGCGAGCAGAGCCAACGAGGAGATAAGGAGGAGAACAGAGGGAGTAAAAGAGGGCAAACAGTTTGGAGAGGAGACAAGACAAGACAAGAAGAAGTCAGAAATCCCCTTTGACAGAAACAGAAATGACTCGTTTTGACCGACCCGCGTGCGTGCCCCCCCCCCCCCCCCTCGCTACAGCGCCTTCGTGAAGCCGTCCGCGACCTTCGGTAGCACTCCTGGTCGACCCGTTGATGTCCGTCCCCGAGGGCGAAGCGTTCACGTGCGAGCGTTTGTGAGCGCCGAGTTGCCGACCGCCGTCGGCCCGAACGTCGGCAGGGGGGGGGGGGTACGATTGGCCCGGCACATACGCTGTCTTCGACCGTGTTATCCCCTGCTTAATGACTGATTCAAGCCCCTGACATGTTGGGCATGCTAATGCCGAGGCAATTACCACAACAGGGCTGCTTCTGTGTGCGCTCACTTGCCCTGCTCCTTATCAACAAAGATCTCTATTCAGGCCTTATTAACACCGAGCAAGCTGAGAGAGGACTATATTAGTGACCTTTGTCGGACTGAATCAACCTTCCCCGCACCATCGCCCGTCGAGAAATAACACGCGCATAAAAGTCCAAAAGAAAGAGAGGGAAAAAAAAAAACGAAGAACAAAACAGAGGAAAGAGACAAGGGGAGAAGAGCACAAACTATCCACTTGGCGCTCGTCTAGTCAAGTATCACCAATCTATTACGTGTTGACACTAGGCTGGAGTGATGCGTGCGTATACTCTTGAGACCGTAGGGGCTGACAAGGCCTGCTTTAGTACTCCACGCACGCAAACAGAGCTGTACCTCGCGGTAACTGGGGAGCAAGGTGAAATAAGACCTGCTGCAATCTCTGAGTCACTGTGATGTCCACACTGACTAACCCCACGCACAGATCAGGAGATACGACTGAAGGAGACTCACGAAAAGAGAATGTGTATCTGTGTGTGTGTCAGAGGTAAAGGCAAAGGAAAACTGCTTTTGGGAATAATGTTGTAGTTGCTTGAGCTTGTGTGTGTGTGTGTGTGTTCCACTTACGGGACGGTGGATCTGTTCTCCGGAAGGTCCAGTAGAACCGGTGGTTCTGCGGTCTGGGAGGGCCCACCAGGCCGAGCAGTGTGGGATACTGAATCTCTAACACCTGGGGGGGGGGGGCACCAAAAGGTCAAAGGTCAGGTCATCTGGTGTGGCAGGGATACGATCTCCATTTTTTTTTCTACGTCGAGGGCTCTCCTCGCTTGCGCTCTCCTGCTTTTCCCTTGCGTCATTCCACACTTGCTGCTGTCATCTTCTCTCTCTCTCCCATCCTCACTTTACCTTTTCCACCCTCCACCTCCAGCTCTACCACCTCTTCACACTGCTACCTTGCCACCTCCTCAACCCTCTGTCCTCGCTCCTCCCAATGTGCATCTCCCTGCCTCTCTCTTCTCTCAGTAATGTGTCGCACGGTGATAAGCGGATCGTACACAACAGGCACGGCCAATTAAAACCTTCCCCTTGCTCCGGCTCCAACCAGACAGTTCATCAAATCAATAATCCACGCTTTTACAAACAAATCTATTCTGCTTCCGGCATGGGAGCCACGGGCTTCCTCTCTGAAGGATGGACTTCCCTGTCCCTCCAGAACGTCTGAGTGATTACGGGAGACAGAGAGCGGAGCTGGGGATTGCAGGGTAGCCTGGGTATGAAGATAGGAATTCATGCATACCTCTACGATTTTCTCCCTGGTTTGTGTGTGTGTGTGTGCGCGCGTGTGAGTGAGTGGTTGGTTGGCGGGGTGCCAGAGGGGTTGATCTATGTGTTTAGCAGGGGGGGCGGGTGAGAGGCGGGGACACCCGGGGTATGGAGGGATAGATAACGGAGAGGTGTCGAGAGGAGTGGAGGGAAGGGGCGGGCGGGCGGGTGGGTGGGGGGGGGCGAGACAGCAGCGGAGAGAGCAAGAGAACGGGGAGGACGAGTTCGAAAGCGACGGTGAGACAGAAAGCCGAAAGGTGATCGCAGAGGCGGACTTTTGGAAGCTCGGCGGTGGGGCCTACCGTAGAGTTGCCAGACCCGGACCTTGTCCTCGTAGGGGAGGTCGTACTTGAGGGGGTCGCCCACAGGGCCCTGGTAATACGGCCTCATGATGGATTCCATCGCCGAGGTGTGAGCCAGGCCGATGGCGTGACCGAACTCGTGGACCGCCACTGCAAACAGGTCCATCCCATGGGAGTCTGCGAGGGGGCAGAGAGAGGTGAGCAATGAGTATGGCATTGAGAGAAACAAATCCTCCAATTATAACACACAATGCAAAAAAAAAAAAAAAAAAAAAAGAGGCCAATATATGCCGACAACAAAACCAAAACTCAAGTGAGTTATCCAGGCGGATGCTTTACAAATTCCATTTCAATATTTACCCCTGAGACAGGCATGAGGAGATGCCTCTCATTCATTACCAAGTTTCAACAAACGCTAAGCCTTCAAAACCTTGAATGTTTGGATTAAAATCAATTATGCTCGTTTGATTGTTATAACAAACCCGGGCTTGTATTTGCCAAAGCCTTGAAAATGACTAAATTGTCCGTGTCCACTTTGGCTCCTCTTCAGTTGCATTCACAGAGAGGACAGACACAAAGAAACACAGAAGTCTGACGCACTGTCAGGCACACAGCTCCCAGACCTAGTTAAGGCCAGACCTGTCTCTCAAACTGGGAGGGCGGAGGGATAGAGGACCAGAGGGAGGCCTTGAGCTTCTCTGCAAGCTAAACGCCCATCTCCCCTGCCAGGTTCGATAGGGAGGTGTCGGCAAACAACAAAGTCTCTACGTTTGGCTCCGCTGAGCAAGACTAAGTATGGAAACCTGCGGCTACAGTTTAGAGATTTAGATTAGGGTTAGCTCACCCGCTTGGCGCAGAGGGTTAGCGCGCCGCGGGCGGGCTGCAGCTTTCCCTGGTTGGCAGTTGCAATCTGGCTCAGAGCTAGATTAGCAACAGCTCGGCATGCCCGCAGTGTCATGCTCAGAAGATGACAAAGAAGGTAGAAGTGATAAACATTTCGCTGGTTCGTGCCGTGCCTCAAGGCAACACAAAGCTGCATATGGCCTGTCATCCGCAGGTGCACGGTAGAAGAGAGAGAGAGGGGGAGGAAGTGGAATGAACCTGCCCTTGGTTACCTTCAGTGTTTAATGGCTGTGGTAATATGACCGAGTGCCTGTGCCCACAGTTAGACCAGGTTCCACACGGGGAGGTGGCAGACGGAGGATCCATTAAGTTACTTAGGACGAGGAGACCCCTGCTGTTAATAGAGGTCTGCCTGTTGGGCCTGACCACAGCAGGAGGTTGAGAAAGGGAGGGAGAGAGAGAGAGAGAGAGAGAGAGAGAGAGAGAGAGAGAGAGAGAGAGACAGACAGACAGACAGACAGACAGAGAGAGAGAGAGAGAGAGAGAGAGAGAGAGGGAGGGAGGGAGGGAGGGAGGGAGGGAGAGGAGAGAGAGAGAGAGAGAGAGAGAGAGAGAGAGAGAGAGAGAGAGAGAGAGAGAGAGAGAGAGACATAAACAGGGGAAGAATTGAGATTGGGCATTGACAAAAAAGGGAGGGAGAGAGAGAGAGTGAATGTGTTTAAGTGCACGAGTCTAAGTGCAGGCCAGATGGACATTGTGAGGAGAACTGTGCTGCTGCCAGGAACATGCTGGGGCAGGGTGGGTGGAAGGTATATGAGTGTGGAGGATGCTAACTTGGAGCTAGCTAGCCTTCTGGGACCCTTCTGTAAGCGCTCTCCAGTGCTCGACCACAAACCGAGTCAAAGTCATGATCAAGACTTTCTGTGCTCTCAATCGTTGGGAGAGAAAATGCAGCTCGCTTCCTTTGAAAGGAATCAATTCCTTCGGAGAACTGAGAGTTATGTTTCTAACCTTTACGTGTGACATCAAGGCCTATATATAAGAGATCTCCTGGAGTCTCCTAAAACCTTAAGCCACCTCTGATATGGTTTAGGGGGACATGTCTTGGCTAATCAAGGCTAGCGCGCTGCCTGTTTGCTGCTAGCGTGCTGCCTGTTTGCTGCTAGCGCGCTGCCTGTTTGCTGCTAGCGCGCTGCTTGTTTGCTGCTAGCGTGCTGCCTATTTGCTGCTAGCGTGCTGCCTGTTTGTTCCCGAGTGTGCAGCCTGTTTTGACCAGATACTCGTAAACTCCCCAGGCCATGAGAGGGACAGCTCTGGGAGACTAATGACTGACAGCTTGTTAATGAGGAGGATAATGGAGCGGAGTAATTCCTCCTTCTACCCTATCATTCTCCACTCCTTCCTTCACTCGTCTCTCTCTCCTTCCTGCTGCATTAATTTCTCTTTCTCACTCACACACGCACACAGACAAACAAACGCGCACGCGAGCACTCACACACAGACTGCAGCCGAATTGTGTATGTCATCAAAAACACACCTGCTTAATGAGACTTTTGTTTCAGCCACGATAATCAGTCTGCATTAGCGAGCAACCGTCGGGGAGATGATTAATAAAAGCAATCTGTGCGCTGTCAAAGCAACTACAGCCATCCCCGGGGTCCCACTTACGTGACCTCTAGAGCCCGTCCACCCCATTGGATGCCTCCCCTGTCACTCAAACGCCATTGAGCATTAACGCCCTCTCCGATTTGCTAGCAGCGCTTCTACTGCCCAGTTTGAATTATATGCCAAATGTTCACTTTCGTAGCTAACTCTCAGAGGACGAAAGTTATAAGGTACTGCCAAGAAGAATATACTGGGATGTGTTTCCAGGGAATGGTTGAGGGGGGGGGAAGAAAGGAGGGGGTAAAGTGAAAGCAATTACTCAAGCTCATATTCCTTTGATGAAGTCTATCCTTCTTAAGAAGATTAGTGTTCAGAAATCTGCTGAACAGTCAACAATTCGTTTTCTCAGTTTTCTCCTCCTCCCGACCTTACATCTCGACAATGATTATCTGCTTGTTAGAAAGTTGTAGAGACAATAACCTTGGTCCAACACCACCTAGGCAGCATCAAATCCTGCTGTCTTACAAGAACAGAGCCCTGGTGTTAGGCCAACGTCAGCAGTTACCACGGCGCGACCGCAATTCGGACCACACCCGACATCCAGCGCTACGTTCACCCTAAGCCGTCCTCTGATCCTAACCCAGGCCATTCTCTTTGCCACAACCTCACGGTAAGTCGGGGGCCGCATCATTAAACAGTACAGCGATGTTACTATATCCTAAGAGAAGCCCAAGCCTCTTCCTAGCGACAGAGTTGTTTGTGGCGTCTCTCAGGCAGGTCGCGAGACGCGGGCGTCGACCTGACAGACTGTGACGCCGCCAAATTGAGTGCTGTTTAATGAAGCCGCTTCCCCCGCGCCTCAGTGATTCATGTCTGCCACCGGAGAGCAGAAACAAGCGGCGACAACAAACACACCCGCAAACAAAGACCCATTAAGGCTCCCTGTGCAAACCAAACTAACGGAGGAGGGAGAAAACACCAGATAGCCCGACGACGACCGGCCCCTTAATTATTGTCGGCAGTGAATTAGCTGTTTATCTTCGTCATCATCCTTGTCATCAGCCTGCTCTGCTCTGCCCCCCCCCCCCCCCCCCCCCCCGCGCTTCATGATTGCAAATTCTCCTCCTCTCAACCCTTAACACCCCCAACCTCTCATTTGTTTCCTCGGGGAAGCCGACTTGGTGCGGCGGGCAGCTTTTGAAAAACTCTCCCCGCGCCCCACTTTGCTGAGATCCTCCCTCGACCCCCTCCCCTCCAACCCTGATTGACCGCCCCCCTCCCCGCAGTCCCCCTCCTGTGACCCACCGGCCAGGCCCCCGTGTAAACAGCTGCTGCCAGCCCCCTCTTCTCCTCCGCCCAATCCTCCCCTGGACCTCCTGTGGGATAGTCTGGTCTGGAGTGAGCCCTAATTGGAGCATCCTGGGCTGCTGTCCAGGAACATATGGGCCTGAGCCTCCTCCGGACAGAGGGCGAGGGGGGTGGGGGTTAGGGGGTGGTGGGGGGTCCAGCAGGCTCCAGCGCAGGCTCACCAGCTGGGTCAATCTGTATCCCGCAACATCCTCCCCTCCCCTCCCCAATCCTCATCCACACCTCAGCCTCCCGGGCCTCGTCCCAGCAGTATGGATGATGTTTCTATCTTTCCTTGTCAGACAGATCCTAAGAGGCCGGGAAGGAAAGGGGCCTCCAGGGATTTGACATGTCTTGAGCATCTCAACACGTCCCTTCACCCCACCCCCTCCGCGCTCCTCCCCCATCAGTGTCTCACGACGGACGGAAGAAGGGAAAGGAAAGAGAGAAAGGGAAAGACGGGCGGCCCAGTTGATCAGCTGGTCGAGTTAATGATTCACGAGAGCATCTGTGGGGCCTGCTGTCTGAAGGACCCACCCTAGATTCTACCCAAAACCAATAACACGTGTGAACGAACACCACACACCCACACACACACACACACACACAAACCTGGTGATCTGAAGGTCCAGGCCTCTTCATCGTCGAAGTGTGTGTCCCCGGCCGTGAAGCGCTCCCCGGGGAAGAAGGCGTGGGCCACTGTGCCGCCCGGGCCGTCGAACGGGTAGCCGTCGTTGTGGTCGGCCTTGGTAAAGTCGATCTGGATGTCGGCGTCGCTGCCCGCCACCTCGTGGAAGTTGAGGGGGGCGATGTCGCTCCAGACCTTGAGGGCGTAGTACATGAGGGCCCGCACTGTGTCCCGGCCCAGCAGAGCCGACTCCTTGGGAAATGTCCTCACTCTGGGAGGGGAGTGGAGGAGAAAAGAGAGGAGAGGGGGAAAGAAAAGAAGGAGAGGGGGGGGGAAGACAGCGAAGGACAAACCAGAAAGGCAGAAAGGGGAAAACGAAAAATGAGGGAAAGGAGGGAGAGGACCAAAGCAGAGAGGGGAGTGGGTGAACCAAACAGGGCAAGGAGAAAACAAAGAAGAAGGGAGAAGAGGAGGGTGGGGAAGAGAGGAGGAAGGAGAAGTGGGGAGGAGAGGTCAGAATGAGAACTACAGTTCCCACTGAGCACAGTGGCAGCCACTGATCGTTAAAAGTTTGTTCGCTGATGGCAGAAGATTGCTTGTGTACTCGCAGCTCTGCCGCCCTGTTTGCAGATTTCCAGGGATTGTATCTGCTTTCCATTTCATGGCTAGGTGAGCCCTCGCAGCAGAACAAAGATTGACCACCCCACTGGAATGCCCTTGTACGTGTCCAAACTGAACTTCGGAGAAAGATCGCAAAGTGAGAATTGCTTCTACCTTACTCTACCCCCTAACAGTCTCTCTCTCGCTCTCTTTCTCCTCTCTTTCTCTTTTCCTTTTCCTTCTCTCCTCTTCTTCCCGTCTCCCTCTTTCCCCCTAATGGTGTAATCCTGGCGATGAATTGAATCAAAAGTAGGCTGTCGTGTTCACTCAGTCCCTCTGTCCGTCTCTTCGGGGTAGCCTCCAGCTCCAGTTGGCGTGTATGAGCGGTGTGCCCCTCAAACACACCCTAAACCCTCCCCTGCCAGGGCTGTCGGGACAGTCCACCTGTAGTTGCCAGGGACGGGGCTGCGGATCGATCCAAATTGAATTTCAAGTTCACCCGTTGAAGCCGAGGCCCACTAGGTGTCCTGTGAGCAATCTTCCCTTTGCACTTCCCACTGAGTCCAGACTGTGCCATTCCCTCAGCTCTTATAACGCGCCCGCAAGTGCATCACTGTGGATGCAAGGGCGCTGGTAGCGTAGCAACCCGACTGTTAGCCAAGGTTGCCATGTAAATCCTCCACAGTCCTCAGACCATGCACATGCTCAGTAGAGGTAATGCCAGGGTCAAGTGTGTGCGTGTGTGTTTTCGGCGTGCTCACATTGATTGCGTGTGTATGCACGCGCGCGTGTGTGTGTGTGTGTGTGCGGCGAGGTGGAGTGTGTGTCGACAGGGACCGCGGGTGAGAACAGTGGTCCAAGGTCGGAGGAAGGCTCTGCATTACAAATGTGCTCTGAGGTCCCCTTCACACACTGCCTCTCTGGCCGGCTGCATGAAAAACACCTCCGCCATGTTGACCTTCCTGCACCTGCCTGTGAGGGGAGAATCCCAACACACACACACACACACACACACACACACACACAGATGCAACACACACACACACACACAGATGCAACACACACACAGATGCAACACACACACACACACACAGATGCAACACACACACACACACAGATGCAAAACACACACACAGATGCAACACACGCACACACACACAGATGCTGCACACGTAAACGCTGAACATATGCACACGTATGCTTCACACGGCAGCAACACCGTGCCAACATCCTTCAAAACATGAGATGATCCAGTAATAGTCCTGGCTGGATGGGATTTCATCTCTGCATTTCATCATGTCGTTGTGTGACTGTCGAATAAAAATACAGATTTATCCACACCCACTTCGATGTTGCGTGAGTCTTATTGAACCGAGCACGACATGATTAAACTGAGGGGAGACTAAAGCTGGATTCGGTGGAACAGCGAGACAATTACGGCGATCTGACAACGTGCATCGTTTGCGTGCAAGCGGGGGAGAGACCTTGACAAAGACACGTGGAGCTGTCCCCTGTGACTCCTGCTTCTCTCAGTCGCCCTACTGTGACTGTTACACCCTACTGTGACTTTTACACCCTACTGTGACTGTTACACCCTACCGTGACTGTTACACCCTACCGTGACTGTTACACCCTACTGTGACTGTTACACCCTACCGTGACTGTTACACCCTACTGTGACTGTTACACCCTACCGTGACTGTTACACCCTACCGTGACTGTTACACCCTACTGTGACTGTTACACCCTACTGAGACTGTTATACCCTACTGTGACTGTTACACCTTACCGTGACTGTTACACCCTACTGTGACTGTTACACCATACTGTGACTGTTACACCCTACCGTGACTGTTACACCCTACTGTGACTGTTACACCCTACTGTGACTGTTACACCCTACTGTGACTGTTACACCCTCACTCTCATGTTACACCCTCACTCTCATGTTACACTCTCACTCTCACGTTACACCCTCACCACTCCAGAAGAGATCTTTATCACACCACTATGTGTGACATCCCTGCAAGCCAAGACACATAAGAAAGAAGAATAGTTATGCGTGGGTGTGCATGGGTGTGTGTGGAGGTGTGTGCGTGTGATGACCATAATCATCATTATCTCCCATAGAACCGCAAACAGAATAGACCTGCATTGAGGTGGATAAGGTCATCAGCTAGCTACAGCTGATACCACCAGTTATTCTACCATCCCACTTAATTAGGCCATGCCAGACTGACCCGGCTGTGAAAACCTTCATTCGATGGATGACTAAGTGCAGCCTGACCATTAGGTAGGTGGATGGCACAAGCAGGTCCCTGACCTGCGGCAGAAACGCAGTGAAACAGCCACCTGCAACTCCTCAGACTCCAGACTCTCCCAGAGTTGACTTGTCATTAACAAGTCCAATCACATACGGATTCCCATAGTCCTACTGAAGGAGTCAGATTAAGAGCGATCTGGGAAATTCATGGAACACTAACTCATTTGTGTTTTTTGCTCTCACTTCCTACTTAAATCTCTCAGCAGGACTCCTTCCACATGGTTCAGTGGCCCGATACAATTTGAGTTTTTACCGACGTCAGCTTCGCAGACATTCTTGTCAAAGAGTAAATCAAACACACACACACAAAAGACACTCATGCACGCACACACACACACACACACAGTGTGTGTGTACACTCGTGGCTTAAATGAAAAGGCTTAGCAGGAGGCTCTCCCCGCTCGAATTGCAACAGGTCTTCTGTGCCCCTCTCAGGGATTTCAGCCATTTTCAAATTGTCCCGATCGACCTCACCATGACTGAGAGAGAGACACTCCAATTACAGTCACACCTCAGCGACCACTGCCAAACAGACTGCTGGGACAATGACACACAACTGGGTGTGTGGGTAATTCAAAGCCAGCCAGGGATTTCGGGCAACGAGTCCTTCAGGATAACAGTTCCAAAATGCTCTCAGTCAGGGGTCGGCATGGGAACAGAACGCATGGCGATTTGTTCCGGAGTTCCTCCAGATTTCATTTTGAGATTGGGCTTAGGTGAAGTGTGTTGACCAGGACGGTGTCTGCTCGCCAGGACAGAGCCGTGCTTTCCTCTAGCCACGTGGAGCAGGGGGGTTCATTAGAGCGGGTGGGGGGGGGGAAGACAGAAGCTCTGCTGTTGTCCCTGATCCTCTCCTATGCTTCTCTGGTCTGCTCTTCTCCTCTCTGGTCTGGTGTCCTTCTCTTTGCTGCTCTGCACCTCTCTGCCAGTCTCTGCTCCTGCTCCTCTCCTCTCCGCTCCCCTCCACTCTCCTAGTCTCCTTACTCTGCTCCCCTCCACTCTCCTAGTCTCCTTACTCCGCTCCCCTCCACTCTCCTAGTCTCCTTACTCCGCTCCTCTCCACTCTCCTAGTGTCCTTACTCCGCTCCCCTCCACTCTCCTAGTCTCCTTACTCCGCTCCCCTCCACTCTCCTAGTCTCCTTACTCTGCTCCCCTCCACTCTCCTAGTCTCCTTACTCTGCTCCCCTCCACTCTCCTAGTCTCCTTACTCCGCTCCCCTCTGCTCTGCCGCTCTCCTTTTTGCTCCTCTCCTTCTCTCCTCTCCGCACCCCTCTGCCGTCTCCCTCTCCTCTCTGCTCCCCTGCTCTCTGCTCTCCTAACGGGTTGGTTGATTAATCTGACTGCTAACGAGCAGAGACTGTCTGCTGAGTGATAATGGGCTAACAGTGTTTGATGAACTGTGCTGAGTCTGTCTGTGTGTGTGTGTGTGTGCCTGAGAACGTGTGCCCACACTGTGGTGCCTTAGGTGTGTGCGCCTGCGTGTCTGTACGTGTGCGCTCCAGCATGATCATGTGATCATGTGATCATCATGTGCAGAGGTG
>NC_140387.1:4707500-4762500 GCF_054491055.1 Hypomesus nipponensis | reverse complement strand
AAAATCAACAACTGGGCTCATGCCACACAGTTCAAGTTTGAGAGCAAACGTACTGGAACAATTGCTCCTGTTCAGGAGTGTGCAGTGTGTGTGTGTGTGTGTGTGTGTGTGTATGTGTGCCTGTGTTTGTGTGCACATCTCCTACGCCGAGCGTTCTGCAGAGTGGAATCTCATTTGACCCAAGGAGCTTTATATTGATGAAACCAAGCAAGAGGATCGATCAGGAACGTCTCTGGGCCTTGTGTCCTTCACTGCTTTGCCGTTCTTGAGTTCCTAGCCCCCCCCCTGCTGCCCCCCCGCAGCCCCCCTGTTGCCCCCCTGCAGCCCCCCCCCCTGTAGCCTCCCCCACCCTCCAAGATGGTTAATTAATTATTTGCACTAATCAGGGACAGCTTTTGTTTGATTGTGTTTATTGTCTGATTGGTTGATAATAAAATCGTTGCTTCCCCAACACTATTTGTGTTCCGCTTATCGAGCCATTTAGGTTGTTTGTTGCATCTTCCGATTAGCAACTAATTAAATGATTAATACATTCATTCATTAATTGTCAAAATGTACAAAATCTGCTTGTAATAACCATGAAAATAGTTTGTTCTTGTTTCTTGTCCTCTTTATTTCTCTCTCATAGGAGAATGTGTCGTTTCCATGGTGCATCTGTCAGTTTGTGTACTATGCATAGTGTACTATGGACTGGCGGTGTGTGTGGTGCAAGGGGCAGTTGTGTGCTTCAATCAGAGAGGTGTTATGTGATGGTAATATGTTTCTAATCACCTCTCTCTCTCTCTCTCTCTCTCTCTCTCTCTCTCTCTCTCTGCTGCAGAGGCTGACAGAAGAGGCCTAAGGAGGGCCTGCTGGTACCTGCCACAGTCAACAGCTGCAAGTCAAACCCCAGCCTGACGCACTGGCAGAACAATTAAACCCTTGTCCAATAATCACAGCTCTGTACAGTGCTAGAAAATCAATGATTGTCTGTTTGAGTGCGTGTGTCTGTGTGTGCGCGCGCGCGCGCGCGTGTGTGTGAGAGAAACGGAGAGTGTCAAAAAGACAGCGAAGAGGCAGCCCAGCAGCGCCTCTGCATCTCCAAATCCCATCCAAGTTCGGAGCCAGACTGGATCACTCATCAGGCCTAGTCAGGCCCTTATCTAAGAAGCAGCCAGACAGGCAGGCAGTCAGTGAGTCAGTCCTGAGTCATGGTCATGACCAGGCTGATTGTATACAATGAGTATGTATGACACAGCCCTCCAGGCCAGTGGGTTTGGGCTGCCCCTCCAGTGTAAGCACTAGAGCTGTGCTCCCCAGGCCCAGTCCACGAGAACACACTACAGGTCATACAGCAACAACCTGCAAACAAGGACCATGTGGAAGAGTGGCAGTGGAGCTAGGGACACCCAGTGACACAAAGAGCCACGCTCCGGCTTTCCGGTCACATACCAACAACGACAGAAAAACTACAAATCCCCCGAGTCTTCGGGAATTGCCAAATATTCGACCCAATCCCCCTCTCCATGGTCAGAGGTTCAATTGAGAGCCCAGGTATCAGGATTTGGCAGATTAGAAAGTGAAATCCTGGTAATTGAACGACAAGAGGTTGGGGGTGGGTGTTGTAGTCAGCATGGAGACCCACAGCAGCATCTAACACTCTGGGGGTAGAGAGCAGCCTCTAGTTGTGACAACACACACAGACACACACATACAGAGACACTGATACATAGACACACACACACATATACACAAACACAGATACGTGGACACACCCACCCACATACACAGATCAGTAGACACATACACGTACACACAGATCAGTAGACACATAGACATACACACAGATCAGTAGACACATACACAGATACACAGATACAGTAGACACATACACAGATACATGGACACACACAAATCCCACGGGAATATCTGGACAGGAAAAGTGACAGGAAACGACTTTCCCTCTCTTCTGTCTGTAATCCCTAATCGCAGCTGCTGTAATCCTAATCTGCCGCAAACATGCATCTGAGCATGATACACTAGGAGGCGAAAAATGTATATTCTCTTCTTCTCCCTCTCCCTCCCTCTCTCCCTCTCTCCCTCTCTCCCTCTCTCCCTCTCTCTCTCTCTCTCTCTCTCTCTCTCTCTCTCTCTCTCTCTCTCTCTCTCTCTCTCTCCCTCTCTCCCTCTCTCCCTCTCTCTCTCTCTCTCTCCCTCTCTCCCTCTCTCCCTCTCTCCCTCTCTCCCTCTCTCCCTCTCTCCCTCTCTCCCTCTCTCTCTCTCTCTCTCTGTCTTTCTGTGTCCCTCCCTCCCTCCAGCTGCACATCTGGTCAATTGCTCATGTCCACTGGCGTGCTCTGATAAACAGGAGTGACGTCATGATTAGACAGTCGGCCCTTCGGAGACAGCGAGGGGACACGTGAGAAATGGAAAGAGGGAGAGCGTGGTGAGGAGGGTGTTGGGGGGGGGGGGGGAGTTAGGAGAGACAGATGCATGATGTTCAGTACATGCCTGTACAGTGTGTGTGTGTCTGCTTGTGTGTGTGTGTGTGTGTGTGTGTGTGTGTGAGAAAGACAGAGCGACAGAAGAAGCACCATAGACAGCCTGCTGTGTGTGCGAGTGGAATGCCAGGATCGTACATGTTGCCAGAGGAGACCGAAGGGGGGGGGGGGATTCACCGACAAGGGAAGACTTTCTCTGGAAACCCCCAGGAGGTGAAAGGTCACGACCCCCTTCCTTCCTGTCATCCCACTGTCGTCCGTCAGCCGGTCGCCCCCCCCCCCCTCCCAACCGCGCCTGACCTATTCAATCCCACAATGCCCCGCTCTGTGGGGCCCTTGGTCACCAGCTGCAGTGACTCCTTCATCTGCTTCATTGACAGGAAGTAGGTCCTCGCGGCAGACTTAACCCTGCGTGACCTCGCGTCTCTCAAATCGCTCCCTGGATACGGCCGACAAATAGTGTTTTCTCCATTGACCGCTCTGCACGCCCCGGGTCACTTATAAATATGTGATACCGGGGGTTCTACATGTTGAACATAGTGATGATCGTTCTAGAGTACATGTACAGAAATAGAAACCGATACACCAAAATACAGAGACATGCATACAAACATGCAAACTGAGGTGTAAAGAAATTAAACGTAATGCTTTGGAAAAACACATTCACATGGAGGAAACAAACTCACAATGTGTTTGTATGGCTGTCAAATTCTATTCCTGTGTGGGTTTCCAATTTTCTTTTAAAGTATTACACATGATAAACCATTCGAGTTCCTGCCTGAAGATCCTCTCCCAGGAGATATCAACAGGATGTTCTTAAACTATAGAACCTTTTCATCACAGTCCCCCCCCAAAAAATACTTATCACGATTGACTAAGGCAACACATCTCACATTCTTCAGATTAAGGGCTTCAGAAGATTAATCTCAGAGAAATTGTTTTCTTCAAGCTGAATGCAGTCTGCTGCATCTCGCAAATATACAACGGCGAATGGTTACGTGAGAATGTTGGCAGAGATGAGACCTGCTAAGCACTCTGTGTATTGGATAGTAACCACTGCTTAGTAAGCGATGATCTAACCGGTGGAAGTAGAGAAGCAGGAGAGGAGAGAGGGAGGAAGAGGAGGCAAGAGAGGGAGGGGAAGGAGAGGAGGGAGGGGGGGGGGGGGTGGAAGAGAGAAAAGAGAGGAGGGAGGGGAGAGGAGGGAAAGGAGAGAGGAGCGTGAGGAGGACTATTAATGTCTAGGAGGGTTTCACAGCCCGAGAGCAACGTTTAATCCAACACCAGCAGATTTGCGATGGATTACAAGTCTGCAAACGTGTGAATTAATCCTTGATGCTATCTCAGGTCTCTGAAGCTTTTGGTTTCTCGCAAAACTGTATATGAGTTGGTTAAAGTGCAGTTGCGTGAGTGTGTGTGTGAATTTGGGGAAGATCTCAGATCTTACACGCCTCGTTGTAACAAATCAAAAGTTCTTATCAAAGAACTCATTTTATCAATGTGCAGTCCCTCAACAGATGCCCATCCTAAGGGATTACATTGTCTACAATGGTGCACGGTAGCAAAATAAAACATGAGCAATGACAGAGTGAAATTCTTCAGAGTTCTGACTTGAATTATTGGAAGTCGGGTTCAAAATGGGACCTGAAGGCATGACTGCGGTGTTGTTGGTCACAGTGGGTGAGCATGTAGAGGTCTGCACGGAGCAGTGTGTCAAAGTGAAATATAGTGCTACGTATGCATTATGTTGACAGCAGAAGTTGACCCAATGGGTCACACCTGATCAACAGAAAGAGTGAGCGAGATGCTGACATACACAAAACTCTGGCACACGCACACACACACACACACACGCACACACACACACACAAACGCAACCAAGAACCAAGGGTCGAGAGGATTCAACTAGCAAAAGAAGCGAAGCAGGGAATGGAAACCAAGCAAGCAAGTCGCCCAAAGCCTCCACTCCATATAATGGTACAGGATAGAGAGGCTGCAGCGTGGACTGAACCGGGGAGTAAAGGTGGAGGAGAGAGGGCGATGAGTTACATGGAGGTGGACCTCCTGCCGGAAAACAAACAAAGACGTCCCTACAGGACCACTCCTTCAGTCAGGTAAAGGGTGATTGTCTTTCAAAACAGAACCGTAAAATCCACTGCTAACGACAATGTGACATTCCATACTGTATACAACGCTAGGTCATCGCAAGAGAGACAGACAGAGACAGAGAGAGAGACGGAGAGAGAGAGAAAGAGCGACAGAGACAGAGAGAGACAGAGAGAGACGGAGAGAGAGAGACAGAGCGACAGAGAGAGACAGAGAGAGAGACAGAAAGACAGAGAGAGAAACAGCGAGGTTCAGTGAAAGGGAGCGAGAGAAATACAGAAAGAGGTCTTAACGTTCCTTTGCAGACACATTGCACCAGCGAGACGAAGGCAACTCTAACCGACGCGGGCGCTCCAATCAATAACACCGACCCCTTTTAGGATTCCAAACACAACTCCATTAAACACACACCTCAGGTGAGTCATCAATCATACACCAGATGGGAAGCTTCCAAGAAGGAAGTGTGGAACACACGGGACACACACACACACACTCTCATGTGCGCACACACACACTCTCTCATGTGCGCACACACACCTGCACGCATGCATAAGTGCACACACTCGCGCTTACATCCACCCAGAGAGGATTTGTAATCCACAGTAAGTGCACCATTGTGCGAAGCCTACATACCTCACCGTGTGTTCGTGCTCACTCTATATGCGCTGTGTAGCCTACTTTACAGACACTAGTAACATGTAAGCTCACAACAACTGCTTGAAACCAATTATCTGGATCTCTGGATAAAAATGACCTATGTTTGAACAGGAGGTTTCATAAAATAATAAAACGTGCCCATTCAGTGCGCTCAACCAAAGCCCATATTATGTGCGTGACATACCACCCGCATACACCTGTTATGAGGCTACTTCATCATTTCAATGGGGCTTATGGGTAAACAGAGGATTAGACAGTACTGTGTTAATAAACTCCCTGTGATCCGTGTACCATTAGCTGTTGGAACCTTCCGGAATATGCTTTGTAATTTGAATGGCAGTATGAAGAGGATGTACAAGCGTGTATGCACATTAGAAGTGCGCACTTTGATTTAATATCCATTTACCTCGCCTACTCCAGGAAAGCGGCTCTACAGTCCCAAGCGGACATGAAAGTCGGCCGCGTGCTTACCGAGCCGCACAATTTGTATACGCAAGCAGGTGTGAATATCACTGACGAGCGTCGGGTAGGCCTATGTTAAGCGCTCGCATGCCCTTAGCGACAGCGGAGGGCTGAGCGCCGGCGAAACGGGCCGCGTCTTTGCTGTGTGTTTATGTCTGCATGTGCGAGGAGAATGTGCGCATGTGGACGAGTGCGTGTGAGAATCTGTGTCTGTGTGTGTGTGCCCTCTGCATACAGCACAGGCAGTGACACTTTTTTTCTCGTTCATCACTTCCAGACTCGATTATTGCGATAGCATCCTTTACGGCTCACCATCCAAAATCCTCCAATAAACTCCAGTACATCCAGAACTCCGCCGCACGTCTGCTCACTCACACCCGCTCCGGTGACCACATCACCCCCGTCCTCCAGAAGCTCCACTGGCTCCCCGTCCCACAACGCATTCCCTTTAAAGTCCTTCTTCTCACTCACAAAGCCCTTCACCACCAGGCCCCCCGCTACCTCACCGACCTGCTCCACCACCACACTCCCTCCCGCTCCCTCCATTCCTCCGATGCCAACCTCCTGTCCTGTCTGTGAAGGTGTCACAGGACTCAAATGCAGCGGACGAGTGCGTCTTTAAACCCATACTTTGGAACAGACAATGTGTGAGACAGACTAATGACAGAGCTAATATCTGTCTCACAGCACAGAGACTGCTAGCACAGAGACTGCTAGCATAGAGAGAGCAGAAACAGGCTAAGAGAGAGATTGAGAGAAATAGAAAAGAAAGACAGAAATAGAGATAGAGATTGAGAGAGAGAGAGAGAGAGAGAGAGAGACAGAGAGACAGAGAGACAGAGAGAGAGAGCGTGTGAAAAAGGAAAAGGTCTTTTGGTGACATGAGGCTAATGGCTATCAGATGGCATCGACCAGTGGTAGTCCACACTCACGGTGACATACCAGGCGACTCATTAAAACACTACAGGGGAGAGAGAGACAGAGAAATGAAAAGAGAGAGAGAGACATAGTTTATAGAAAGAGATCTATATGGCAGGTTTCTTACACCGTCTTCCCGCGTGGGGCAAAGCCAGGTCTGTTAATGGGTTGTCTTCCACTCGATGAGAGCTGCATTGAAGCAGGCAAGTGGAGGAAGGATGGAGGGCGGCTGAAGAGAGAGAGAGAGAGAGAGAGAGAGAGAGAGAGAGAGAGAGAGAGAGAGGGAGGGAGGGAGGGAGGGAGGGAGGGAGGGAGGGAGGGAGGGAGGGAGGGAGGGAGGGAGGGAGGGAGGGAGGGAGGGAGGGAGGGAGGGAGGGAGGGAGGGAGGGAGGGAGGGAGGGAGGGAGGGAGGGAGGGAGGGAGGGAGGGAGGGAGGGAAGGAACGCCGGTTTCAGCGGGGGCAGCTGTTACTCTGCCCGACAGTCATTTTCTATCTCCAAACAGTAGCGAAAGGCAAAGCCATAACAAAACACTACACCTCTCCACTCCAAAAAAATCCGATCCATCCATGAGCTTGTTCATTTACTAGCACCTCTCCTTCACCCCCCCCCCCCCCACCATCTTCTCCCCAGTTCCGAATCCCTCCGTGGCAAGGACTTACATCGAAATAAAGCCCACATCTCACATCCGAGTGCCTCAGTTAGTCAACGCTTTGCATGTGTGCTTGTGAATGTGAATGATCACCATCACGAATGAGCACGGAACGATAAACAAAAGTCAGCTTGAGTTCAAAAGCAACCAAACTGGGCCGTCTGAGCTCATTTCAGAGATGCCCCGTAAACAGTGGTTTCATTTCGTTTGCCAGAAGTGCGTCGGAAACCTCTACAACCTCTTTGATGTTGCATCTTTTATTTGGGGAGCGATCTGACATGGCTTCATGCCAAAGCCCACAACACGAGGAATGAATCAAGCTCTAGTAGTGCCCCAACTGTGATAGTTATTCCATATGCCATAGAGAGAAAAGAGAGAGACACGCACTGTTACACAGAAACACTACAGTCTACCTAGGGGGCTTGCCAACCAATGTGCATAACTGAGAGAGACAGAGAGAGCAACAGGGAAAACAAGCTGGAGAGAGAGAGAGAGAGAGAGAGAGAGAGAGAGAGAGAGAGAGAGAGAGAGAGAGAGAGAGAGAGAGAGAGAGAGAGAGAGAAAGAAAGGTCAAGAGAGGGAGAGAGAGAGAGAGAGAGAGAGAGAGAGAGAGAGAGAGAGAGAGAGAGAGAGAGAGAGAGAGAGAGAGAGAGAGAGAGAGAGAGAGAGAGAGAGAGAGAAAGAAAGGTCAAGAGAGGGAGAGAGAGACAGAGGGAAATTTTAAAGAGAAAAAAAGAGGGAGAAACAGGGACAGTAATGAAGAGAGAGAACGAGAGACGAACAGAAAGATGGGGAGAGAGATTCTGGGAGAATGCATATGTATCAGTTGTTTGGATAAAATATTAGGTGCTTGTAAAAAGTGTCAGTTTATAGGTAATAAGACCTTCGTAAATCAGTAAGTCTTATTAACACATCATATTAATCATCTTATAATTTATAATCTCATAAGGGCTGTATTAAAATTAATTAACTTGTCTCATCTTACGATGACATTTACCCTAACACTAGACTTTAATAATATTAACACAAATTAATGATAAATAATGTATTAAGTAATTGATTTATTACTTATTAGCTATACTAACTAACTACACTTATTACAAGCACCTGGATCTATATTGTTACCAGATATGTTTTTGCCTCTGTATCTATATAGCATGTGTTGCTATAGTTTTTTTCCAGGTGTAGGCAGCATATGCACACAGAGTTGGAAGTTAACGACTCAAACTTCTACATCCAGCTACAGACCGTGTTGGTCTGGGTGTGGGTAAGTGTATGTATCTCTGTGTATGTATCTCCGTCCCTTTTTGGATTTCAATGCCTGCCAGGTAGCAGTGGGACAGCTGACATGTGCTGCCGTGGCAACCAGCACCATGGAGACATATGTCGGGCCCAGACTGAGCCGTGAGGCCCCTCATGACAACGAACACTGAAGAATGGTGGCAACTGCTCCTGGAACACACACACAAACACACACACACACACACACACACACACACACACACGGAGAGCACACCAAATACAAAAACCATCACTCACAATGGAAAGCTACAGGACAATCGCCCCCCTCGTCCTTACCCCCCCCCCCCCCTCCCCCCCCCCTCAGGCTAGCTCTACCGGATTTACCAACACAATCTCCACACCCAAGCTCCTAACCGCGAGCAGTGGCTAAGCTAATTACACACCCTCGCGTTTTGCCCATACTGCAGGTAGGCCACGGTGGACGCGCAGGAAACAGAACACACAAAAAATAACCACAGGGCCAGAGAGTGCTGTATTCTTTGTGGCATCTAGTTTGGATGTGTTCCCTGGGTACTCGGGGTCTATACGCCTCCTGCGACAGACCCACTGTAGATCCGCATCACACAGATCTCCTATAGAGCACGGCTTTATCAAAAGGCAGCTCCTTCAGCAGGGGACTCAAAATAAACACGTGAACAGGTGGAGATGAAACTCCCAAACTGAAAATTGATTTGGACCAAATAGGTTGGAGAAAGCCATCGCGTGTTGTTCAGGCAACCGCCGCCTGATACCTCTGGAGTGAATTGCTGCAAGAAACGGTGTCCAAGTTCAAACTTGGCTCCCAAGGCTACAGTCTCACAAAGGCAATGCGGCGCGCTAGGCTTTGACCGAATGCAGGGTAGCACTTTTGGTGTGCGTGTTCACGTGTGCGCGCATGATTCAATGGATCGGGCGCCGATGGGTTCCCGCTGCTCGACGTGAGCTCGAATAGATCTCAGTGAGATGGGGCATGTACAGCCAACAAGAAACCAGGGTATGTTACATCCACGCACGATACGTCTTATGTCATTTCTTGATCACAGACATCATCCCATGATCTCAGACATCACCTCCTGGTCACTGACATCACCTCCTGGTCACAGACATCACCTCCTGGTCACAGACATCACCTCCTGGTCACTGACATCACCTCCTGGTCACTGACATCACCTCCTGGTCACTGACATCACCTCCTGGTCACAGACATCACCTCCTGGTCACTGACATCACCTCCTGGTCACTGACATCACCTCCTGGTCACAGACATCACCTCCTGGTCACTGACATCACCTCTTGGTCACTGACATCACCTCCTGGTCACAGACATCACCTCCTGGTCACAGACATCACCTCCTGGTCACTGACATCACCTCCTGGTCACTGACATCACCTCCTGGTCACTGACATCACCTCCTGGTCACAGACATCACCTCCTGGTCACTGACATCACCGCCTGGTCACTGACATCACCTCTTGGTCACTGACATCACCTCCTGGTCACTGACTTCACCTCCTGGTCACTGACATCACCTCTTGGTCACTGACATCACCTCCTGGTCACTGACATCACCTCTTGGTCACTGACATCACCTCCTGGTCACTGACATCACCTCTTGGTCACTGACTTCACCTCCTGGTCACTGACATCACCTCTTGGTCACTGACATCACCTCCTGGTCACTGACATCACCTCTTGGTCACTGACATCACCTCCTGGTCACTGACATCACCTCTTGGTCACTGACATCACCTCTTGGTCACTGACATCACCTCCTGGTCACTGACATCACCTCCTGGTCACTGACATCACCTCCTGGTCACTGACATCACCTCCTGGTCACAGACATCACTTCCTGATCGCAGATCTCGACCCCCTGATCCCAGAGCCTTCTCACATATGAGTGCTCATAACATCTTCACAATCTCTCCTCTCTGTTCTGCTTTTGCTCAAGTGAGCGTTGGACAGTGACACCATCAGGATGTTAGCCAAGCCTAGCCTAGCTTAGCTGCAGGGCATACTGTCAAACCTTAGCGCCAGTCTCCTGCCCCTGGGGCGACCAGCAGAGATCCAAGAGAAGGTTAACATGTCTGTAGAATTAATGACAGTCTGACATTGGCAAAGGGTAGATCAGACGCTCATGCAAATACTGTACATCTACGGTGAACCAAAGGACCGGTCCAGTCCGCGCCCTCCACGACAACATACAGTTCATGCTTAAAAGATACATTCCACATTTTACATCCGCACATTTACACTTCTTCTGGGAGTTACGGCACAATCCATATTCATCGTCTTGGGCTCACTCAACAAACACATAGTATTTTCTGTTTGAATAGGTGCACTTTTTTGGGGGACTGTCTCCCGGTGTAATTTATTCATAGTCTGACATATCGGCATTTGTTGAAACAGAACCATTTAATTCCAAGGTGAATCAGACTCTTATTGAAGCAGTGTAGTGGTGAGGTGGAAAGGGGGTTTGGGGCTACAGATGCAGGCAGATGGAGACAATTGATCTGAGAAAATTGATAATAACACGGAGGTGAGCACAGTATGGCTGTTCTTTATTATCTCCACCTCACGCAGAAAGTCCTGATTTAGTCCATTACGGAGGGCTGCTTAACAATAGCTGAGGACCCCAAAAAAAATGATCCAAAAGAAATGGATAAAATGTGATAAAAACGGCTTTCAGCTGCATGTATGCTCTGTAGGCTGCAGAAGCAGGAACACAATGAAAAAGATATTTTCCCAACCACTTTGATGATTTTTCAAACGAGACAGGTTACTAGGAGGGGGTAGATGTAGGTAAAGAGAAAGTACCCAAAGTTCAAGAAACAGAGAGAAGCACGGGGGGAGGGGGGTTATATAAAGACAATAACTCAGGAAAATCATTAAAAACCATCATAACACAAAATGGAACGTTGCTTCCAGGGTGTATGCAAGCATTGGGCTGCTCATAATCTCTTCGTTTGCCACAAGGAGAACATGCCCGACAGTAACCCCGCATTAAATGGACGTTCTACATCCTAGCCCGGTCCATTACTCCAGGACAGTGTGCCAATAAGCACCCATCAGATCGACACTGAGCTAAACTCAGATTAATAATCCCAATTAAAAAAAAAAAAAATATGGAACTGACGATGCAGCACATGACTTAATGAACAGTCAACCATTAAGGTAATATTGACTGGCTGGGTTATGAAGTGCCGCAAGGCACCCCCCACGCTGCAGAACCATGCATCTTCACAGTGACATGTGTCCCTGCAAAAACACCAGAGAGGCATAGAGAAGGAAGGGATGAGGGAGGGATGGAGTCTGAGGGGGAGATTCAGGGTTTTTTTTTTCCCATTATGGAGAGGCTGAGGGACAGGGGGTGTGCGGTGACACTATGAAGCTGAGTGGAGGGTTGAAGGGGTCAAAAGAATTCTCCGGAAACACAAGCTATTTCTATCATGACTGAACTCTCAGCTGGGAGGGAGATAGTTGCTATTTTTCAGGGTGACTTCCAACGCTCTTGACTATAGAGGCAGGAATTCATTTATGGAAAATCCATTTTGTCAGTTGAGGGTATGGTCAAATGTCAAAACCAAGGGCAAATTTAGGAGATTATCAATTCTTGGCTAGCCATCCCACTCCACATGGGCAGACTCCACTCATTCCCATGAAGACATCTTCTTATTGACCTACAGTTTGCTCCGCTGGTGTTGCCATGGTGTTGGAATTTTCAAGTGCACAACGGAAAGGAGGGACATTGTGTTCGCCAGTCAAAGAGGTTTCTGCTAGTTTAATTGCAAGTAGGACAGGCCCATAGCAACTGGAACTCTGTGGCAGTTTCCCAGAGGAAAACCTGGAACTGAGAAAAAAACTGAAATAACTAATTGTTGCGCTAATGAGGCATGCTCATATAAAACCTCTCTCTCCAACGTGTGGTTAAATGTTCCCCTTGAAGCATATCCTTACTCTGGTGACCTCGGCAGCTTAGACGGCACTCGACGATTTCAACCTCAACTTTCGAAAAAAGAATGCATAATGCTAATAAACAGGCTTCAGAGGCAGCCTCGCTGTCTGGGTTTCTCAGGCACCTGTGGAGAAATAAGGTCTCATCCTGAGAACATTACACGCAGGCTTGAAGCTGATTCTACAGTGCACATCAAACACCACCACTCCCTAAAATCATCTCTCTGACGTTCCCTTGCATCTGAGGGAGCTGTTTTTACGCTTTCTTTCTTTTTTTCTCCAGCCCCATCTCTCTCTCTCTCTCTCTCTCTCTCTCTCTCTCTCATTCTTGTTAAGAACTGACACATGCTAATGAGGGACAAACGGCAAGATCACCTGCTGTGTGGCTCCGTACAACCTAGAAAACAAACAAACTTATTAAAAGCCAACGGGGGCTGTCAGCATCAGATCAGCAACAGAATGGCTTTTAAAATCTATTTTGGCGTTTCTGATCAAAGCTTATACTGGCTGTTTGTATTGTCACACACACACACACACACACACTAATGAGATGCAGAAACAAATACATACACAAATGAAACAAACACCCGTGTGTTCACACACACACACACACACACACAGTTTGACCAACGCCTGCAAGCAATCTGAGAGGAGCTTTTGTTGATTCTTTGGGGTTTCCTTGATGTTAAGTTGAGGTTGTCCATTGCCAGATTAGCTTGCTGTCCGATGCTATTTTCAGACGCGGCAGGCAAGCCAGTGCAACACCAAAAACCACAGTAATTACAAGAGTTCCTCTGTCTTTTGGCTAGCAATGGAGAGTAGCCCCTTGATCTGGTGAGGGCCAGGGAGGAAGGGGCGGCCCGCCACTAAAATAGGACTGGGGAGCCACATGGAGCTGGTTTGGGGGTTTTCTATAGGGGAGTAGCTTGGAAGTGGCGCAGCTTAGTTCTAAACCTCAGCTGAAGAGTTTGAATCAGCGGGAGCCAATGAAAACAGTGGAGGATCGGTTGAATCAGCGGGAGCCAATGAAAACAGCGGAGGATCGCGTGCAGCTCTGTTGCGGAGAGCAATAATTCCAACTCAGTCGCCCCCACACAATCTGATCCGTCACTACTGGAAATCACGCCGCCTGGCCTTGTTTCCTTCTTGTCCCGCCCATCTCTTTCTTCCCGGATCCACGCAATACGTCCCCACAGCAGCCTGCAGTCGTTCTGGCGACCGCGAGCGCAGTGACATGGACGGCCAGCTGTCACTGCCTGGTTGCTTATCAGACATACGATCACAAACATAGCCGCCTGGTGTGTCACAGGCTATTTCGGTGCGCCGCTGTTTTTGAATGGGCCGCGATGCGTTTGTGAGAGACGTATTCCTAGATCACGTCAGTTCTTGAACTTGTCATCTCTATGACCCCAGCACTGAACAGTATCCGCTAAGGATATACCTTGTGGTATATATATCTGGATACCCCTGTCTTCCTGCTGATTGACAGGGTCAGGGCATGGTCAACCCAGCTGCCAGGCAACAATCCCAGAAGGCCAAGTTCTCACACTGCCAATGAGGTGTCAGGACCATTAAAAAAAACTCACAGAACAGGCCTTTGAGGCGGTGTAAAAAACTCTTCAGCAAATCTGAAGATTTCTTTCTGGACAGACAGTCCGCACCTTTAGACACTCAAATAAGAGACGGAAAAGAAGATCCCACTTATCAGTCTCATTTATTTTCTTTCTGTTTTCTTTCTTGGAGGAGCAATATATGATGTTCTGCAATGCTATCCTACTCCCTCCAAACATTGTTCCTGAAATAACGTCCTTGGCCTTGATCAGAATACCCAGGATGCAGTGCGATGCCTATGGGGTCACAGTCATCCAAGTGTTTTCTGAAAGTAGAACAAAGGTGTTGAAAGTATTCCTGCAACTGATGGTGTGATTTGGGTGAGAACAGCTTGGCGAGGCTGTTATTTTCACTTCTAATTCAGGCATTCTTTTTTTTAACCGCTTCACAAACTTTACCAAACTCTGTAGCTGCAGGCTATGGATGACGATGACAATTAGGTAAAAACTTCTGTCTCCTCACCACAGGTACAAATCTCTCCCCGGTACATTAGCACAGAGACAGGGCCGTTCAGAATAGGAAAGAAACAGTATTGATTTTGTGCTTGCCACTCGTCTAAGTGGAGAGACAGGCTTTTCTTTTTTGGTGGGCGCTCTTTTAGTTTCGCCTTTTCTGTTTGATTGCTCCTCTCCGAGACACACGACCAGCTTTCCTTCCCTTTGTCAATCAATCCCATTCCTATCTTCCCACTTTTTCTTCCTCTGCCTTTGACTAACTACAGGAGCCAGGTGGGGCGGGGGAAGGAATGCATCTTTTCGGAAAGGAGGGATCCTTGCAGAAGGGAGGGAATCGCAAGGTGGAACAAGGTCCGATGAGAGAATGTGATACTGCTGGACTCAAGTTTTAACTTCAGGGCCGGAGTTCTAATGTGGTTGCCGATGCTGGCTGACGTGCTGTGGATGAACTCAATATTTTGGGGCAAAGGGGGAGGGAGGCGGTGCTAATGGTTTTGGAGGGATGGTGGGGGTGTGGTGGGGGCCTCCTGCGCTCCTCTCCTCTCCACTCCAGTCGAGAGGGGACCAGATGGTGCTCTCATTAAAGAAATTACAGCAAAATGAGATTCTCTGCTTTAGGACAGACACAAGCTGGTGGGGAGGTGTGGTCATTATCGTGCTGCCTATCTCCAGGAGGGATGGGTCAGTCAAAAGTATAGTTTTAATTTGGGAACTGTACTTCAAACACATCGCTTAACTGTATTGGCTACTCCTCATAAAAAAAAGAACCTTGAATGCTATTAATTAGGTTTGGAAACCATGAATGCCCAGATGAACTTGAATGCAATACTGTCTCAGATGATTAGATGCAATCTAGAACTTTCTCAACTGCGCGTCTCTCGAGATGTGTAGGACAGATGAAGCGATCGTTGAGCAGAGTTCTGTGTCCGGTGGCAACCACAGGAGGCTAGCGACAGGAGGATCAAGGAGACGGGCAGAGGAGAGATGATTAGTTTTCACAAGTCCATTTAAGGAGTCCCAAGTTCATTATTATTCACCGTCAAGCTGTTCATGTTCCATGACAACCATAGTTCCCCCTCATCTGAAAACGGTGTTACACCCAAGTCTCCAGTGTGCAGCTGTTTTAGGAGTTGTGCTTAAGTAAGGGTATACTTTCACCAGATAGACGACAGCTCACCTGTCATTCCCCACCGTCGCCCCCACACCCCTGAGTGAGGACCTGCCTGACGCACGACTGGCAGGTAAAAAAGGCTGGCACTGACACTGTCAGGAGACCAACTACCGCTCCATCCTTCTGCCCGGTCCTGTACGGCCCTCTTGCAGCCCAGCTGGGCCTCACCTGCTAAGCCAGGCAAAATCTCTCTCTCTCTCTCTCTCTCTCTCTCTCTCTCTCTCTCTCTCTCTCTCTCTCTCTCTCTCTCTCTCTCTCTCTCTCTCTCTCTCTCTCTCTCTCTCTCTCTCTCTCTCTCTCTCTCTCTCTCTCTCTCTCTCTCTCTCTCTCTCTCTCTCTCTCTCTCTCTCTCTCTCTCTCTCTCTCTCTCTCTCTCTCTCTCTCTCTCTCTCTCTCTCTCGCCTTGTTCTGTAGTTGGTTTTCGCCGACTCTGCAGATTGGATCCTGCTAGCCCTCTTTCTCCTAGATGTCACAGTAATGAAGGGCCAGTGATTGGCCCACCTGTGACCAGCAGGGTTAGCACCTGCTCTAACACATCCCAGTGACCAGACCTCCACACAATAACGCTAGCAATTAGAACCTCCCCTGTGTTGAATGTGTCAGCTCCACAGAGACTCCACTTTGTTAACAACAGTGCTACAGTAGATAATAGCAGAGACCTTTCAACACTTACACAGCGATAGGGAGCCTTGGGTGGTCGCAAGGACATGAAAAGATGCTTTGGGCTATACTTGCCAAAATCGGCAAAGCCATGGCGCAATATTTTTAAGAGAGTAACAATGGGAGGAGTAGCTGACATGTTTCTTGTTACATATCAGAGAGAGAGAGAGAGAGAGAGAGAGAGAGAGAGAGAGAGAGAGAGAGAGAGAGAGAGAGAGAGAGAGAGAGAGAGAGAGAGAGAACGAAGGAACGCTGCTTAGAGAAATCGAATAACACAACATCTATCACAAATAGCATCCAGGATCATGAGCTGCCTACTATTTTACAGTACTCTAATTTCTCTACATTATTAGTTTTTAAAAATCTACGATTAATTGAAAATGGAATTGAGGTTAATCCATTGAAATCATAATAATAGTTTTATTTTATAAGAGGTACATGTACACCAAACGTATCTCCAGTTTTTTCTCCACAACTCGTCGGAACTGTAAGCATCCTTACGATGGTTTACATTACTCTGTAGACAAGCTTTCGATCATAATTGTGGAGTAGAATATTCACTGCTGCCAGTTGTAGGCTATAATTGCCAAGCCCTCATTTCATTTCTTTCAGGCTGTTCTCCCCTCTAGCTGCGCTAAAAGCAAATGTCTTGAAAAACTTATCCACAAACAAACAACAAATGTTTTAATCATGAGCAGGGGTTGACTATTGATTTGATTTATGTGTAATTAATACGAGCTTCACGTGCGTAGTCCGCCGACTTCAATTACCGTCTGTAATTATATGCCCATCGAGTCAGATAAATATAGTCTACATCCACACTAATATTTGTGTAAGATTTTCCGATGTAAACTCTTAATTAGTACGTATAGGCATTAATCAGCGATCCGATACGCCTATACGGTATACCCTGTTCCCAACTAACTACATAAGGCTTTTATTTTGGCTCCCGCGCACCTTAAAATACGGGCACTGATAATGCCCTTACAGCACGCTGCGCCCAAATTGCATGATTGCAGTAATGTATCCTATAATAAAATCAGCTACATCATACATTATTTCCCCGAGTAGGCACAATCTCAATGCATACTTGGCGATATGTTATTCGCCATTGCATTGCCTGTCTTGCAGGTAGCCTAATTATTTAGAGCTACAAACATTCAGTTTGAGACCCAAAATAATACGTTAAAAGTTAGGCTACCTATAAGGCTATCCAAATCATTTGAGCCCTTTTCACCATGACACCCACATGTTCCGTCGGAGCGTGATAAAACATTATGAGTGAAAAGTATCAAAAGATACACTTACCACCCCCATATCCATTTGTTCGGCTGTTAGAGAAGGTGCTGCTCGCGCCTGCGATAAAAACCAAAACATGGGGAAAAGAAGCATCTCTGGAGATATAATCCCAACGCGGAGCGCTGATTTCCAGCTCCGAAAAATCTGAGGAATTATGCCTCGCCACTCGCTGCTCCTGCAGCACTCACAAACCGGCCCTGGCCGCCGCATCCACCAAATAAACGACTCCGGTCCAGACAAGGCTACTCGCATAAGCAGTTGAATTTCCTTAGCAAAATAAAGGTGTACCTTACTGTGGCGCGCAAACACACGAAACAGATATCAGATAAAGCCGAAGTCGAATACATTTCCCGTTTTGATCAGTTCTCAAAATTACATGTCCTGCACCTTTCGACTCTTATATTTCGACTCAAAATGTGCACACAAACGGATCTGATCGAGGCAGGGACTGAAAACCACAAGGATATCCATGGAGCTGAGAATTCCCACGTTTCAACGTTGAGTCTGCAACACTGGCAAACGAAGGTAACAGATCGTGCGCTCTGCGCCGTTCATCGGAGACTGACTGACGCACGGGAAGAGTGGAGAGGAACTTAGCCCGTTCCACACAGGGAGGAGGGAGGCGCATTAGTCAGTCAGTCCAGTCAAAATGATCACTGTGAAGGCAATACAATTCGTGACGTGGTCTGAGGTTGCACGCCAGATTTGCTAATAGGCTATCTTGTTTTTTTAAGCAATGGCCCTCATTGCTTGATATTGGACGGGAATATGCATCTCACACAATTCATTAGCCAAGCCTACAACTCTGTGAGGTGTTTAGCATACAGCTTGGGGTCGGTTTTATCTGAACGTGGTCTGATCGAGCGTCATATATTTTCAAAGAACAGGGAAAACAAAAAGACAGAGTTTGATTTATATGCATAAGATGCGATACGAGCTTCACGTGAACTGAACTTTAACCCCGTCTCGAACTTGTCTTGAGACGAGGCTCACCTTCTCACCGGCTGGAAATCATACCAGTCAGACTTGCCCAGCCCTTCAAATTCAAACGGGATCTTTGAGATCCCCCACTGGAGATACTAGTAAACTTTAAATATGTAGTGAGATTTTATATCATGTCGTTCTAAAGCACCGCTATTGATGGCGGTAACCTTCACGTTTTCATGAATCATGAATAGTTCAATCATTTAAAATGTCAAGGAATCATTTCGAATGCTCACTAATCTCGAGGCAAGATTTATTAGTTTGTCTCAAGGTAAAATGTTGCTTCTTGAAAGGTGAATTTTGAGTGACTTTGAGTAAGTTTGCTTTTGGAACCACACTATATCAACAGATTTACACATGTACTTTTTCTGCATTATTTAGCCTACCCATCTTTTGGAAAATGAAAGGGATAAAGATACAGTGCATGATAGGATACATTATTGAAGTCGAACACGAGCCAAGCAAATTCTCCTCTGGGAAAAGGCTTTGCTTTGCCGACCAGTTTTGTATCTGGCTGTAGTATATTTTACGAACGCAATTAGCTAATAGGGGCTAAAATAGTGCAGAGTCCACTGAATATTTCCATGGGTTTCTATTTTAGACACTGTTCTTTTGAAACAAACACAAACAGAGCAATCATTATTTTTAACAGTAGAGTATTTAGTGAACCAGTGTTAGATGTTATGTCAGTTTTTGGTAGGTAAAGACCAAGATGCCCAGAATGTACAAGTGAGTGTTCTCAGAGCCACTGACACCCTATTAAATATACATATATTGCCAGCAGCAAACTCCTTAGACTGAAAAAGGACTGTTTGCCTCTGAAATACAGAGCTCTTTTACTTTCCACCCCTCATTACTCTGGCTTTTCAAACGACATCACAGAAAACCACAAACTAATTTACAAAACAGCGGAGATCATCACAATTACACCAAATCGGAATGTTCACTGCAGAACATAGACAATCAGAACATCCATATTCTTCCAACACATGAATCATCACCCTCTGGAACGGTTGTTATGATCAATTCACTACAGGTTTTACGTTTGTAATGTTCAAAGAGAATTGGAAACAGATGAATGATGTGTTACAATTCCACTATTGTATGCTGTTGCTCACTGCTGGATTCTTCATTGTGTTATAGAATGAAGGCATTATTACCCAGAATTATAGTCAATTACAGATGTGGGTATAGTTAGAATAGTCAGAGGAGGCAGTCATTTGTAGTGAACTGCTTGGACACTATCTTTGATTATCACAATACAAAACCAGTTGTGCTCCTGCAGAATGGTCAGAAGGGCCCACAACACCAAACACAGGAAGTACCGTATGTAGAAAGGAAGTACTCTCTCAATCACCTTACACCATTGCCGAAAGTACTAGCCTATTTAAGTTCCAACTGGTATGTCTCAGAGATGGTGTATCCACCAAGTGAAGCATCTTTTATTACTTTTTTATTTTGTTTGGGGTTCGTTTTTTCGATCGGGGAGACTGAGTCTGTGTGTAATTGTATTTGTCATGCTGTGCACCTCAACCTGCTCCATTCGGCACCGGTGCCGCCTTCTCCACCCTAATGGGCATTCCCTTTGGACAGGTTAAGAGTACAGTATTTGAAAACTCACCAACAAATACACAGAAAATGTCAACTGGGTATTAATTAATCTCTTTGGTTTTCATACCCAGGTTTAGTGTGTGTGTGTGTGTGTATGTGCAGGCACAACATATGTGAGTTGGGTGTACTGAAGTGTTGCCAAAAGAGCTTGAGGACAAAAACATACCGTAGACAAAAACGGAATCAAAACCTGAACTCGTGAAAACCTAGCTTTGTGCACAAGTTGTCAGAGTTATAGAGTTAATGAGAAACGTTTAGATCTGAATACCCTATTGGGCTTCATTGCTTTGGAAATTCAGCACAATTCGACGATCAGACATAAGCAATCTACCACGCTTTCAGGATTCCGAGAGCAGCCACGGTGAAGTCTGCTGTTCCATTGTTGAGATCTACACACAGATGAAGCCAAGTCACATTATTTCCCCTTGTCGCTTCTTTTTATTCCCTTAGGGACAGTTCCTCTGTGGCATCTTTTATCATTCTTAACAGGCTCTCCTTCCTCCATTCACATTCAGGCCAGCGCAGCTGTTGGAAAGAACGACACCTTATCAAAACGAGTCCGGTTTTGCAACCTTCAATACCCCACTCCCCCAAAGAAAGAGCCAAAGAGTTTGAAAAGAAATACGGTGCTGTTATAAACCTCCAACCTACCTTTATCACACACTAGCAAACACACAATGCACTCTTTTTTTCCTATCGAGTGCACGAGTGGCGTATGTGTATGTTTGTGTGTGTGCTTGGTAAAACTTGTTGGAGCTGTGCATCAAGAAAGACAACAAACAATTGTTTCCACGGGCTCAGCAACTGATGAACGAATGGTAGGAACTATGAAGACAGTATAAAGTAATGTGGTCATTGATATTCTGTTGCTGTCAGTTCGCTTCACAGATGTGGTGGCCAACATGGGCCACATGTCAAACGCAGCTATTGGTCCAAGGCAAGAGTTACTGATGAGTCCCTATGAATTCCTAAGAGTCTGCCAATCATTTATCCGTGGTTGCCACTATTCCTGCACACTGCTGCCACACCGCACTCGGAACACAGCAAGACCTCACCGTTTGATGTGCAGCGGGAAGAAAACCGTGACATCAATATTTTCCCAACCTTTTCAGTACAGTGCGTCCCACCCTCATTTCGTTCGTTTAAAAACCCCTCAAGACGTGCCTCCCCCTTGTAGATGAGATTGCGTTTTTTTTCTTCTCTTCCCTTCCAATCAAAGACAGGAAATTAAACAGGTCGTACATGCCAACAAGGCCCTGATTGGATCTGACGGGCTTGTCTGCGTCGTGGAAGACTGGAGATGAGGGCGGGGGTGCAGGTGTGGACGGTGAAGGGGCTGTGCCGTTCTACGCAGGGGGGGGGGGGGTCCTGTGTCTCATCCAGACAGACTGTGATTCATAGCCTGCGGTGTGTGACCCTCCATGCCTGCTCAATGTCACCCTTCAGCTCCTCTGTGATAGCTGCTGCCAATGAGGCGTACATGTGAGCCGTGTGTGTTTACGTGCGTGTGGAGGGTTATAGGTTCAGACGCCTAGGTGAAGGTACCCTTGTGGAAATTGGTCGACACCTGAGCTGCATCCTAAATACGGTGAGCTGCCACAGCCTTGACATACGAACATGCACTGTGTAGCTCTAATGCTAACCACTTTGGCCCTTTCTCAGATCTGCTGGGGTCTTGAGGAAGATGCTACCTAAGGTTTGCTGCTTTCGGTGTATTCCTGTCTGTGCTGTCCATTGCTATCCTGATTGGCCTCACCGCTAACCTTCTTGAATACAATGAACCTCAATCAGTAATCTTTGCCCATTCATGTTCTCAGTGACTTTTATGCAGGATAATTTAACAAGCCCACATGATAGAGGAGTATTCATCTTGGGGCCTGAACGCTATTCTCAGCAGGGGCTACTGTATGAAAAGCTAGTTTAATCACAGAACATGTACTCTCACCCCGCTACTATGGTGACAAGACTTTCACTGCTCCGTCTGTGTCTGTAATTGGTTAGATTTTCTGTTAGTGCTACCCACATTACCATCCTCCACCTGCTTGCTCCGACCTGCATAGCTTATCTTTGGAAGGGTGTATGAGGTTCGATTCAATTCACCTAATTGATCCCGTAGGAAATATAAGGCTTTCCGATGACTGCGTGCACGATTACAGAATTTGAACAAATAGAAGCAACATGTAGAGAGAGCCCATAGCACAAACAATTTAATGTTGAATTGAATATGCCTGGGAAGATAACAGAACACCTATCTGTGTTCGTGTGTAGAAACAATGACGTCGTAGGAGAAAGCCTGTCTACAGTAATGCTGGTTGATGCTTACGATTACCTGTCTTTTTTCTTTGTTTCTAAACAGTCTTTCAGTCACGCCCCCTACCTGCTTTCTCGCAGCCGTGGTGTCGGTTACGGCAACCGTTACAATATTAGAGCAGCCAGCTCACCTCCACCTCCGCTGACCTCGTTACCGCCACGCGTTTAATGTGAAACGACGCCCAGGGTTAGCAGCTTGTTCCTCTGATCTGGAAGTCTGGGCCGTAAGCCATCAATGATTTAGATCAGCATGTAAGGGCTTTTCTTTCCTCCTTCCCTCGCCTCTCCTCTTAACCCCTCCCCCTTCTTCCTCTCCTCTCCTTCGCCCTTCCCAACCCCTCCCATTCCTTGCTCTCCTCCCCGATCCTCTCCTCCTAACCCCTGACCTCTCCTCCTCCCGTCTCCTCCCAACTCCTCCCTCCCCCCTTGCATGCTCTCCTCGCCCAATCCTCTCCTCTCCACCCCTATCTCTTCCTCCTCCTCGACCGGAGCTGCAGGTGTGGAACAGGTCCCTCCTCCATCACTCGGGCTCTATCAACCCTGCTCTGGCTTCTGACAGTAGCAGTTTAGACAGATCCCTCTTTCCCCCGACAGCTCTCTCTCAACCTGTCACACCTCGCGTCGGCCCCCCGTGCTTGCTAGGATTTACATACAGCTGATCTAATCAAAAATACACCCTCTCCGCCTTCCCCCTCTTCCTTACAGTTCCTTTGTGTGACAGTCATCCCCCCCCCTCCGCATCGCACACACGCAGCACCCATGTTCAACTCGTGACCAATTTCATGAACCGCGGGGTCGCCTTGCTACACGATGCGCCATGTAAGGCCCCTGCGAGAGCTCTCGTTTGGTATCGAAATATAAAAGTGATTTATGGAAGAGTCTGGAAACCGTGTGCTTAGCATCCCTTCGGAACAGGAAGCCTGCGCCACCCAGGCATTCTCTCAATCATTCTGCCTTTAATTAATTAGCTAATTAATCAAATTAGGCTCCAGAGTTGATTTATGGCGCGTTTGTGGATGAGGCGTGATGAAACAGGACCCAGAGGATCCTACCTCCCACCGTCCAGCTCCCCAGCAGGCCTTCTGGGAAAACAGAACGAGACAAGGTCACATAACATCCATGAATCTCTCCATTTATCTCTGATTTCATAGCAGATGTGTTTCGCCCCGGCGCTAGGCAGGTTTCGCGCGGGCCTTTGTGACATGCAAAACGACAGTGGCGCATCTTGCGACACATCATTAGTGGCAATAGGGGTGATTAGGCTGTTGATTTCATCTCTGGACTTCACCCAAAGCTGACTCCGTATAATGAAATCTGATAACCTGGGCTGACGGATGGCGCATGTTTCAGATGCTCCACGTTGGCCCTGGCCCCTCAGAGCTTCCCTCCTCTTCCTCAGGTCTAACACTGCAGCGCAGGGCAGACATGCAGAACAGCGCAGCAATAGAGAGATCATAAAATAACTATTGTACACACGCGCGCGCACACACACACACACACACACCATAGGCATGTACTTCACTTCTCCCAATGTTAATCAGAGTTGAATGTAATCCCTACATTCTCCCCGTCTCGTGCCCCTCCCACACACACACACACACACACACAATCTTCTAGATTGGCCATTGTGCCGCCTGAGACAGTGGTTTCTCTAGACGTCTGCACCAGCTAAGAGGTAATCTCATCACTCTGCTCCCCCCCCCCCACCCCCCCTACCCCCACACACACACATGCACAGCCCTTGCTATTTGCAGTGGGAGCACACACGATGCGAATGAAACAAATAAAAATGCGCGCGGCATAGATTGTCCTCCGATTCCATTTGCAATCCATCTGAAAGCGGGTGTGCGTGTGAGCGAGGGTGGGTGTGTATGAGGCCGGGCCAGTTAGCGTCGCGCCGCTCTCCCCAACGGTAAGACGGTGCGACGTCCCTGACAGATAACAAACAGCCTTGCCACAGGGGGGGATGCACAAAAGCAATGCATCTTGGGAATTGATGCGCCACTCATGCCTCCGACCCCCATCCATCCATCCACTCAACCCCCCAGCCCCCCCCCCCCCCCACGCTCCCCTTTTCCACAGCATCCCTGCCGTCCACAGTGCCACATCTCGTGTCATTATCAGTATTTATCAGTGTGAGCAGCTTTTGAATAAGGCCCCCGTCACTCTTTTTCTCTCTCTCGCAAAGACAATGAAAAACAAGCTGTGTTTGCTGTGCACACAGCGCGGTTCAAAGCGGAGATCAATCTCACCTTTTTCCGCACGCACGCGGAAGAGGCCGTCGCAGAGCCGTGTACTGGGGCTCCCTCTCCCACAAACGAGATGAATTCCTCTACGTACAACTTCATGAGGTCCTAGTGACTTCAAAAAAACAAACAAAGAATGCATGAGGGCGTAATTAAGGCAGTGTGAAAACAGCTCTTATTCATACTTCGCTCTGGTATTTAAGTATTTGGTACACGGTTCCACTCCAAAATATTTCAGGAGTGATGTGGCACAGAGCTGGAACGAGGCCACGGAACGTACCGAGGAAGCCAATTAAGCAGGCTAATATTAGCCGCTAACAGTGGAAAAACAGTGGGGTTAATAGCTTTTTAGTTATTCAGCTAATTACCAGCCCACAGTTTCCTCACAGCCCAACAGAGGACGAGCCTTAGGTGCTAGTGTGTAAAAAAAGAAACCCTAATTGTGTCAACACTCCCTGTTCTGGCACCCGTTCTGCATTTGGATGGGAACCAGGTTTGCCTAAACCCCAGCTATTATTTTTTACTCTCCTCCAACTGCAGGTTTTAAACTTCAATCGTCTACCCTTTTCGATGCTCAACAGTGCTCGTAAAAGCTTGAGAGTACGCCATCACTTCCTTAAAGAAGAGGTTTACTGTGCCGGAGGTGCAAAGTTTGACAGCTTTGTTGGCAGTGTAAACCGCACGGTGTGTTCGAAGGCTGTGGTCGCTGGTGAGGCAGACGATGCCCTCGTCGCTGGCTGAGTATGCCAACCCTGGCACACCCACTGGTCACTGTGTGGCAGCCACGTTGTTTGTGTTTTCAGGGTTGAGGTGGCGGCCATGACCGTCTCTCTTGGGTAAGGACTCCCTTTACATTTACATACAGTCATTTAGCAGACGCTTTTATCCAGAGCGACTCACAGTAAGTACAGGGGCATTTCCCCCCGAGGCAAGTAGGGTGAAGTGCCTTGCCCAAGGACACAATGTCATTTTGACGAATCAAACTGGCGACCTTCAGATTACTAGCCCAATTCCCTAACCGCTCAGCCACCTGACTTTAATGAACTGGCCAGTCACAATAATACATCACTGCTGGGATTTGCCATTTAATTAGACCTCAATGCTTATTGGCTTGATTGCTGTTTAGCTAGCCATGTCCCAGCATTGTCATGCTTTGTGTGAGTGTCTAGCAACAAAGGAGGGTCGGTTCATACTTTTAATTAATGGAAGCAATAATTGTGGCTAATACTCCAGGGTGTTAATTTAAAAAAGCATCCAATTGAGCCACGCGCAGTCGCTGGTTAGTCTTTCGAATATCGGAACCCCAACAGTCAACATACATTAAACATTCCAGTAACTGAATTGATGAACAAGGAACCTACAAAAGGGTTCAAATTTCTGATACCCAAACAAAGTCTTCTGAATCGGAAAAATCGGAATGAAATCATATAAATGACAGTGCATTAGAGCACATCCTGAATTCCGAAAATGTAACTCGAAGGTACACCCTCCCTCAAAATGCCCACTCACGAAGAGAAAGGAACAGTCGGCGACCTCATAAAAGACAAACGAACTCCCCAGGAACAGTAGATGTGGGCTGTGAAAGGCTCACGGAGCGATCATAAGACTCCGTTGTGACAGGCTCCTCTGCTACAGAGCTTTGATGACGAGCTACCAGACATGATCAAAGGGCCACAGAGAGTGAAATGAGATCCCATACCCTACAAATTGTGGGTATACTGCTCACCGTAGCGCTGAGAATTAAAAAATTCACCACACAGTCCCACAGTAAGAAATGATTTAGCAACATGAATCAAGCTCATGTAATTGGGCTGCGTTATAGAACAAGTATTACAGTCCGTCCATTCTGACTTCAGATCTCTGGCATGCAGGGCTTAATATACTGTTATAGTCTTCACAGTAAAGCAATTTATACTTTATGAACACAACTTATGGGTTTTTTGAACTCAGTATTAGCACAGTATTACATTTCCCAACTTAAATATCTCCCTCTAAATGAGTGACCTTTAAGAAATGCAACATAAATGGATTCATAAGTAAGAGATTAAACCGAGTTTACAGCTGCCATGTCTCTGGTTCGAGGTCTGTCTCTCCCTCAGACCCATAAGGCCAGTGCTTCCTGTGTCTGAGGAGCCTTCCACATCGAGGAGGCTGGTGCCCTATAGGAGGTCTCATTTAAACATTCCATGTTTGTATAATAAACAACAACAAATTCCCTCTTCCCAAAGAGGAGGCCATTGATTGGTAGTTGTACTCAATCGGAACGAAAGGGATACTGGCTGAGCATAGAATGCAGGCAATCTAGCCAATTCGACCATTTCTTCTGCTACCAGACATTCTTGCTCATTACTGTTGGTCTGTCTGTCTGTCTGTGTCTGTGATACACAATAACAGAAGTTCATGCTGCAAACCAGACCATATCTAGGACTTCCTTCCAGTTGAAAGAAAACGGAAAAATCTCGCATTACAACCTCTTCCATATACATGAGCAGCAGCCCAGAAAATTACACATCAAACGTGTCCATTGAAATCCACTTCAAATCAATGTTTAAAAGGTGACATTTACATAGCTCCATTAAGAGGTTCAACATGAATTGGTCACATGATAAGAACACACGGCACAGGTGGAATGTCGTCCCTCTGAAGACTCCGGCCTTTTGAAAATCTTCTGATTTCCACTCTACAGAGTGAGTCACACGCGGGTCCCCCAGAGAGGGGGGAGGGAGGGGGGATGGGGGGGGGGGGGGCCTTCTGAGACGCTGTCGTCCTATCGCCCCTGTGAACATGGCCCACGTTTGATCCCTCCTATCCACTCAAAACACACGTGACTCGATACATCAAGAGGGATGTCTCCGGGTTGAAGGCTGAGGAGCCGTCGAACCTTTTGACTCTGGCACGCGCACAAACACACAAACACACACACACGACAAACTCACAAATGCACACACGCACGCAAACAGTCACACACACCTGATTGGTTTAACTGGCCGCTGAGTTGTACAGAGGGGCCTCAGTACTGTGCGAGGACAGTGTCGCCATGCATTCTTGGAATAGTAATGATATTCCACGGGCTGAGAGGTGCATGAAGGACGAGGCAGATTTACGGTCAAATCAGACCAGCGCCTTTAGAATCCCCTTCTCTCTCTCCAGTATGCTCCGCCTCTCCTCTCCCCCTCTCACTCAGCCAGTGATAAATAGCCCACCTACATATCAGACCCACTTTTTAAAATCATGCTGCTTGTCAGGGATGGACACATTGGGGATTTAGAAACAGGAGAAGGGAGAAAACACACCACCATTGATACCGCCACATCCAGAGATGAAACCCATAAAACATACATGATCATGGGCACGACTGAACGGTGCCTGGGAGACCAGAGAGGAGAGCGTGAAGGGGCGCAACTCCATTGTTGCGTGTGGTAAGATTTGGATTCGATTTTCTGCTCGCAAAGGAATTGAGGAGTACACACAGTGATGTGTGCGTGCTAACAAAAAAGAGAGGGAGAGAGAGGGAAAGAGAAAGAGGGAGACAGAGAGAGAGACACGGAGAGAGAGAGACGGATGGGGAGAGAGAGAGATAGATGGGGAGAGAGAGAGGGGAGGGAGAGAGAGATAGATAGAGAGAGGGGGGAGAGAGAGGGGGAGAGAGAGAGAGAGAGAGAGAGAGAGAGAGAGAGAGAGAGAGAGAGAGAGAGAGAGGGGGGGGGGAGAGGGGGAGAAAGAGGGGGAGAGAGAGGGGAAGAGAGAGAGAGAGAGAGAGAGAGAGAGAGAGAGAGAGGGAGGGAGAGAGAAAGGGAGAGAGAGAGGGGGAGAGAGAGAGAGAGACGGAGGGAGAGAGAAAGGGAGAGAGAGAGGGGGAGAGAGAGACTGTGGCAGTCCTTTTAGGATTACCTGACCAGAACTGCTGTCCCATCTCTGCGGTTCTTCATTTAGCCATTCCATTAAACACTATACATGGGCACTCCAAAATGTATGAAACCTTGATCTATTCATAGAGAGCAGCACACAGGCAGTTAACAGCCTCTTCTATTTTTAAGACTCTCACGTGGTGACAGGATTCTCTCTCTTCTCCCACCACGACCAAATATTTTGTCAACATCTTAAGGGCTTCAGACGGGGGGGGGGGCAGTATTGAAAAAGTATTACCCCAAATCGGTTCTAATCATTTAAACTATCTGTGTACGACTACGTGCAGGGATTAATACGAGAATGAACGAGGATTCATTGACATTCACATTTTTCAATTTAACTGGATTATCTCTGTCTCCTTTGGCTCCATGAAATTGCCTAAGCTGCCCCGCTTTCTGATGTACATTAGGCTTTTTGTGTGCGTCTTAGACACTTCCCTGCCCTTCAGTGAGTAATGGTGGGGAGGGGGGCCATTAACATCCCCACTGGCTTCCACCACTCCCCCGCCCCCCCTGTCCCCTTCCTCCTCTGCCCAGTCACTACTGTCCTCCCTCCCTTCATCCCCTTCCTCCATCCCCATCCACTCTCCCATCTCTGTGCTGCCAAAATCCATTTGGCTAATGGAGATGGGCCCGTGCACAGCTAAACAGAACGGAATCCACTCAAACATGCGGCACCCACACACACACACACACACACACACACACACACACACACACAGGCAGCACAGACAGCACAGACACACCGAGGCACCCATGCGTGACAGCGTTTGACTCTCGCAGATCAATCGCTCTGACCATCCCGCTGCGGTGGCAGTGGCTGATTGAAAGAGTGGAGGAGGGAGGGAAAAAACCCAGCAAAGAGAAAGAGGTCTTCATGTGTATGTGTCCGTGGACGAAATGTGGATGGAGTGGGAAACCCTTTCAAAGCACTTACTTAATTAGCGTCTGAATCCGAATGAGTGACAGGTAGGAAGCTCAGAGGGGCTCCGAGGGGCTTTTCCCTCGATTGCTGCAGCTTGAGCCCCTGACTGGGTCTTCTGACAGGAAGAGAGAAGAAGAGAAGAAGAAAAAGAAAGAAAACGGCATGTCGGATGATGAAACGGCATGGGCAATGATTCGAGTTTCTTCTCTCCCCTAACCATCCTTCCTCTTGTTTTTTATTCCCGTCCGTCGTTTTCTCTCCGCATCCGATGACGAGCCCTGCGTCTACCACCGCCACCACGGCACAATTGACAGTTTCAAGTCAAGATTATAAGAAAGAGAGCCCATTTATCCCTGTATCATTAGTCTCGATGGTCCCCCCCCCCCCATCTAATGAGGCTGGAAACAGCTGCACGCACGGCCCTCTGAATAATACATGCGGTGCTTGTTGGCGGAGGCCCGGGCTGGGTTCGTAGGGACGGGCCTCGGAGATAGCGGCCACGTGGTGAGCTGCGGTCCTGGGGAAGCGCAGGATGCAAGCGTTGGCACGCGTTCGTCGCTTTGGGACACTTTCCCAGGGAAAGGGCGTGTAATTTTTCCACTTGAAAGCCGGAATCCAGATATTTCCACAGGGTGCCCCCCCCCCCCCCAGCCCCCCGGAGGGGTCCCATCCTTCAGATCTCATCTGGAGTCATCGGGGACGCATTAGGAGGGCAGCGGGGGGCGTCAGATCAGAGAGCAAAACATACTCTGTATCTGACCTTTGACCCCTGAATCCGGTGATGAGCTGTCACGAGGCTGATGTACGGATCTACGTCAGAGACACACACACACACACGTACTGACCAAACAGTCCACATTGCTGTCTGTTGAATGTACTTCATGTGTCACAGTGCGTTGGAGTGGAAGGAATATTCATGTGAGCGTTAGTGTGTGTGGGCACTGGGGAAAGCGTCACCGCGGTGGAGGAAGATTACTGTAGCTGTGTGTACTTTTCAAGAAGCCCTAGAGGCTGCTTACGTCCCAACATATTCCTGCCCCTCGTTCTCCAATGTTATGTTTGTGGGGGCACCCTTTACGGAAGGCTCCGTATTCACTCCTTCAGATGGCGTGTTCCATGTGTGTCAGGTGGCTGAGCGGTGAGGGAGTTGGGCTAGGAATCTGAAGGTCGCCAGTTAGATTCCCTGGCCGTGCCAAATGACGTTGTTTGGCACTTCATCCTACTTGCCTCGGGGTGAATGTCCCTGTACTTACTGTAAGTGGATAAGAGCGTCTGCTAAATGTAAATGATCATGTATCCCATGGGATGCATAGCCTTGTTCTTCCTCCCTTCAGATATTCTGAGGGGCTGAGTAAGGCTTTCATTATGTGTGTACAATCAAATCTAAAAAGGTGAGGATGTCTTTATTCCGGGACTTACCACAGAATGTTGATTCAGTGTGGTGACAATCACTGTGCACAGAACAAGCTTTTTTTCTTCTTTTTTTTCTTTTACAGAGTTGGAGAAAAACCAGTACTAAACTGTATCTGTCTGCTTGAGTTGAATATATCTCTCTTTCTTACAGTCTTTCTCTCATTTTATAAACAAAGTCTGTGTTTTCTATTGAGTGATTCACAGGGTGTGCTTTGCATTCAGGAGAGTCCTTCAGAGACCTCATCGAGGTTGTTCACGTGACGCTTGGTGAATGTAAAAAGCCTTCTGTCGTCGCTGCCTTCAAACCGTCCACTCGGAATGTCAGGCGCCATCACAAAAGGAACAAACATGCTTCTCGTCCTATAAAACACACTCAGGGATAGCAGCAAGCTTTGAATTGGCCAATCCATCCATTTTGTCTGTCTCAGCAGCGTCCCCGCTAAAAGCAGCATGCGTCTTGCTTTAAAAGGAGAAAACGTGAGACCGGACAGCCTGCAATCAGCCATTCACCATCTCATTTCCCCACTTTTCAAAGTCCTGACTTTTTCCACGAACCCTCAAAGTGCTCCTCAGCAGGTCATCGAGGTCACCCCAAGAAAAATGACGATTGATCTGTTTAAAAAGCCAACAACCGCCACAACACAGCCGGGTGTAACAATGTTTTTCAGCCAGGCGGTGATCTGCAGGGAAGCGAGCGCGGTCGAATCAGAGAGAGAGTCGCCGTGCTCTCTGAGTGTGCACCTCCTCAATTAGAACTAAGCTCAGACATCAATAGGATCAGAGGAGAGGATTTAGCTGGCCCTCTTTCTTTTCTGAGGGGACACCATTGTGACAGGCCGCGCTGGCCTCGGTTCAGCTCGGGTGCCAGGCACAGAAAGCTCCGGCATTATGGAGAGCAGCCACTGTCAACCATGTTCCTCTTCATCGACAAGGACATTGGGGGCGACTGTGCATGTAGCCTATTTCTCTGTTCTGAGGAGAAGCCTATTTTCTTGGTGGATTTCGGTTATTTTGTCAGTAAACCTGATTGGATTGAGAGACTGCCCTCGATTAAATTAGCTGCAGCGAGACTGTTACCTTCACGTTTCCCAGCACTTCTCATTCCCTTATGAAGCTCCTCCGCATGGTGGGCAACATAAAAATACCATCTTTCTCCTTAAACCTCCACTTTTAATCAGGTCTACGCTCGGCAATGAAACAGGCTGAAGGTTCTTAAGGACGCTCGGCGGTGTGTTCATTGTCTTCAGATTGCATTTCCATTTAGAATGAAAAACAGCTAAACAGAATTAAAGCCGTGTGGCTGTTGGCTATCGCTGCACGTGCTGAGGGAGTTCGATCTGGGGGTGAGTGGGGGGGTGGAGGTGGGGGGTGGGGGGGTAGAAATCATCATGCCAAGCCTTCCTTATTTAGAGGCCGGGTCTGATGTCCTTGGATTGATTTCTTCATTTCTATATTATTTCACTTACATGTTTTTTTTTGTTTTTTTTTATCTCAACTGGCATTGAAACTGAATGCAAGACTGCTATAATTATCTTCAATTGTACAAGGTTTATGGAGGACGGCATTTAAGCTGTTGATTACAAGCCCATCAAGAGCATATTGTACGCATTAAAACATAAATAATGGAAATCTCATCAAGCCTAATAGCCTAATAGAAGGAGCCTGGTTCTCCCATGGGAGATGAGACACATTGTAGAAATCCCCTATGAACGAAATAATTGGAGCATTTTGTGTCAGTGCAAACTTCCCCCTGTGATATCTTTGTGAAACGGGAACATCTTGTGTCGGGATGCGACACACAACACGCAAACCTTGTTGGGCAATGCAGCTGACTGTGGTTTCTCCGTGTCTTGAGGATGTGAGCGGGCGTCGAGGGAGAGGTTGAGGCACGAGGCCGTCACCCCCTGGGAGGATGGTAATTGGGGCATTTTGTGAACAGTAGTGATGTGGTGATGATGCGGCGTCCTTCTACTTTCCTGCTCGTGACTCATTCACTGACGTCCACTTCCTCGAACAGGAGGGCGGGGCCAAATGGGAAGGAGGAATCTTCTGTCGCCGGAGCGTAGGGAATATTCAAATACATGACAGCAGGATCGCGTTTAATGTTGTTGATGAATAACGATATCTGTTTGGAGTCATTGTTGCTGTTATTTTAGGACTGGACTGCGGAAATGGACATCTTTTACCCTGGAAATTTACCATGACAGCTGAGTTACTATAATTCCAACAACTCTTCTGAAATTCAGAAAATCACATTTTAAATGACCAAAATGATGGCAAACTGTACAGATACTTGTCAAATAATCAAACGACCGCTTTCACATTGTTATGCTTTTTAATTGTACACACAGTGGTGTTGTGCTTTACTCTGCGCCCCCCCGCCACACCCCACATAAACCAGGGTTGGAGTGCTGTCAAAGGGAACACGCTCGACCACAAAACACAGACCATGAATCCTTTCTCCTCTCCACTAATTAGCCACTCCAACCGATAAAATTTTAACAGCACAAGCCTATAAAGAGTGGACGAGGCCTTTGTTGTAGAGAATGGAAAGAAAGAAAAAAAAAAAACATATATATATATATATATATTTACCCCAGCCCACTAAACGAGAGAAAAAAATATAAACATATTTTACTGAATTACATCACAAAGGTGGAAAAAAGCTTGTTATTTAAACTTTGTGAAAGAGCGTTGGAGAATCAGACTATTCTTTTGATCATTGGGGTGTGATCTGACAACTTTTCAAACCCTCTTTATTTCATTTTATATAAGTTCCATATGGATTATCCAACCCAGGATGCTTTCTCCCACACCCAGGACTGAGGAGTCACGCATCAGATAAGAATGTATCTCTGCTTTGCGTTTTAATGGTATTCATGCTTTTTTTTGGGCAAGCTGATCCTCTTGAGCTGGATGTCTGGGCTTCACGATTGACTACACATTCTGCATCCGGCTGGCACAGTAAGCAGGCCCATGAAGGGAGAGAGAGGGGGAGAGAGAGAGAGAGAGAGAGAGAAAGAGAGGGAGAGAGAGAGAGAGAGAGAGAGAGAGAGAGAGAGAGAAAGAGAGGGAGAGAGAGAGGGAGAGAGAGAGGGAGTGAGGGAGAGAGAGGGGGAGAGAGAGTGGGAGAGAGATGGAGAGAGATGAAGAGAGAGAGAGAGGGGGGGGGAGAGACAGTGAGAGAGAGAGGGGGCGAGAGAGAGAGGGGGAGAGAGAGAGTGGGGATAGAGAGAGAAAGAGTCACAGGACTGGAAACAATGGCTTTGTTTGTTGTAGGTGGTTAAGAGGGTACAGGGGAGACAGGAGAGGTGAGAAGGGGAGGTCAGGGCCGTTTTCCCATTAAAGCCCATCATCCAAAGGCTGGCTACAACTCCTCGACATCGACCAGGAAAACCTCTCCAGAGCTCACTTTAGAAGGAAGGGGAAAAAAAAAAACGGATCTCTTTCTCTGACTAATAGAGACCCCGGCACATGGGAATGCCAAACATATTAAAGACTTACAAAGGAGCTGAACATTGCCAAGACTTTACTGTGCTCTCGTCTGAAAACCACAACCCCTGTGCTGGGTCCACTGAACAGAAAGCTGCACTTTAAACAACATCAAGAATTCTTGCTGGAGCTATACTGCAAAAACGGGAGCATTTGAGTGTGGCCATCTTCTTTTGCGATTTTAAGATGAATGGATTAGCTATTGATTTAATTTAAGTAAACATTTTAAGGAATTTTAACATGTGACATTTTCTCACTGCAAGCTTGTGACCAAACTGACCTTTTTGCACTTAAATGTGATAAAGCATGTTTGCAGAGTGCATCTCCACAGGCTCACATGGGAAGACAGAATACTCCCTGACCCTCATAGATTGAAGAGTGGCAGAGATGTAAACATGTTTCAAGACTAATGAAAGAAAAAGTTTTTTTTTTTCTTCTGGCAAATAACCTCATCTGGGTCCTACTCAGGGGAAATTCTGAAACACTAAACAGTCGGGAATTAGAACCATCGACACTTGGAATAAAAATGAATCTGAGGAGTTTGAAGACCAGCCAATCCAAATAAACCATTCCACGAGTTGTTTACAGTGCTCTCTTGAGATGAGAGCCTGTTAATTGCTCACTACTAAGGGGAATCGTCCCATTGGCAACCTAAACGGATTATTTTCCAAACATATGATGAAGCGAGACAAAACATGGGCTCTGCAATGACTGTTTCTCTCTACAGAGTCCCAGGGGGGCCTCTGAAGGTATTCCCCCCCAGCGAGCTTTCCCAAGGCCCACACGGGCAAAGGAGGTGAGTGGAGAGACAGGTGCCCGACTGGGTCTCACACACCGCTGGGTCTTCTGATCCTCCTGAAGGGGATCTGTTCACACGCACCAGTGGCCCGAGTCCAGGCCCACATGCAGCACACACACACACACACACACACGTCTCGATCCAGCCAGGAGACACTCCAAGTGAGGCCCTGCGGCTGACCCCGCTCGACCCCGTGACCCGCAGCACATGTAGCGGTCTGCACGCCTGTTTCACCAGGAACACGAGACGGTCTTTCTTCCCAGGGTCCTCCTCTCCAATTAGACGTGGTGGAACGCGACTCGTTAAACGCTCGGCGGTCACGTCTGCGCGGAACCAGCGCTTCACACTGGGCCTTTTGTGTGGAAGGTTCGCCGGAGCTTGGGCGTCCCCGTGACGAGGGCTGATGACTTGTCCAGAGCTTCGATTAAAGTTGGGTTTGAACTGAAGCCAGGAGGGCGGGTTTATACGACACCACCACAAAATAGAGTGCATCGGGCGTGGGTCAGTAGTCTTGTCAGGGACCCTCCAGAAAACAATATCTTGCCCTCCTCTGAATGACTTTTTTTTTTTTTGTTGAGTCGTGTGTCACATCTTTGTTATTGCCTGTTGTTATCACTTGTGTCTGGCTGGGTAGTAGGGGTGACTCGGATTGCAAACCAAAGCCGTTGTGGCCGTGAGTCGGATCGGATGGAGCCGGAAGCCCAGGGGTAGCTCTGCGCTGATTACATCTGCCAATCAGAATCAGGCCCAGACAGGTCGTGACCCCAACTGTTTATTTCTTTAAAGTTGGGTGTGTGCCGGGGTGTAATACTGAAGTAGGCCGGAGTTCAGAGCAGGCCTGCGGGGGATGGGCTGTCTGACATTGAGAGGGGAGAACATTCTATTAAGAGGATCTACTTTAGTGAGGGAAAGGGGTGGGCCACTTCACAAAAGACCATCGGGGACCCCAGAGGCAGTTGTGTGATGGGCACATGATCTAAGGTCAAAGTTCAACAGGAAACTCTGTCCCTATTTGACCCCCCCCCTCCCCCAAAGCTCCAACATCCCCTAAGGAGTAATAAATCCGGAGGCTTCTACCACTCAGACCCCTCCTCCAGTCTGTCAGTGAGCCAGATTGTGTACTCTGCAGATGGAAGTGACCCTGCCCCACCTCTTTCCTTCTCCACCCCCGCCCCCCCCCCCCCCCCCCCTTCTCACCCTCCTTCCTCCCCACCTTAAATTAGATTCACCTGCTTTGAGGTGCCGTAATCCTTTTTCATCTGGCCGGCCGCCGTCTCCGTTTCTGAACGTGGGAGGGCAAGTTTCATGCAAATCCCTTCATCTCTTTCCTCGGAACAAAAAGGAAATATTAGGACGTTAAGAGAACTCAGAGCGAATGGGAAACTAAGGCACGGCCGTTTTCTCTGACATTGCGCTGTCTGTCTCCTAATGTGTCCCATTAGACAACTGACCACCGATGCGTCGGCTCAGAGGGAAGGGGGGCTTGGTGACAGACAGACAGACAGACAGACAGACAGACAGAAAAGCATGGAAACAAGTAGACCACGCGAAGAGTCTGTCTTTGGAAACAGATTTGGAAGCGCTCTCAGACTAAATGTCACTCAAGCAGAACTGAGGATTGGCAGCTGTGCCTTGGGGATGCTTAGATAATTTGTGTGTGCGACACACACACACACACACACACTTACTACTGTACACGCTCGCAAAGACACACAAACGACGTTAACCATCCGTGCACAGACAACGGCACGCAGGTCCCATTCCACACCAGTGGGTGTCAATCAAGCACAGAAGAGTCTAAACAAGCCCAAGGCTTTCTCACAGACAATAACGGCCTCCAGACGAAACGCCCCATGCCAACAAGCTCAGCCCCATTCATTACTCTGCTATAATGACACTGGGACTGGCTACGTTTTCTATGACTCGACGATTCGGGGGGGACCTTTGTAAGCCTGCGCAGGACTGATCCAGAGGCTGGGGGGGGGGGGCCACAGAGGATGAGAGAGGTCGTGTTCTGGGTGGACAATAGCCGCTCTCCAGAGGGGACGGACGCAGCCGTAGAAGCAAACGTTTGTTCCCGAGAGCGTCCCCCAGTGCTCCAGCACACAGCTGCAGAGGCGAGGAGGGAAATGAGGCCCGTCGCTGCCTGCTCTGCCAGGCAAACCCCCGTGGAAGCCCTTTCTTGCTCTCCGTCGCAAAATCTGGGAGAACGAGGGAGGGAACAGAAAGAAGGGGACAGAAATGAGGGCAGAGAAAGAGGGAGAGGGGGAAAGGGAGAGAGAGAGGGAGGGAGGGACGGAGAGAAAGGCCGAGAGGAGGAGAGACAAGAACAGATAGCGAGAGAGAGAGAGAGAGAGAGAGAGAGAGAGAGAGACGAAAGAGAGAGAGACAAAAGACAGAGACAAAAGACAGAGAAAGGCAGGGAGAGAATATAAATCCGTTGTAAACAAAAGAGACGCACAACAGCAGCACCAGGTCCAGCTGAGACCTGAGGGGAATGTGCTCTCTCAAACAAACATTCCTCTCTAAATGGCTCACAATGTCCAATTAGGCTGAGTGTATTACTCTTCCCTTACAGCTCTCTCGCTCTGTCCTCCTGCCATATGGCCACTGCTGACCTCAAAGGACACACTTAGAACACAGAAAGAAAATTAGGAAGAGGCAGACCTCGGAGAAAGAAGAAATCGACACGCGTGTCTAATAAGACAACACGTAGCCGTATGAGTGTGCTTGGCTTGCACTCATCTAATCTTTGTGTTGACAAGAGGGAATTTCACTCTGTCTCAGAGAGCTTTTACTAAAAGTGGGGCACACTGGCAACCGCAGTACCCCGACGAGATGAAACGCTCTTAGTCATTCAAGTCATTTTCAACAGCCTGCCACAGAATGCAGGTGTCTGGAGGGCTGAGAGAGAGAAGGGGCGAGAAAGACAGAGGGAGAGATCAAGAGACAGTTAGAGATCAGAAGTCCCCTACTGCTGGCCATCTCTTCCAGCCCACCTGTGTTCATCCATCTGAGAGCCTGGAACTGATCAAACGTCTCTGTGTCTCTCGCTGTGTCTCTCTCTGTCTCTCTGTGTCTCTCTGTGTCTCTCTCTGTCTCTCTCTGTCTCTCTCTGTCTCTATGTGTCTCTCTGTGTCTCTCTGTGTCTCTCTGTGTCTCTCTGTATCTCTCTGTCTCTCTCTGTCTCTCTCTTGCACACGCACAGAGGGTGTGGACCCCTGTGGTGGGAAACACAAGTGCTACTCTGCATTGCAATCGCCCTGCAATCACATCTGTCAGTGACTAGCCCTCAGACTGGCCCTGTGAGGAAGCCTGATCACTATAAGGAGAGATTTTCTCCCAGGGAAAGGCGTCAGAGGCTGAAAAGGGGCTGATGCTGCCGAGGCGGTTTTGAGGTGGTGGGCGGCGGTTTTGGTCCCGGTAAATTGCCGTCTGCCTTTGACACACCTTAAAGAGGTGAAAGAGATGAAGTGTCCAGTGATGAAAGACAGACGCAGTCTTGTCTAGTGGTTTGGACTGACTGCTCTGACATCATCAGTCAGAAAGCCGGGGTCAAACTGGGTCGTCCCCTCCTCCTCGCGTCCCCAAATCAGAACCAGACACAGTGGAAAGGTGAAGGTTCCTCAGTAGACTAGAGGCAGCCTCTTTAAACATGAGCAGATTGTATTTTTTCGGTCATATACTTGAAGTGCCTTCAAAAACACACTGACATTTAACTTGAGTAAAGTTCACAACAAAAATACACCATTACTTTGCAGCCTGACACGGTTAGGAACATATACAAATCTATAGAAACAATGCTGTAATAGAAACCAAGAAATGGAACATTATACAGTACCTCAATGTCCTATTTAAAGCCTTCTTTGTAATAATAATGTCCAAAAAAACAAAAAACTATTAAGCATTTTTTTTTATCGTTGCACTGTGGGGGTCTGAGACAGCACGAAGGTTAAAAGAAAATACTATCATTTTATTTTATGAAAATACTTCTATTTACTATATTTTATTTCTCCGTTAGGTAAAGTTGTCGCAACACAACGGTGGGTCACAATGACTGAAGGGTCAAAATGACCCTAAGGTAACACAAGGCTTAAAGCCTTCTTTGTAAAGCCTTTGTGAAGCCTGACTTGCGGCTTTTAGTTTCAATATGCTAATAATAACCGATTACATTTTCTTCCAAAATAGAGTATTTCCAGTGGTTCAGTGATGTTTTGTTTGGTTGAGGCAGAGAACACGACGCCCCCCCCCCAAAAAAAAACCTGAAAAAGAAAAACACAAGGGTTTGAGACAGAGATATGAAATAAAAAGCAGTAATTGAACTCTAAGGCATTGCGCTTGATGGTCTCTCCACTCACAAAATAAATGACGACCGGAAGATCAGCATTACTAGAACAGCATAAGTATATTACTCGGGGTGACAGTCTAGCAAATGCACACAGTCAAATGTAATGCATGTAATTGTTCTAGGACTACACGCTTAACGGTACTAGATGATGACAAACAATCAATCCAGCACATGCTCGCATGTATAGTCTACCAAACTCAGCACAACTGCAAAGGGAGAGAGAAAACCCGTGGACAGTATACCCATTCTCCCTCCTTAACTCCATATGGGGGGAAAACCTAAACCAATAGAAATGGGAGACTTCATATAGACTTTGTGTATTTAAAAGACTTGACTGCTGGGGAACGAGGGTAAGATGTTGGAGGCGAGACTGAGGTGTGTTATACAGGTGCCCTGCTCTCCTTCTGCCTTCTTCTTTCAGCTCCACTCCCTGGAGGTCAGAACATGAGACGCTTTTGGTAGAGAGGGGAAACGCAGGGAGAATTTATGAGCTGTGTGTGTGTGTGTGTGTGTGTTGGGGGGTGTAAATCGGGCTGTCTAGCCGAGGGGGGCCGTCACCATGTTTTGATTGAAACACACACACACACAGAGCAACTGCTTTCCTTCTTCATTAACCTTCACTGTGTATTTTGGTCGTACCGTCTCGGGAGGACTGTGTTTGGGAAGGTTGGAATGTCAGGGTTGCCGTCCCACCGCATGACTGATGGCTTTGCTCAGACCTGTATTTTAACATTACCATCCAGGAGTCCTTGAGATTTCCTGGACAAACATCCCCATTTGACATCTTTCTCCGATCAATCAGACAGACAGACAGACAGACAGACAGACAGACAGACAGAGAGACCCAGGCTAATCAGGACAAGCTCTGGAAGATAGGCTCAGTCCCACAGAAGTGCTGGTTCCGGAAGGCGGCATACTTAAGCAGGAAGCTTGTCAGCTCAGCTTGGGCAAACCTGGCAGCTAACAGTGTCATAGGAGGAACCCAGACTGCTCCACCCCTGTATGCATGGAAGCTCATTTCCCCCTCCTCCTCCTCCTCCTCCACACCCTTACCCTCTCCTCTCCCCTTGACGCTCTCCAGCTCCCAAGGTCCCCGCGATCATTTCACTTGCAAATGATCGCTGAATAATTTCTTTCGCGGGCTTTGATAGAATGTTCTTTCTCTCCCCCCCCTACACCACAGTCTTGTTCTTATTCAGCCAATCAGTGTCAGAGGCCCTGGCAAGGTCTCACAAAACACTCAGCGGGGAGAAAGCAGCAAAATCACTTTGATGAACATTAAGAGACCAACATCCTACAGGGGTAGCCCAAGATGATTAGCATGTCTGTTCTAATTCAATTCAGTTTGTTTTTAGTTTGTTTGTGTGACACTAGTTACCGTACAGAAAAACATTGCATTTAACACTAGCCTAATTCCAGGAATCAATCTGTCTATCAGGCATACGGCCGAGGTAGGACCCACTGCTCAGCCAGGCCCAAGGAGAGCCTGTGTTGACTGTTCTAAACAATAAAATAAACTCATATATAAACGCGACAAATAAATAGCCCAAAAGCGTGTCCGACTCCAAATGTTCGGCCATGAAACTAGGTTCTTTAAAAACACCAAACATCCAGAGCCTCGGAAACCAGAGCCACGGAAAAAGACACATTTTCAACGGCTACTGGTTCCAATGGCGAAAAAGATTACTTTTTCAATGGCTCAATCGGAAACCACATGCCAGACTTGCTGCATGTGCACGTATTTTATCTCACTAAACTGGCACAGACCACATCGACACTGAAATGTTTTTTTCTCGCACAATGCCGCGGGCAAAGAGTCAAGAACAGGTTTTCCGTGAGGAGGCCACGGACAGGTGGCGTGGGCCCTCGTTATCCATCAGCGTTCATCGAGCAAAATGGCCTCCCTCGGAACTTAACCTTGTGTTGGAGGATACCAGGAAAACATGCCCCACCCAAGAGGTGATGGTATCAATCCTCAAAGTGATTGTTCGATGATAAGAATAATCACATTAGCTTGGTCTGCCGGGGAAGGGGGGGGGGCGGGGGGGGTAAACAGCCGACAGCAGGTGTGCATCGTAAGAGGCTTGGGGAGAGGTGTGTTGGTCATTAACTACCGGAGAGGTGTCTAAACTTAGGGCACCTTGGTCCTGGATGTATCCAGAAAGGGGGTAATTAAGACTGCAGCCACAGAGGAGTCTGAGTCTGGCTCCTGACCTTCAGAATGGATAACACAGAAAGCACATGCAGCTCGTCGAGCAGGTGTGCTAATCTGCCCTGCTTAAACCCACAATTCAGATAGGGTTGTTTGTACATCTGTCTCACACACACAAACTGTATCCCAGATTTAAAGGTAATCCTTCGGTGGCTTGCCAATGTAGCTTCCTCAACTACCTCCAAAGATGAAATATGCATGAAATATGCATAGTCTCCAATGCATCTCGATGCTAACAAATGGGTTAAGCCTTTGATTCAGGAATTTCAGAAGGCGGTTTGTTTGCAAAGAACAATCGGGTCCTCAGCAGGTGTGATCTCGGTCACACCGTTACACCTTGCAGTGTTAGCCAACCGACACCAGCCTCCTTCCCAGCTGCAACTTCCAAACCTTTCAGTCCTCCAAACAAAGAAAGGCAGCCCTTTCACGAGCCATAAAATAAACAAATCACTCCCCTGTTCCCCCTGCTCGTGACTGATTACTTTTCTGAGTAACTTCCCGAGCCCTGCCACACACAACGTGGCCTCCCCCTGCCACACACACACACACACACACACACACACACACACACACACACACACACACACACAGCCTAACAAGCAGTGTGAAGTCATGAAACTTAGAACTGGTACCCATTTGGCCTGAAATCAGTGCAGATGTTATGAGCCCTGTTTGATTACTTATAAGGGCGTGATTTAATGTGTGGCTGGTGCCGGGTGGTTATTGCAGGCACCATTGGCGGAGTTATGAGCAGGCTAGGAATAATGGCATTTTTAAATGAGATGTTTATTGCAAACACAGCAATACATCACTCTGTTTGAACTTTACAAAAGGGTAGGCCCAGAGACACGATTGCCTAAAGGTAGGGTACATGTCTGTCTCCTCCGATAATCCCTTATTCCAACTGAGCCACGAGGATATTAATGACTAAATCCTTTTATCTCTATAAACTCGAGGTTGTCTGAGAAATCTCACTTTCCTTAACCCCACAAGCTGAGCTTACTAGGCCTACTATGAGCCGACACCTCCTCTAGGCTTACTCACTCAATGTGTCAAAATCAAGAATGTGTCGAATTAAACGGACACTAGTAATACAAAAAAGTCATCAGTCAGGACATCTGAAATGTAATGTTTCATGCCTCATAGATATTAACGTCGAGATGATTCAGTTCTTAATGACCCAAGCCAGAGCTAACACAAGCAGCCATACTGTTCATTAGCTTTCCGCGAGCTTGACACGTGGAATTAGGAGGCGACTTTAGGCGTGCTTGGATCACACAAAGCATCTCTTCACTGGGGAATAAGGATGAGTAGACTCGTCTGTCAGAAAAAGAATCCCGGCCCATTTTATTAGCCATTCTGTTCCACAGAGCCAACGGACAATTACCGGGAGAAAACTGATGTCTACGGCATCGCCTGCTCAGCGTTATCAAAGTCAGTGCAGCTGTCCATATGGACAAAAAACGAATAATAATCAAATAAAATATTCTCAATGCGGAGACTTGGCAAGGCGATATATGCAGCATTCTTCTGTCGTCGTGTAATAAAGTACAGGCCAAGCAACAGCAGATGCAAATAATGAGCACTGGAAAGCTGTTTTCAAAACATTTTCTGTAATGCGCCTTATGTTTCACACTGCCACAATCACATCCAGATACCCGCTTCATTTACAATTGTCTTCGATTTTCATGATGACAAATTTCTTGTTTGCCAAGAATGTCTTAACTGCTTTAATTAGACCATTGTGCATTAGTTGATGCGCGTACAGAAACGGACTGGTATTAATAATTATTTGTGCCAGAAGCAGGGCGAACGAGAAATCGATAAAATCCTTTCAGGATGCCACAAAGAACTATTGTCATGGCAAAAGGGCAGATCGACGGAACGCCTTGTTCGCTTCCAACCGCATTCAGCTTTTTTCGTAAGAACTGCAGTAGGCTACATTCTCCATGATCAAAACAACAGCACTACAGCAAACTACTTCAAAATGAAGAGTGAGTACCCTTTAAGGTCCGGAAGGAAGGAATGTGAGGGAGTGAAGGCATGGAAAACGTACCGTTGTGCGTGTGTGCATTGGTAGTGGTGTGTGTGTGGGTGTGTGTATCATGGAGAGAGCAGGGAGACAGCCGAGTGTGACAGAAGGACCCCCACGTCTCCAGGGCCCACAGCTCACCATCTCCCCTGTGGCCTCCATGGTCTGCTTCTCCTCCACGACAGGACAAACCCACAAACTGTCCTGGGTATTAGGTGTGTATGCGTGGGCGTTTGTGTGTGTGTGTGGAAACATCCACCACAAGGCCTTGGTGGGTAGGATTCAGGAACATCCACATGGCAGTAACTCTGTCCAGTCCCCCTCCTCAAGGGCCCCCCTTTTCCACATGATGGCTCTGTTAACCTGGAAGAAGACTGACAGCTCAGGGTAACCCCCCCCCCCCCCCCCCCCCCCCCCCAGAGAAGAGAACAGCACTGACGAAAAAAAAAAAAAAATCATGACTCAACACTTTATTGACAGTTTGTGATCTCCACAATAGGTGCTGTACAAATTCTGAAACAGAAATCGGAAGGCCACGCACCACAATTGAGTGACGGCTTAGAGAAAAAGCGAAAAACAATGAGCATTAAAAATGACCTGACGAGGGGATGAAAGCTTGAGGGGGGGGCGGGGGGCGACCGAAAAGGAAGAGATGGAGAGAAATGAAATGACCAAACCGTCCTTCACAGAAGGATAGCATTGGAGCCCCTCTGGCAGCTGCGCACTGACGCAGGATAGAGCTATGTCATCACTTTGGGGAGAGAACGAGAGAGAGAGAGAGAGAGAGAGAAATCAACGATGCGAGGTGCTTTATGAACTATTCTGGCGCTTTGTAGCTCGCTTGTCATTCATCGTGCCAAAAACGTGTCGAGAACATAAGGGTCCAAAACTTCCAACAGCCTGCTGTGTGATGGGGGCTGTGATGTAGATGTTCCCCCCAGGTGCAGAGGGGGGGAACATACCCTCTCTCGCGGGCCCAGAGAACTGGCAGTCGCCATCCCATTAACGAAAAATAAAAACTGGGACAAGGAGATAAAACGACTTTTAGGCTTAATGCGGCTCCAGCCCACCCCGAATTCTTTCTTATGTTCTTAAAAGGTATCCCAAAAAAAAAAAAAAAAAAAAATTTAAAAACGGAACAACAGTGGGGAGTATGGCTGAGCTGGACTGTTGCAGCTGTTGTTGCGCCTCGGCACTGGTGGGAAGCCCCGCCTCAGGAGGAGGATGGCTGGAAGGTCTTAGAGGCAGCCAGCATGGCCCGCACTTTAGCCATCAAGTCCTGAGGGGAGAGAGACAGACAGACAGACAGAGCATAAACACCATGACAAGAACGAGAGGAAACAATACAAATAAAAAGGGGGGGTGAGGGGTGAGGGGGGGGGCAGAAGAGGCGATTGAACACAGTGTTCACACACTCACAGAGTGAGAAAACAGCGAGTCATGCCGTAATATGATGCGTCACACGTCCGCCACATCATGGATATTAGTGTATGACGCACACTCTTCACACAGACAGTCATCCTGGTCAAGTCTCTCCCCCAGTATTAACCCCATGCTGTCCGTCACAACGTGCCAACGTGCCTCCTGGTCCTGATGACATCAGCAGGTGAGGAGGAGCCCCACCGAGAGAACGACCACGTGAGCTTCTGCAGGGGAAGGCCTTCAGTCTCTCCTGGAGAGCAGGCGGCTGAACAGGCCCGTCGTCGCTGGATCTACGAGCCCTGATGCAGGAGTTATTACCTCCTGCAAGCCCCTCCCCCTCCCTCTCTCCCTCTCTCCCTCTCTCCCTCTCTCCCCTTCTCTCTCCCTCAGGACTGATGTATTGATCTCCAAACTCAAATAAAGCCCTGCTCCAGAATGGTCATAAAACAAACAAACGACTGAGCGATGCACGCAAGTGCACGCACGCACACACACATATTACAGCAGAGTTTAGCACGCACACACACCCACACACTTTGCACACAGCAACACACACACGCGCACAATGATCTCTTTTCAGGCAGCATCTCCAGGTGTGGATACAAGTGGTCCCCTCTGCTGTGGTGGTCTCTTTGTGTTCAGCGAGGGTCCTCGAGGACAGGGGGACGCAGAGCGCGGGCGGCAAGAGGCCATCGGCGGCAGCACACGACCCCGGCAGGAGAAGCAGAGGGAGGGGGGAGGGTGGGCTCCACGGAACAAAGAGGGGATCGGAGAGAGGCGGCTGAACCATGCTGTTGGTGTCAGCGTGGACGGGCTGAACTTTTCCCAGCTGCTGCCTCACCTTCGAGAGACACATCCATCCTCGCAGTCCCTCCCCCCTTCCTCCCCCCCCCCCCCCCCCCCCCCCGTGGCTGGAAATGCTGTGTGTGTCGAGAGAGACTGAACGACCAGAACAGGGAGAGGCGACGTGCGAAGTAGGACGCAGGTCATCAATGGAAGAGGCAAGGCGAGTTAGGAAGGCCAACACGAACGTTGGTCCCACAGGGGACAGTGGGACCGGGCACACATGCAGAACTCTGGGAGCACGCCCACCACATCTCACACCAGAGAAGCAGCACAGACTCTTCTTCACAAGAGGAGAGAGACAGAGAGGGAGAGAGAGGGAGAGAGGGAGAGAGAGGGAGAGAGAGGGAGAGAGAGGGAGAGAGAGACAGAGAGGGAGAGAGAGGGAGAGAGGGAGAGAGAGACAGAGAGGGAGAGAGAGGGAGAGAGGGAGAGAGGGAGAGAGAGACAGAGAGACAGAGAGACAGAGAGGGAGAGATAGGGAGAGAGACAGAGACAGAGAGGTAAAGAGAGAGAGACAGAGAGAGAGAGAAAGAAAGAGAGAATGGGTAAAAGCCCCAGCACTTCTAACACACACACACACACACACACACGCGCACACCACTCACAACTGACAAACTGACCCGGTCTGTCAAGCAGGTCTCTCAGGACACCATATCATTAATAACTGTCATAAGACTGAAGAGAAGCTGTCACAACACATCGCTCTTCCTGCCGGCTTCACACGCGAGGAGGGGCCCTCGCCCATACACAAACTGCTATTGTACGTACGAGCGTGTATGCACGAGAACAAGCACATGACGATAACCCAGAGGGGCTACTTATCCACGGAGAAGCGCTCCTCGATCGGCTCACCGCCGCGGACGCCACGAGCGGCCTGAAGTCAAGCCTGCCTTCCTCTGGCCGGGTAGACTAAGCTCCGAGGAGACGAGAGGACGGTCCACACGGCTTTGAGAGGGGAAGCGGCCAGAGAGAGAGAGAGAGACCGGCGAGACGAGAGCAGGGCCTTGAGACTGGAGGCTCGCCCCGGAGAGACAGAGAGAGAGAGACAGAGAGAGAGACAGAGACACAGAGAGAGACAGAGACAGAGGGAGACAGAGACACAGAGAGAGCGACACAGAGAGTGAGACAGAGAGAGTGACAGAGAGAGTGACAGAGAGAGTGACAGAGAGAGTGACAGAGAGAGTGACAGAGAGAGTGACAGAGAGAGTGAAAGAGAGAGTGACAGAGAGAGAGAGAGAGAGAGACAGAGAGAGACAGAGAGAGAGAGTGACAGAGAGAGAAACAGAGAGAGAGACAGAGAGAGAGAGGCGAGGGGGGCGATTAGCCTGAGCTACGCCTATCTGCTTCCTCAGAGGACGACAGACTCTAGTGTGGATGGCGAAGTAGGGTGGGGGGGGGGGGGGCTGCCTCGTGACAGACAGAGCGCGTACGAGCGCCATGGGTACTGACACTTTAATCAGGGGGAAGGGGAGAGGAGCGTGGAGAGCAGGAGGAAGGCACAGGCAGACACAGCCGCACGGAGGCTTCCCATAATGAGAGAGGCAGGAGTAATGAGTATGCATAAGAGAGGACGAGCGAGCGAGGTAGGGGGAGTGAGGCGAGTCATCGTGCCCGTGTGTGTGTGTGTGTGTGTGTGTGTGTGTGTGTGTGTGTGTGTGGGTGAGAGAAACAAGAGGTGGATGAGACTGATCTTGCGCAAGAGGTGTGACTACTGGCGTGTGAAAGCCAGAGGCCAGGCTCCTGTGCACGAGAGGAGGAAGAGTGTGTGAGAAGCGTGAGCATGTTCATCTGGTCAGTACGTAATGAGGAGCTCTGTCTGTCTCTGTCTGTCTGTCTGTCTGTCTGTCTGTCTGTCTCTGTCTGTCTGTCTGTGTCTGTCTGTCTGTCTGTCTGTCTGTCTGTCTGTGTCTGTCTGTCTCTGTCTGTCTCTCTCTGTCTCTCTCTCTCTCATGTCTCTCTCTCTCTCATGTGTCTCTCATGTGTCTCTCTCTGTCATGTCTCTCTTTCTGAATCTCTCTCTCTCTGTCATGTCTCTCTCTCTCTCAAACACACACGCACGCACACACACAGTCACACACACACACACAGTGGCCACTAGCCAGGCTGCCTGAAGACTCCTAATGCCATCTCTCTGCCTGAGAGCTGAACCTTTCACCTGAGGCTAAACCCACCCTTCTCCATTCACAGAGCGCGGGTCTCGATGACGCAACATGCTCTCTACGATCCGTAGTCTGCCGTCAGCCAAACCCCTCGGCTCCGGTCTTGGTCTGATCGATGGCTGTGTATGAGTGAGGATCTGTGACAGAGTTGACGGCATTTGAACGGGCAGGCCAGATCACGGGTCTCCACCCAAAGAGGCAGGTCGCTCTCTACTGCCAGTCTGAATGTGTCTTCCGGTGGTTTCCAATAAATCAGTTTCAACTGTAATTGCGTGCGCAAATCCTTGAAGCTAACTGCTGATGGCAGCATGATAACCAACAGGGGGATTGGGAGTGTGCTGGGGTAAAATCACCCATCGCCCCCCCCCCAGCCCCCACCCCCCCCCCCCCCCAGCCCCCCCCCCCCCCCAGCACCCCCCCCCCCCCCCCCCCCCAGCCCCCCCCCCCCCCCAGCCCCCCCTCCCCCCCCCCCAGCCCCCTCCCCCCCCCCCATCAGTCAGCTGCCTTCGTAACGAGGAGAAACAATTCAAATTCCCGGCCGGCAAAACGCTAATGAAAAAAGTGCATTAGATTTCACTTGAGTGCATCATGGAGCAAGAATCATTACTGGAATGGGTTGGGCTTTAAAGTTCATTAGGCAGCGAGGGCGTACTGTAAACGTCGTGAAGGGAAAACAAATGTACCAAGTGTTCCAAACGCCAGTGCTCTGGTATGTGTGAGGATACTGGGTTTGAAGGGGATTGGGTTCCCGGGTTAGGACTGAGGCTGGAACCAGAGGTCGACTGGGCCGGCAATGACAGCTCAACCCCAAACCAGCTTCACATCCTCTCAGGATCTGCACAGCATGTCTCCAAACACCCATATCAAAGGGGAAGACGAGGGACCTTTTACCTCCCAAAAGTCCTTTTTAGGCTCCCTTTCTTCCACCTTCCTTCCCTTCCCTCTCGCTTTTTGATGTCTTCTTCTTTTGGTGGCCGCGAGGAACTCAGAGACACCAGACGGACCACCCTCCCAGTCTAGACGAGTACTATACGAGTCCCCTTCTGCCCCTGCCCTTCTGCCCCCCCCCCCCCACCTCCACCTCCACCTCCGGAACGCCTGCTTCTCATCAAGGAGAGGAAGACAATTCCAGTCCTCCTATCTGGAGAGGGCCACAGTAACTCAACTTAAAGGTGAAGACTTGACCCTTTTTCCCCCCCACACTCTCAGAGTGAAGTCGGCTTCATTTCTTTCTGAAGCGACCGACAACCGACCGTGACGGTTGGAATTGCCACAGCTGCCGTTTACCCACCCTTCCTCTGGGGTCTGGCTTTCTTCACGGGCCTCCGAGCGAGCCAGGTTCGTTCTGACGCCCGGTATCACCGCTCCGCAGCAGGCTGCGTGCCGATTGGCCTGAAATGGGGTCCCGCATCAGCCAACCAGAGGAGTGACGGGGGGGGATTGTGTAACAGCATATGGTGAGTCAGGACATTTGGGGGAAGATCGTTGATCCTCTTCCTTTCTCTCGGAGATTAAAACCTCTCGGATCTAAACTCTCTCGGCATAGAGTTCAGCCGCTGCACGCGAGCACAAAAACACTGAAGGGAAGCCAATCAAACGTATTAACCTCCCTCTGTCAGAATAGCCTCCAGTGTGGCTCAAGCTCATCCCCATTTTCTCTTCAACAAAGACTCGTCTCCAAACTGGTAAGCTCTGGTCACTTGTGCTGCAAAGTGCATGGTTCAAACTAATGGACGACGTACTGCGTGTGGTAAACAACTTTATATAACCCCAGAACTGTGCCGGCACGGACCTTTCTGCCCCGCAGTCCTAATATAACATGGAGAGAGACTGTGCGATTACCTGAGTGATTTTAGACTGCACCGAGGAGACTATGGCCGAGGACACTTGTTTGTCTTTCTCCTGGGACCCGGCCCTGCAAAAAGGAGGGAGAGAGAGGGGGAGAAAGAAGGAGAGAGGAGGAGACAGGGTGAGGTGGAGAGGGAGAGAGAGACCTTATACAGTATTCATGGTGAACGGTGAACAGTGTAAAGCTGGACCAAGAGTAGGACAGTCACAGAAGGCCACTTCCTCCGGAATCCTCCGGAATCCTCCGGCACCCATGAAATATTCACCGCCGCGCCGGAAAACGCAAGCAAAACAGCCACAGAAGCAAAACATACAAATAATTCAAAACAAGGTGAGATTTCTGCCCAAAAGTTCCTCGGGGAAACTTTTACACCTACAAATATTTCTGCTGCTTATGCATATTCAGCTTAAGAATAATTTGGATCTGCTAAGGGACACAGGATCTTGTTCCCTGGCCATGTGTATAAGCCGACCGAGAGCCCGTCAAATGTCAGAGCGCATTATTCACTACTCGTGCAGCTTTCCCATTTCATTCGGCAGGTCCTCAGTCACCTAGCCTAACAGCACGCCTGTTCGCTAGATGACAGCTTCAGAGGCTGTGCCTGGGTTGAGGGATCCCTGACTGGGTGGAGGGATCCACCCAGTCTGCAAGACACTTGTCAGCTCAAACAGGCCAAACTAAATGGAGTGAGAAATGTTGTAACTTTGCTTAAAAGCGTCTCATATCTCCTCAGACAGCCAGACTGACGGCTTCAGTCTGCTGGCGGGAAAAAACTTCACAGATTGATTTGAAGGTACAATAGTTACAAATGTTGTCAGAAAGTAAAAAATAAACATGTTGTGTAAGCTAATGAGGTCCTCTGAGAGTTTTGTTTTCTTGCAACCCAGCTTAGTGCCAGTGGAAGGGTCATTTCAGAGTGGGCCACTACTTTCCAGCCAATTATGTTCCAGCATCCTATTCCAGCCAATCACCTTTGGAGAGGTGGGCCTTCCTTAATGGCCTCAAATTGTGAAAACAAAATGGACAAGGATTAAAGGTGTCGTTTCTCATTTTTAAATGTATGTCATCATGTTACCTATTGAAACTTTACATTTGATGGATCGACTTTAGTTTGGCAGCTGACACACAGCGGTGGTCAGCTCAGAGCAGAATGTGTGATGACCGTGGGTCAGGGGGAAGGCCTCACCTGCAGTCTTCCAGGCTGGAGGCGGGGCTGATGGGAGGGGAGGGGCTAGCGGACTTTTTGCCGCTCGCCCTCCCGGGGGAGGAGAACGGGGAGCAGGAGGAACCTTTGGTCTGGTGCTGCTGGGACGTGCTCTTCTTCTTCCTCTTCTCATGGGGGGACCTGGGACCCAGCAGGGGGGAGGAGGAGAGGGGGAGGAGAGGAGGAGGGGGGAGGAGAGGAGGAGGGGGGAGGAGAGGAGGAGGGAGGAGAGGGGGAGGAGAGATGGGGGAGGAGAGAGGGGGAGGAGAGAGGGGGAGGAGGAGAGAGGGGGGAGGAGGAGAGAGGGGGAGGAGATAGAGAGGAGGAGAGAGGGGGAGGTGGGAGGAGAGGAGAGGGGGGGAAGAAGAGGAGAGAGGGAGTGGAGGAGGGAGGGGAAGGAGAGAGGGGGGCGAGGGAAGGGGGAGGAGAGGAGGAGGTGAGAAGAGAGAAGGAGTGGAGGAGGGAGGGAGGAGGAAGGAGGGGGAGTGGAGGAGGGAGGGGGAATGAGGGGGGAGGATAGGAGTGGAAGAGGGACAAGATAAGAGTAGAATGAGAAGCACATCCAGAGAGGGAGAGTGGAGGACAAAGATACTTCCTGGTCACTCTCACAGCAGCAGAACCCTCTCCACCTCCGTGGCCCCCTGGTACGGCCCGCCTCTGCCCCTAACCTCCGTCTCCTCGGGGTCCTACCTGGATCTGGAGTGCCTCCGGGCCCCGCTGGGGCTGCTGCCCATGCGGTACGAGCTGGCGGGGCCGTAGCGCTCCCGCTCTCTCTTCTCCTGCTTCCTCTCGGACGAGCGAGCCCTCCTGTCCTTTCTGCCCGGGGACCTGGAACGGGACCTGGAGAGAGAGAGAGAGACAGGAGAGAGAGAAAGACAGGAGAGAGAGAAAGACAGGAGAGAGAGAAAGACAGAAGAGAGAGAGAGAGACAGGAGAGAGAGAGAGAAAAAAGGAGGGAGAGAGAGACAGAGGAGAGAGAGAAAGAGACAAAGAGGAGAGAGAGTGAGAAAGAGGCGACTGCTTTGATGTGGCACCGGAGCAAAGATAAAATGAAGGTAATCCAGCCACAAATGCGCCACTCAAATTGGGAGACCAACATACTGATCTCTTCTCTCAAAAGAGGTGTCAGCCAAGGTTGCAATTGAAGTCCCACTCGCAACGGGTTTCCAACCAACTCGCAGAGACCCTTGTACAATCAACCAGCTACAGGAGGAGCATGTACTGGTAAAAAAACTGCCAAAACACAAAGCTCTTGGTCATACAAAGGAAATGAAAGTGTCAGGAAGAGAGGTCCATAATCACGCTATGAAACCCTCCTGTGTAACACACTAAGCTCTACGTACCCGGGACTACAAATGACAGGCTACGGTAGCTTCTGTCTGGCAGTGAACACGCTCTCACAAAACGCATGCAGAGCTTTCTGTGCAGTTAAACCAAAATTAAGATGGGTGCAAAATACTTGGCGGTAGCATTGTAATTTACTGCCACACACAAATTATATGTAATTGTTGTAGAATTATATTTGCATACACACACAGTTTAGTCCATAATACTTACATGGAATTGGATTGAAAATAGAGAGACACGGAGCAAGAGAAAGGAAAAAGATGAAGTTCAAAGTAAAAAAAACAAACAAAAAAACAACTGTCGAACAAGAAATGAACTGCGCAATGCCTGAGGGCTAACACTCTGTGTGTGTGTGTGTGTGTGTGTGTGTGCCATGCTACAGTAGGGGACAACTCCAGCTTCTCTCTCCAACTTCCGGACCCCATCCTAGCCCCAAAGGACTGACCAGTCCTGCCAACACACAATGACCCCCCCCATGACCCCCCAGCCAGTGAGATGGTCACGTCTGGCTACACACCAGAGAGAACCAGAGGCTGGCTCTGGGCCGGCCAGCCAGCCAGACAGAGCCTACACACAGACACACAGCACTGGGGGTGATGGAGAACCAAACCGTCCCTGGAGCTTAGCGAGAGCCACCTCTTTGCCTACTTCGGTGTCAAACATGACCTCGCCGCGAGTTCACGGGCCAATTAGACGCGCCCCCCCCCCCCCCCCCCCCCCCCCCCCCGGTCGTTTGATGGTGAGCGGGAGGAGAGGAGTTTGAACTCTGGGGGGGCTTGTGTGACGATCGATACGCCTCGCATTACCCTGACGGACGGACGGCGAGCGATGTCACCCCATCTCTCCCTCGCTCTCGGTCCCCGTCCCCCACCCCCCCCGGGCCCTCACGTCGCAGGACAGCCATTATCTGGGTGATTTAGCTCCTCCGCGTCGGCCTGTCAAGGGCAATAACGGCGGCAAACGACCCCCCCGCTAAATAAATGAGAAAAAAAACTCAATCGAATTCCTCCTCGACGCGCAAATGTCATCGCCGCCACAAATGAGCGCTTATTAAAGAACATAACTCTATGACGCCTCGGGCTCCTCAAAAAGGATACACACAGACACACACACACACACACACATCACCATGGGAACACACACACGCGGACACACAGGAGGAATCATACATACACACAGGGACACACACAGATAGACGGACGCACACACAACAGAAAATGGAATCTCAAGAAGCCGTTTATAAAAAGTGCCGTACAGTTGCACAGGGTAAAGAAGATCTGGACGGAGCCCGAAATGAGCTGTTGGATAAACCGCCGTCGACAGCTCAGGTTCTGCAATGCCGAGGTGACAAGAGGGAGGGAGGGCGCGCAGAGAGTCCGCTGAAAAGGGGAAACGAGAGACGCGATCGGGGAAACGGTCAAATCAAGTGCCGCACATACCGTAGGCTGCCCCCAAGAGCAGCGGGGAAACGGCCAAAACAAACCTGTCGAAGCCCGTCTCCGCTATTTTCATCCTGGGCCCTAAACGACCGGCCCTTCTGCGCCGCCCTACCCGTCACATCTAACCCCCCTCAGTCCCCTCAGCCGGCCAGGGTTATTACCGGCTCTGCATGGACAGGCTTTGAACCCTTCTGGCCCTCTGGGGGCCTGTGTGCCCCCCCCCCCCCCGCACCTGACTCACGGGTCCCAATTAACACCCCCTGGAGTGGAGGAGTGGGAGAGCTGTGCCGGCAGAGACTAAAGAGAACGTCAAGGGGTTCAGGGTTACCCTGAGACAAGACAGGAATGATGGCCGGAGAGAGAGAGATAAAGAAAATGATGGACCATATACAGGTAATAGAGAGTGTGTGTACGTAGCGGGTTGTGTGTGACAGACGGGCCAGACGTCAGGGTCAGTTAATGGACACCTGCTGATGATTTAACGAGGGGGCACGCGGCCCCGTATCACAGGCCTGTGGGCCCCCCGGTGCCCCCCCTGCGATGGCGAAGATCCTCATTAACGGTTGTCACGGCCACACCAGAGACCGGAAGGGGCCGGGACGGGCTTGGAAAAAGAAAAGAAAGGAAGAAGAAAAAAAACAAAATCGAAAAACAGTTGCGTGTGTCTGACAGACTGCACGGTTGTGCGTGTCACTGCGTGAGGGCGGGGGCTGTGCCATGAGCAATTATTCCAGCGCTGCGACAGCGC
>NC_140387.1:4692500-4702500 GCF_054491055.1 Hypomesus nipponensis | reverse complement strand
GTGTGTGGGTGTGCGCCCACACGTTTGTCCTTGTTCTGATTAGGTCACGTCGTGGGTTCCTCGAGGTCATTCTGCAAACAACGTTCCAGGAGAGAACAGACACTCACATGCGTACAAGGCAATCAAACCCAATTCCCAAAACACACAAGGGACAACGCTATTCCATTAAACTCATTAGCATTCAGACAAGCCAGGTTACGATGACTGTGTGGCCAGAGCCTACGAGGTCGGCTCTAGCTAAGGTGACTCCGAACACACCGGAGGAGTAAATAGTTTGGCCTGTAATTTACATCACATCACGGCTACCTGATCCCACGCTAGGCGTCGGCGTGACAGAGGAAGTGTTTTAAAGGGTTCATGCGGGGTGACGTGCTGGCAATCGGCAGCGGTGAGTCATACCTGCTGAGTTAAAGCCGTCAAGGTTCCTCAGCAGTCCTACGGTATCTTGACAACGAGGCAGGAATCTGTCTGTGGCTCGGTTATCTCGAGAACTTGTACGACGTTAAAAGGTGTAGTGCAAAGACAACGTAAAGTATTAACGGTGAAGTCTTGTGGACGGGCGGTTTCGCGACAAATAAATATAAATGCGTGCAGCTGCACTAAAGCCAAGAGCTACGGATATTTGCCACCAAAGGACACTGCACAGCATCTGCCACCAACAGACACCTCGCAAGTCTGAGCAAAAAAAAGTTAAACTAAAAACCCAGACAGACCAGCTAGCATTGAGGTGAAAAAAAGGCTTATCGACGTGTATGCTATGGACACTAGGCAACCAGGGTCAGTGAGGGAGAGGGGCTGGAGGACACAGGAATAGACATTTTTGTACATTGAGTCATTTAGCAGACACTCTTATCCAGAGCGACTTACAGTAAGTACAGGGACATTCCCCCCGAGGCAAGTAGGGTGAAGTGCCTTGCCCAAGGACACAATGTAATTTGGCACAGCGGGGAATCGATCCGGCAACCTTCTGATTACTAGCCCAACTCCCTCACCGCTCAGCCATTTGACTTCCCTGGGACAGATGTGAGACTGATGCCTGGTCGAGGCCCCGTTAACCTAAGCTAACCTGTACTGGTGGAGCTGAGGCCGGAGCCGCATGATTGAGGGCGACCGGATGATGAGGGGATTTGCCAGCTCCTGAAAGCCCGTCTGCCTGTTCCCGTTAAAACCCATGGTTCCCCAGATACGGACGCGAAATAGACAAGCTGACCTGGAACGCGACCCAGTGAGGGAGCAAGACAATGCGTGGGTGGAGGGACAGAGGGAGAGAGAAGGAGACTACTCCCTGCTGGTACCAGAGAGAACTACACCTTCTTTCGGTGGGGATAATGATGAGAGAATGGGTGACTCCCCTTCTGAAGAATAAAGACAACTTACTCTGCCTTAACACGCGAGTGTGAGTGGTTGTGTAAATGGATGTGAGCGGATAAGGACAAGGGGATTGGCTAAGGCTATGAAAAAAAAAGAGTTCTTTGAATCTGAAATTGATTTAAAACTGCAATTACCAATACATTGTAGGACAAAGCTGGGGGGGTGAGGGGAGGACAAAAGAGTCTGACTGTGATAGCTCTGTAGCCCAGTAGCTTGTTCTGTGCTTGAAGGCTCCCTTAGAGAGCCATTAGGCATAGCTGGTCTCCATGGGGAACTAGGAAGGGCCATCAAACACCAATATGACACACACCAGGGAACCCATTTATATGGATCCACGGGCCAGAAAAAGACAGTGGAAAGGGGAAAACAAGGGAGTGAGGAAAAGCTGAAGCGGGAGAGAGAGGGGAAAGTCACGGAACGAGCGAAGGAAAGGTGTGAAGAAAGCGAGAGAAGAAAGAACAAAACTACTTAAGGAAAAGGGAGGGAAAAAAAAGAAGAAGAAAAAAAAAGAAGAAATGCAATGAAATGGTGAAGTGGGTTATCTGGGTTTGATTTGGTCCTCCTCCCCCAGGGTCTGTCATTGATCAGGTCCATTAGTGGGGCTCTGACAGGGGCTCTCCAGTACCTGCTCCAGACAGGCGACAGCCACCCCGGGGGAGCCGCCCTCTGTTCTGCCCTGTGGTAGCCCCGAGACAAGGAGCTCTGGTACGGCTCTCGCTTTCCAGTTTGGAGAGGAGGGGAGAGGAGAGGGAGCCCACTCTGGAACTGTGGTAGCCTACAGACTTAAGTCATATTAGCTGGCCTAGACTAGACCTAAGTTATATTAGGTAGCCTACAGACCTAAGTCTTATTAGGTAGCCTAGACTAGACCTAAGTTATATTAGGTAGCCTAGACTAGACCCAAGTCATATTAGGTAGCCTAGACTAGACCTAAGTCATATTAGGTGGCCTAGACTCACATGGATACTGACTACATCCACTTTCAGAAGGACCAAGCCTGCACAGTCAAATTCTCCATATAGCTAACTGAAGTAGCTAGCTGGTCGAGGACGTATCTTATTGACCTGAATCATTTCTTCTGCCTTTGCAAGGCTAAGATCTGGCAGGCGAGCAGAGGCTGAATGAAGAGACACACTGCTGAGACCAAACCTCCTCTCACTGACTGAACCGAGCTGAGCTACTGGAGAGCAGCGTGGATCGTTTCACAGACGCTACGGTCCTTTTCCGGCAGTTTGGAGAATTTCCGTCTCAAAGCACCGACAAACTGGCACGTCTTTGTCATACTTTGCGTTTAACTATTTTAAAATAAGTGATCGGAAGGCTGTCTCTTAACATCTAGACCCCCAGCAGTTATAATAACACGAATGAATCATGAACAAGCAGGAAGGGGTTATTTGTCCGCAGAGTGTATGAGAAAAAGAAAAAAAAAAAACTGATTGTGTTAACATTGACACACAGAATCTTGGCAAACACGGTCGTTTCAGTCAAATAGAAGGGCCTGCGTGCTTTCAGAGAGTGGAAAATACTCAATCAATCATCAGATGAGATTTAAAGGCATCAATATGCAGGGGCCTTTTCTATGAGATTGATCCCATAAATAAACCAATACGCGTGGTGCGTGGGAGAGGGACATGGTCTACTCTGACTGATTTAGGATTCAATTAATCAGAAACAGCACAGCAATGTGGCCAGCTGGCACACACACACACACACACACACACACCTTAATTAGACAGAGTACAGTCAAGGTGAAAAGCAATACTCACAAACTGGAGTTAGATGACCACACATGGCTTGTTTACAGAAATCTACATACTTGAGTAAACAGATTGACTAACTGCCCTAATGTGTCCAGTTTTGGGATTGCATTACAATTATAACAGTAATGGCGCACGATATTTCTGTCACTTACAGTTTAAAACCGTGGCACAATAGAGCAAATGCATAGCAGGAATGTCCTCTAGACAAACGACTCATTAATACTAATCCTTAATGAGTTGGACACCTGCACTCCCTCCGGGTTCAAAGTGAGGTGTGGAGGGTTGGTTTCCTGGTAGTGCCAGGTGCCAGGGACAGAGGTGGTGTTTTCTCCTGCCCCAGCCGCCATCAACTCTGCTTTGAGTTACCAGCCAAGAAGGGCTGCCAGGTTTGCCTCAAACCCCCCAAAAGGACGACAAACGAAAAAAACGGAACAAAACACACGGATCGAGGGGCGAGTTTGGCTCCCGACATCAGGGTCTTTTTCCTTCCCTGTGACAAATCAGTGCTCAACAGCGAGCGAGTTTTCTTCTGCTGAGGTCACACTGCGTATAATCGAGGACTAATGCTCGTCCAATTTATTCCAGTTCGCAGTGTGATGCAGAATGCTCACAAATCTCTGGCCAGAACTCGTGTTTAAACTAATTAATTCAAAGTCGAGGCAGAGCCGTGATTGAGCTCTCCAAACAGGCTCACATAAGTCTTGTTTTCCTTGAGCCCCATCGATCTCGATTTTTCGGGGCAAAGTTTTGGTTGCATTTTGTTACCCTGGGAAACGGGCGAGCGAGAGGAGAAGAAAGAAGAGAGGAAAGTCAGTGGCTCTCCACATCCCAACCTCCGTCGTGATCGCACTGAGAGCTTTGCCCTCTGGCCCTGTGGTTTGGGGTGTTTCTGACGCCGTTTCATTAGTACTCGAGAAAATCGAATCCTCAAAGAGGACAATAAAACAGTCGGATGAAAAGCGAGAGGAAGAGAGAGGAAAAGAAAGAGGAAAAAAAAGAGAGAAAGAACTGAAGAAAGAGAACCCTAAGTGCTTTGTCAGGCGTCTCTGCCTATAAATGCAGAGGGAGATGTTTTCTTTTTTTTCCTCCTTCTTGATCCAATCCAGATTGCGGCTGAGGGAGCGAACGTTCCCGCGATCCCAGCCCTCGTCATCCCTCCAGACTGAGGCACAAGCTGGGAGGAGGCAGGCTGGTGGGGGAGCGAGGGACGAAAGGGAGGAGGAGGCAGGGGTGTTGCAGAAGGTCGACAGTTTTTAATTGTAATCTGCTCGAGCCTCTCAATCCGCGCTAAGCTTGCAGCAGGATCGGAGCTTTGACCGGGTATTACACCACGCAGAGAGTGATATCCTCCAGAGGGGAGGAGGGAGGGCCGGTACATATTGTATCCAGAGATGGAGCCTGGTGTCTGGGCAGTAAGTGGTGTGTGGCAGCCTGGCAGGCACCGCCACCCATTTTCCCACACTGCAATAACTAAACAGTGCAAGGAGGAAGAAAAAAAAATGGTTTTATGAAACAATTGATACCAAAGGACATGTGACGAAGAGACGAGAGACGAAGAGAGAGAGAGAGAGAGAGAGAGAGAGAGAGACAGAGAGAGAGAGACAGAGAGAGAGACAGAGACAGAGAGAGAGAGAGAGAGAGAGAGAGAGAGAGAGACAGAGACAGAGAGACAGAGAGACAGAGAGACAGAGAGAGAACGTGGCTGGGTGAGAGATGGAAGGAGGACAATGGAGAGGGTGAGCGCGCGAAAGAAAAAGAGAGCGAGAGAAAGGGCGAGAGGAAAGGGAGGGAGAGTGAAGGCTTCGAAGGAGATGAAATAGACAACATTTTGCGAGAACAGAGAACAAAGTGACGCAGATTGTTTTCGTATTGGCCACGGTGCAAATGTGGGCTATCTGATCAGCACATATGACTGGGTCAAGTCTTGGAACTGAAGGGAACTGAGGCTAGGCTAAATTAACCTGTATTTAGGTGCTTTGCGGGCTACTGATCCACAAACAGCTCGCTCCTCCGGGTCCCCAACACCAAGCTCCGCACCATGGGTGACAGGGCTGACCAGCCACCCTGACCACCAAAGGGCAACACAGGCACTGGACTGGCCTAAAAAACCTTAGTTTGTTTTTAACCATGTTTTACTATGTACTGTCGCAACTCTGAGATTCACAATAGAGAGTGAGTTATAAATGAAATGAATTATTAATTGTTATTATTAAAGTGGGACAAAGGGAAGGACTGGCACGGATAACTTGTCACGGGTTGCATTTGGTCGCATTTTGTAAGCCTCCACTGTGCCAAAGTCTCCAGAGCGCATTCTATGGCATTGATGAGTCTAACGCACAGAAAGCTCCTCGTCGAGGTAAACCGCCCTGCTAGCTTTCTCGGAACTCAACCCCAGAGAGAGACAGGAACTGCTTTGCACGGGATTCTAGAGAGAGTGGAAAAACATGACTCGTTGGTTTCTCTCTTTCTGCCCTATCTGCTTTTCTAAATGTTTATGTTGGGAGGGGGGGGGGGCGGGGCGGTGTGGTGACTGGACACTTTCTAAAGCCAGTCAGCTCCACTGTGTTCCTGACGAACCCCAGTCACGGACACGGCTCCCGGATGAAACGCTTCCTCACAAAAGGGGACGTAAATCCCCTTTCGTGCCACCGCCGACTGTGCTCCCTGCTGGAGAGACCGAGAGCCGGCTCTCCAACGCCAGACTCCTCCCCACGCAGGCCCGCTGCATACGCGACCCGCCCGACCCGCAGCCATGCAGACGGAAAGACCGCAGAGGCCGCTAGCAGCCGGAATGCGCCGTCGCAACTCTCACCCACGCAGGCCGGCGGGCCAGGCGAGCCAGAACACTTCACACAACGCTCCAAGTATGTTCTCCTGCCGATTTTGAGAGGCGACGTCTTCACTGGTCGTGAAGATGTCGCCTCTCAAAGCGTCACGATTTCCCAATAAAACCGAAGACCCAACTTCCGGAAGAAGTCCTCATGCGCCAAAGTCCACGACAGCACAACGTTCTCGCGCCATCTTACATGCGTGTCCTGGCTGAACGCGCTCTACACGCGTGTCACCGACAGCTGGCAGGGAATAACCCGAGAAGACAAGCTCCGCCCAAGCCCCACCTGGCTGAGCGGGTGCTCGTCCCCAGTCTCCGGGCAGCTACTGGGCCAACATGAGAGGGATCTGCCGAAGCCCATTACCATGTAGGCACGCGTTCCCAACATCAAACGCCCCCCCCTCTCTCAGGGTCTCATTCGGCGCCGGAGAGGGTCAAAGCTGGAGGGGAAGAACGCCTGGAGGTGGCCCGGCCGTTTGAAGAGATCCCTGTATTGTTTGGGAAGGGGTTGGTCAATTTGAGGACTCGGAAATCAAAAAGGTATACCTCCGACCCTACCATGTTGTTCCTGGGAGCTTTTGGCCCAGCCCCTCACAGGCATTGGGCGGATTCACAGACTGTACAAACAAGTCATGAATCACAATAACCACATTGCTCAAACAGGGCCCGCAGCTCACAGCTGGGTCTTTGACAGTGTGTGTCCATTACTTTAGAGAGGGGAGGGGGGCGGGGACGGGGGCGGGAACGGGTGGTTTTCACCAACTCGCGCGCACACAGCTCTCTGTGTGGTGAACACACAGGGCACTCGTATACAAGAGCGCCTGTCATTTCCCCCCCCCAAAAAAAAACAGGTCTAAGAAACTAGAGCTATGGAAGACATTTATATAAGACCTTTAGAAGGCTTTTTAGGGAGCGCACCCTCAAATGAGCACGCGATGCATCTGGAGCAGAATCGCGGCCCCGTTGCCTGGAAACCCCTCCGGAGAGATTTACAAGCCGCCTCCCCGTCGTAAACCCTAAGGGTTAGGCTGAGTACAGCTTCCACCCGGTGCTCGGCACGCATTGCCCCGCCACTCAAATCAGCTCCGTTTGACGAGGGGAGCATAAACAGCTTTTATTTGTGCCGAGACACAACTTCTGCAGAGCCGCGCCACTGCGGCGGGGGGGGGGGGGGGGAGAGGGGCGGCCAGAGGTTTTGTTGCCGTGGCAATAACCCCCGGGGGAAGACGGGGGGAGCCATAGATCAAGGCTAGGACGGATCAGCGAGGGGGGGGGGGGGGGGGGGGGGGGGGAGATGGAGGGGCTTGTAAAAAAAACCAGACGGGGCGCTTTCGCCGCGGGTTAGGATGGGGCTGGGATCAGCAGGGTGGACCCGTGGCGGCGGGGGGGAGGGGGGGGGTGTCAGAGGGCCGAACAGACCGCCTGGGCTGGGAGAGAGGAGAGGTCTCCAACACGGGGGTGAAACAGCCACTGCTCCGCCGTGATCGGTGCCCGCTCTGATCTACAGATGGTCGCGTGGTTCCCCCCCCCCCCATACGACATTCCGTCCTTCAGAAGTACCGTTTCAATCCGTGATTCGCCCAGAGAACGTCTGGGGGGGGGGGATCTGAAGGCGAGATATTTGAAACGCAGTGTAGCTTGAGGATGCCGACTGAAATATCCCATCAAACGAAGCCACTAAAAGCACACACTTCGCATTTATTAATCCCCTCTTTTTTTCTCTCTCTCACTCTCTCTCTCTCTCTCTCTCTCGGCCTGTGGGGACAGCCACGTGAGGAGATAACAGGTGCTCTGATACCATGTAGGACAACATGGAAGACCACTGCTGGATGATGTTCTCCCCCGTTAGAGAACTCCCTGGCGGGGGGGGATGGAGAGACAGGAAGGGAAATCCCCCCGAGGCCAATGGCTGGTTGGTTAAATGTCTGATTCCACAAATTACACCCACAACTGGCCGAGGTAGTGCGAGGCCCAGATAAGATAAACCAACCGTGCGATCACGACGGAGGTTGGGATGTGGACGCCGTCGCCATGCACACACACTGCCACACTGCCATCCATGGACTCCAGCTACGACACACACACACACACACACACAGACAGCCAAACACACACACACCTTCACGCCTACGCAAACCGGGGCGGCACGTCGAGCCAATTCGACGCCGACTGGGTGTAAAGAGTTTAAGACCCGGAGGCGGAACAGCGGCAGAAATCTGATAACCGCTTTGGCGGTGTTGATCATTAAAGCCAGGGGCAGGAGTCTGGGCAACAACAGCAGAGCAGGTCCCAGCACAGTGCGTCTCCGCATCGATCCGCAGCAACGGATCACTCGACTGTGGCCGAGCACAAACACCAGCAGGCGAGGGCGTGTCCTGCTGAGGCACTGGGGCTGCGTGCGTGCGGGCGTGCGCGGGGCCTTGACTGCGGGGCTTGACGTCTGGGATTGGGATCGTCACGAGTTTGAGAAAGGCTCTGCGATGAGTGACTGGATCTGTGTTCCGTGTACATCACGGCAACATCACGACATCGCTCCCGAGCGGAATCGACGCAATTGTGTTTTTTTCCGGAGGGGGGGGGGGTTACGGACCGTGAACGCGTAAGCATGCAGACACACACACGCACCTTCAATCCGCCTGGGAGTCTCTATTACTGTCAGCAGCGCCAATTAAAGTCTGCTCCTCGCTCAGGTTGATGAAGATGAAGAGGCTCCATTAGGAACCAGACATTCATCTCCGCACGGCCAGCCTTGTGGAGAGGGGCTTCCAGCGCTACATGCAAACACACACACACACACACACACACATGCGCCAGCAGCGGCACCCACGCATGCATGCCCACAAACACACACACAGACGCAAAAACACACACTCACACCCCCCCCGCCCCCTGCCCAGAGAGCCAGCACCCACCAGGCACGACCTTGCCGAACCCCCCCCCCGCCCCGCCCCCAGACTGACCTCCAGCATCAGCAGGGCGTCGTCGGGCTGCCTGGCCTCCACCTCTCCCGTGAGGGGGTTGCGCAGGGCCTGGAGGAAGAGGGCCGCCTTGCGCTTCCTCTCCGCCTGCAGCTGCTTCTCCTTGGACTCCTTGGAGGCCTGGGCCAGCTTCTCCCTGGCCGCCGCCGCCAGCCGGTCCTCCAGGCGCTGCTTGGCTGGAGACGGGGGACGGGGGAGAGGGTGGGCGTGAGTGAGGGGGATGGACACCGAAAACAGCCGTGTGTCAGAGCGCGGCACTTGGGGTGAGAACAGGTGTTTTTTTCCCCGGGGCTTCCCCCTCCGTCGGAGGGCGAAGTGGTTCAGGTGGTAGGTAGGGCGCGAGGTCACGGACTCGGCGTAGGAGACAGAGTGGCTGAAAGTGTGGGGGGGGGGGGGGGCTGGGGAGGGAGTGAATGGGGAGGGGGGGGAGCAGAGAGAGAGAGAGAAATGGAGACAGAGAGAGAGAGAGAAGTGTTTTTCGCCCCCCGAGAGATGTTTTTTGGAGGGAAAAGACAAAGGAGGCGAGCGAAGGAGAGAAGCGAGACCCAGAGGGAGGTGAACCCCAGGAGAGGAGGAGATGGAGAGAGGGAGGGGGGGGAGGGAGAGAAGCGGAGGACAGAGGAGGAGATGGAGAGAGGGAGGGGGGAGGGAGAGAAGCGGAGGACAGAGGAGGAGATGGAGAGAGGGAGGGGGGGAGGGAGAGAAGCGGAGGACAGAGGAGGAGATGGGGGGAGGGAGGGGGGAGGGAGAGAAGCGGAGGACAGAGGAGGAGATGGAGAGAGGGAGGGGGGAGGGAGAGAAGCGGAGGACAGAGGAGGAGATGGAGAGAGGGAGGGGGGAGGGAGAGATGCGGAGGACAGAGGAGGAGATGGAGAGAGGGAGGGGGGGGGGGGGAGAGCTGAGGCGAGAGCGAGAGAAGAACAAAAGGCCCACATAAAAGGGGGGGAAAGTGGCTTATGTGCATATTGACCGGATATTTGACCATCCTGTTCTGAGAGGATTTCGGGGAGAGGTGAAGAGGAGGAGTATTTACCAGACACTTCGGCGTTTGAGCCAGCTCA
>NC_140387.1:4565000-4687500 GCF_054491055.1 Hypomesus nipponensis | reverse complement strand
GGTCCGTCGCAATTCCTTCCTCTTCGACCCCGGCGTTGCGTACGCACATCACCGCTATCTTACACACGGGTTTAATCAGTTCTCCATAACCCTCCCATAGGGCTGGACTGTATGTCTTCATACAGCGGGAGCATTTCTATGCATTCTATGCCTCTGGTCTGTTGACCTGCTGCCTTCCATTACAGATCCTGCCAGGGGGAACGTCTTCATGGCGCCACCCAGCCGCACGCCTCGTTCCCCCGTCTCGTTACGACTCCCAAACACTCCCTGACACGCCGCGTTCCCCCGTGCCACGCCGCCAATGAGAGAGAGGCAACATTGTGAGATCCTTTTGCATCACACGCGAGTGGGCAGGCATGATATGATTACAGTGCGTCTGTAGTGTGGTGTGTGTGTGTGTGAGACAGACTCACGAGGGGGGGGGGGGGGGGGGGGGGGGGGGGGCTGACATGGGAATGTACGAAGACGATGGGTCAGGACCAAATGTCGGAAGGCTCTAATGGACACATGGCGTCGAGGGGAAGACGAACTTGAAGCCGGGCCCACACTTCACCTCCACTAACAAGGCCCGGTCAGAGATGACGTGGCCAGTGACGTCACCGTGAGGCCCAGCCTCAGCACTCATCTGGGGGGGGGGGGGGGGGGGTCGCGGGCGACTGCCTCCGCCGGGTCCAGAGAGCCGAGACCACTGGGAGCACAGGAAGCCTTTATCAATCCACATCTGCAGAACATCTCTCCCGCTCGTATCACAGCCCTGAGCGGTGGAAATCCAGCGCCTGGCATAGTTAGATAACCAGAGCAGCAGTGGCTTTGCAGATCCAAAGACTGCTCTTTGCCCTCCGTGGTAAGCTGCTGAGCGGAGGGAGGATAAAAAAATAATAAAAAAATGATGATTCAGGCCACGCTACAGTGAGAAAAACCTCCAGAAATGCAATTCGGAATGTTCCAGGCCCTTTCTGACAATTTAGTTGTAGTTAAACAATGCTCTCAACACAGAAAGGAAGGATTTGACAATGTACAAGAGGGTGAAACTCCCGCCTAAAATAAGCCTCTGGCAAAGATGTTTGAAAAATATCTGCTGTAAGTGATAAGAGTTGAGGTTTGAACTCGGTTTTATAACTCCATCTTCACCATCCTCGAGAGTTCGTTTTCATGTCAAGTTGGGAAGTTATGAGAGCAATCATGTTACATCTGAAATGTGTTCGTATTAGTCTCATTTTTCATAAAGATTGGGAGCTGCATTGGAAAAAGTGATCAAAAAAACAAATCTCAAACAATGTAAAACTGACTAGCTGGGAATAGGAACTGAGAAAATGAACGTGAAACATTAAAACGGTGAGACAAAATACTTTTGGGGGAAGTTCATCTGTAACAAACACAGGGGGGAGTTCATCTGTTATTCCTGCCATGCACTCGCTAACAATGCTAAATAAGATACATCAGCGTGCATCTCATCAGCTTGTTCCAGTTGAATTTACCCAAATCAAGTCGCTTAATCAGCGCTGATATGCTTCAGCACACCACTACTTACAAGGCAGGCTCGTTTCTGCACCCCCACCTGACCCTGCCCTCACATGACCCTGGTCTGGCCACAGTAGACTAGCCCTACATGGCCCTGGTCTGACCACAGTAGACTAGCCCTACATGGCCCTGGTCTGACCACAGTAGACTAGCCCTCAAATGACCCTGGTCTGACCACAGTAGACTAGCCCTACATGGCCCTGGTCTGACCACAGTAGACTAGCCCTACATGGCCCTGGTCTGACCACAGTAGACTAGCCCTACATGACCCTGGTCTGACCACAGTAGACTAGCCCTACATGGCCCTGGTCTGACCACAGTAGACTAGCCCTACATGGCCCTGGTCTGACCACAGTAGACTAGCCCTCAAATGACCCTGGTCTGACCACAGTAGACTAGCCCTACATGGCCCTGGTCTGACCACAGTAGACTAGCCCTCAAATGACCCTGGTCTGACCACAGTAGACTAGCCCTACATGACCCTGGTCTGACCACAGTAGACTAGCCCTACATGACCCTGGTCTGACCACAGTAGACTAGCCCTACATGGCCCTGGTCTGACCACAGTAGACTTGCCCTCAAATGACCCTGGTCTGACCACAGTAGACTAGCCCTACATGACCCTGGTCTGACCACAGTAGACTAGCCCTACATGACCCTGGTCTGACCACAGTAGACTGGCCCTCACATGGCCCTGGTCGTGGACTTTCCACGACCCTCACACAGAGACGACCCTCACACCCCATGCATGTCACCCGTCTCCCCCAGCAGGCACAGTGGAGCGATGAAGAGCCTGAGGGGAGGCCTGGAGGAGGAGGTGTTGCTACACCTCAGCGTGGGGCACGGTGGGGGGGGGGGGAAGCACGGACAAAACAGAAAGACTTCTTGAGCGAGATCGTGAGCGAGATCGTGAGCGAGAGAGCGAGAGAGAGAGCGAGAGAGCGAGAGAGCGAGAGAGAGAGCGCGAGAGAGAGAGCGCGAGAGAGAGAGAGAGAGAGAGAGAGAGAGAGAGAGAGAGAGAGAGAGAGAGAGAGAGAGAGAGAGAGAGAGAGAGAGAGAGAGAGAGAGAGAGAGAGAGAGAGAGAGAAATAAGGGTTGGAGGGGTTCTGAAACACTCTGAATCAATAATGGAAGCCATCGTCACACTCTCCATCAAAGGGGCACACCAACATTCACACACACACACACACACGCACGTACACACACAACAGGAGCAGAGCAGTCGGCCGTGTGGCAAACCAAGCTTTAAAGTCAGACAGGCAGGGGATGGATGGAGGACCGGGAAAGCGGTGATGAATAGATCTTTGTACTGGGAAAAAGGAGGGAGTGAAGAAAAAGAGGAGGGAGGCAGGTATGGGGGGGAAGTAGTCACAGCTCTCTCTCCACAGCACCGGCATTGAGAACGAAAGGAAACGTACTCGTAGTGCAGAGAAAAAAAAAAAAAAAAAAGTGTTGTAAGGAAGTGTAAAACCAAGTACACACAATCATCCCTACAGGAAGCCCTTTTGAAAAAAAATATCTAATAAAAAAATCGAATCCAGAGTTTCCTTTGAACGAGACAAAGCAGACCGACGTGAAGACGGGGAGCGATACAGGGAGGATATTGATAGGCACCAGCTGCTTCCACCATCCCTGTGGGAGTGAGTGGGCAGTGGGCAGAGAGTGGGAAGGCGGACACCGCGGAGCGTCTGGCCCGTCCCCCCGGGCCAGGCAAGCGTGGTCGTCCGCTGCCCCGGAAAGGAGACACCAAAGTCAGCCGTGCGAAGCAGGCACAGCTGGGGGGCCCGACCGGAGAGGTGAGCCGCCGCTGGGAGGGGGTGGAAGGCGCGCACACGTTGCTTCTCGTATTCATCAGAGAGCTCAGCAAGCTCGGGGGGGGGAAGATGGCCGCAGCGCGGGGGGGAGTGCCCGCGAGAAAGAACCGGAACTGCACTCCAGCGGCGCGCTGCGGGGAAAAAGTAATGAGCGCGTCTGAATATCAGGGATTGTGTGTGTGTGTGTGTGTTTGTGCTCTGCGACACACACACACACCCAGACAAGCAATCTCAAACGCGTCTTAGCCTCAGGTGGTCAGCTCCCCGTGAGGCCGAGAGCTCCGAGGGAGAACACGTCGCCAACCTTGCTAATTGATGGCGTCTGCCTTCACGCCATGTCCCCACAAAGACGGGTGAGGGCTCTTAGAGGATTACGGCTTGGCGACGCGGCGAATCGCACGTTAATACCGGTGCTAAATGTGGCATGAGGGGCATGTTGCGCAACATTCCCATTAAAAATAGATATATTTTCCCCCTCGCCTTAGAGAAGCATATTCACTGCAGCAACTCATACTGAGCAGAGAATCCACTCACATTAGTAGCCCTCTGAATCCAATTATTTAGAAAAAACAAGGAAAATATATTGCCCGTGCGTGGGAGAGAAAGAACCTGACACAGAAAACCAGTTGTTTTTTTTTTTTTCCCTCAGACTGATTGTGAGATGAACAGGCTACCAAAAGTCTTTTTTATTTATTTATTTTTTATTCTTAATACACACCTGCAACAGTCTGTTGGGGAGAATGGAGCAGCCGTGCTCTGGGCTACAAGCAAATGCGCTAACCAGGATACGTTTATTTACAAAGGTAACAGGAGCACAATAATATGTAGCGTTGCTCGAGAAATGGGACGCCGAGCTGGGAATTCAGTATGCAGACACCTAAGAAGAACAGCATACCATTATCTACTTTTTATTGTTATTATCAAGGAGGCGGGGGGGGGGGGATATTAAACTTCATTTTACCTTTGTTGTCATCGAAAAGCATCGAGTCATAATTGTGAGCGAAAAGCTCTTTCTCCACCTCCTAAGAAGGTCCCCATGCTTTCAATTAAATGGTAACAACATTTACTTAATGAGCCACTCAAATCTTGCTCGTGCCTTAATACAATTTATTTCTTCCCCTTTTCATAAATAATGAAAGAGATTCCTCCCTGTTTGCCAGTCTATGTATCCGGGTGGATAAGGACCCGTTTGAATAGCAGCCAATTACAGGCCGGCTCCTCACTCTACTAAGGGCCTGAAAGCCTGTGGATGCTTTTCATTAGGTCTGACTGGAGCGGCCGTAATTCCAGCATAACACAGAGATAGGTGCCAAACCACCAGGCTGAAGCTATCACCGCCATCAGTGCCTGAAGAAGTCATTTTCTTCCACAGGGAAACGGAGCGCAAACACACACACACACACACACACAGAAAGAAAGAAACAATATTGGTGATTTATGGTGAGGGAGAGATATGGCAGCAGCTGGCGTGATTACACCAAGACCAACAACGGAGACAAATGTATAGGGAACGCAACAGACATACCCGGCTACAGTCACCCCGCCTAACTCGTCAGGAAATGACATCACCGGCACAAGCTGGAGCGGCCTCTATCCCGCGCCTTCGCTCTCATCCCCCCGTAACGCCGCAGTCTGAACCACCAAAACCAAAGAGGACCCAAACAGACCCAAAACCTTTAGCTGCTGCCTACTTTGATTGATTCCACAGAACCCCCTGTCTGGCTTCCCCCCACCCATAACAAACAAAACAACAAAAGCCCCAGATAATAATAAGTGTGCTGAAAGAGGCAATCCTATTTTATAAGCCGAGCTCAGGGTTGATGGATCAGCTGGGCGTTTGGGGGGCCAACAGGCTCCTTCTGTCACAGGGCCCACGTTCTACAGACACTCATCTCTGTACTGAGGGGAGGGGTCATGGATTTGATTTGGCAGAAGACAAATTGCCCTCACAAGCCCTGGAACAGGAAATGGAGGCGCGTTTAATCCCTGGTCCTGGTCGGCGGCCCATGGTGAAAGCTACAGACAAACACCCGACCCCCGACGTTAGGTATCAACGCGGTTTACGGCCTGTGAAGTCTGGGTCACCCTAATAAGTTGGCAGTGTTTTTTTTTTTTTTTTCGTTTTGTTTTTTCAGCCACACGCCAGAAAAGTGTAACACAATCGCGGTAGGACTGTTGCTGACTGAAACAGCCCCTGCACGCGTGCGCTTCTGAGAAAACGCCACGCGTCAAGCTCAAAACCTGCCAGAGACATTGCAGCACGTGACCGAAAAACTCTGAATAACAAGGATTGATTGGCCTGTTGAAGTTCACTGGAATGTCAAACGTTAGGTTTAGACCAACACCTGCCACGTGAGGTATGAGCGCGCTGGGAAAGTGGCAGAATGTTTTAACGATGAGTATTACTCTTGACACCGCGTACACGGTAATGGTCCTGACACCATAACATTATTTCGTGCATAAGACTAATTTCACACACTGGGGAGTTGAGAGTGGAAATCTAATGAAAGAACCTGGCTTTTAGCTCCCAGTGAAACAAATGTACGTGTGTGCTCCAGTGTAGCTAAGTCTATAGGACAACAGATCAGTGCCCAGATTATTCTCTTGTCCTTTCCCTGAACCCACTCTCCCTTTTCAATCCACTATTCACACACTCCGACCACATCAGAACCAGTCAGAAACTAATGCCCCTCGGGGCCGTTTGCCTTCAGTAGGATCATCAGATCCCACCCGGAACCAGGCTGGGGTTGTAAAACACACCGTCTTGCCCTTTTGAAGGAGACTCTGGGCGCTAGGCATCCTCATTTAGCAGAGCTTGCATGATCCGATTCAGTGGCTCCGGAATGACTACGGCGATGCAATTGCGAAGGTGATTCCGCTGGAGGTGCGATTGCCACGGGAAGAAGCCAGGAGGAGATGGTCTCGGGGGGGTTTAGGCGGCGCTCCTTCGGAAGCGATGATGTCTGTGATCCGAGGGGGTCAGTCAACATGACGGAGCGAACCTGGGTTCGGTGCTTCTGAAACGGCCGGTTGGAATCTCAAGCGGGGCTCATGCCAAACATCCAACACAGCAAGCCCCAGCTCTGTAATCATCATCATTCGATTTGAAATGATCCACCCGAGACCCACATTCCATCTCTGAAAAGAGGCTCGCCTCATCTCACCTTGCAACCAAGCCTCCCATGCCACGGAAAGAAAACCGACTAAGCCATGACAAAACAACTGAAATCCATCTTATTACACCAAAGAAGACCATAAAACAGACATCCACACAAAAACCGGTACTCCGGTATCAAGTCGGTACTTCCCCCCCCAAAAAACGGTACGATACCAGGATTTCTGAAGTGACGCTCGTGGGTACGTGTGGAGAGGGGAACTTTCGAACGCTGACGAGCGCCGTATTAAAAAACACAATCCACAAAAGCTTGGTCGACAAGACAAGTGGAAGTGCCCCGTATGGAAATACTTGGTGTGAGTCCGATGACAATGACAACATCTCCAGAAACCAATTTGAAAACCTCACCATTCAAGTACTTTATGGTTTGCAGCATTCTGCAAACGCAATACCTAACACTAAGGCATACAAAAGGATGGCACTACACGCTTAACAGATTTTTTTACAGAGGCTTTTAGATGACGCTGTTTGCCGAAATTTGGGGTTTGGGATGTATATAAGCTCTGTTGAATCCATTTTTTCAAATTCTTACAAATGATGTTCCAAGTTAAGATTTATATTGTTGAGGTCTACAAATGATCTCCAAGTCATGTGCTGAGTTTGCTTAATGTCTACACTTAGTCCACACAAATATTTTGCCTGTTCAGTAACCTATTTTAGTTTTTCTGCTTTGGTATCGGAAATGGTATTGAGTACCGTGAAATTTAACTGGTATTGAAATGTGGGTACCGTGACAACCCTAATCCACCCACAGAGACACGTAATTACCACTATCACAATAACAACACCGAAAGGATTAATTTCCTATTAGACAGAATATATCCTATAGTTCCGTTCTGGCGTTTTAGTGTTGTTTTAATTGAGATCCCATTTTCTAATTAAAGAACTTGAAGCTTAAATCCATCTTGCGCTGCCAATGGCCCTGGTTCTCTCAACGTACTCAACTAGGTGATGTATAGACAATTGATATCCAACACACACACACACAACGCCTGAAAGCCGTTTAACACACAAAAAGGGGGGAAAGAAACCAGTCTTCATATTGCCATTCTTCCATTCCCGTTGGTTGATTTGTTTGATGTCCCGCTATTAGCTCAAGCCGCAACGTGCGGGGAATACCGATAAACCACTCGAAGCAGTTGTGAGCAAATGGATTTCTAAATGTTTGTCTTTCCATTTGCGCTCACCCTTGATACCGTTGTTTTTATCATATCTGGCGTCAAAGCGCCACCCTCCTACATAGAACCATTAGGAAACACCAGCAGACTCGATATCCGTTAGCTAACGACCAAACGTAAATGAACGGGGATCTTTAGTGAGGGGTCCAGAGAGACACACCAGTCGCTAACAGCCCACGCCGCAAACCTAAACGAGACAAACCTTCCCCGAGTGAAAGTCAAGAGGACCTGCGCCCTGCCAAAAATAGCCGAATGTGAAATTGCCTGGCCAACGTTTGGAAATCTTGTTAGTATACTGGGTTGATGGGATGAGCTTGTGTGATGGGGTAGGGCCTAATGGATTTGTAAGAAGACACACAAAAAAAAAACTGGCTGGTGAGGCAGGTTGACCATCCCTGGAGAGCGGGGCGGGGGGAAACATAGGAAGGGCATCTGGCATACCTGCCATTCACTGTGTTCTGCTGGGTGTGAGGGGGGGGGGGAAACATCTAGCGGGACTTGTTCCAATAAAAGAAAAAAAAGAAAACAAAGTATGGCATCAACACTAAATGCTTTACTTAGCCTTGGGTTCATTCACACATGTGGCTTTGTTACACTTGAGACCCAAGGCCCTTATTCAAATTCAGAGGGAGGAGGAGGGATAATGAAGTAGAGAGAGTGAAACAAAGAGGAACTGCGAGAGACAGAATTAGTGTGTCATGACAGAGAGGGGGACAGAGAGAGAGAGAGAGAGAGAGAGAGAGAGAGAGGGAGAGAGGGAGAGAGGGAGAGGGAGAGAGGGAGAGAGGGAGAGAGGGAGAGAGGGAGAGAGGGAGAGAGGGAGAGAGGGAGAGAGGGAGAGAGGGAGAGGGAGAGAGGGAGAGAGGGAGAGAGGGAGAGAGGGAGAGAGAGAGAGAGAGAGAGAGAGAGAGAGAGAGGGAGAGAGGGAGAGAGGGAGAGAGGGAGAGAGAGAGAGAGACAGAGAGAGAGACAGAGAGACAGAGAGACAGAGAGACAGAGAGAGAGAGAGAACTGGAGGCTGAACAGGCAGCTCAACAGGTGGGATGGAGACAGCCATCTGTCTCAGACCAGTGAGCGGCCTTGACGAACAATACCAGAGGCAGTCGTGGCGCACTCAAAACAAACCCATGAACAGCCCTGAAGGGCTGTGTTAAGGAGAAAGCCAAATAGGAAGATGACTGTTCAAGACTGACTGCGTTGCGCCAGTAAGCCCAGGGCACGCTCTATTAGTGAAGACTTTTGATCTGTGGACAGTAGGACAGGCTCTTCAGACACACGTCTTATAACTGTCTGATTTTGGGTATAAAAGCCCTCATGATGCTGTCATACAGCTTTGAAAGAGCTACCCTTCTGAACACATTAACGAATAATAAAAAAAAAAGGCAGCGCTATGCCAAGAACGAGTAGCCCAACCACGGGGGGGGGGGGGCTGTATCACTATACACGAGCAAACACATGCTACGCTCAGGGAGAGAAAACACAACAGGGAGGGAAGGACGACCCCCCCCCCCCCCCACACACACACACACACACACACACACACACACACGAGCGGACGTGCGCACACTCACGGCCTATAGCAGCGCGGTCAGGGATGGCATTTTTGGCCAACGTTGACCGTGAAACACAGTGGGGTTCTCGCTCAAATCGGCCGTTTCCTTTTGCTACAGTGCTTGCGTTCATTAGTAGTACCTCTGGCCGGCTGTTTCCCTCCTTCTGCATGAAGTAGTGCTTCTTGAACTCGTAATAGGTGTTGTACTGGTTCCAGGACTGCAGGAAGTCAAACCTGTAGAGTGCACAGACGCATACATCAAGCTAACAGGCAGATTCATGTGAGCAGGCTGCATGGGGTGTGGGACCGAGGCTGAAGGCCCTGGTTGGTGACTGGGGTGTGGGACCGAGGCTGAAGGCCCTGGTTGGTGACTGGGGTGTGGGACCGAGGCTGAAGGCCCTGGTTGGTGACTGGGGTGTGAGACCGAGGCTGAAGGCCCTGGTTGGTGACTGGGGTGTGAGACCGAGGCTGAAGGCCCTGGTTGGTGACTGGGGTGTGGGACCGAGGCTGAAGGCCCTGGTTGGTGACTGGGGTGTGGGACCGAGGCTGAAGGCCCTGGTTGGTGACTGGGGTGTGAGACCGAGGCTGAAGGCCCTGGTTGGTGACTGGGGTGTGGGACCGAGCCTGAAGGCCCTGGTTGGTGACTGGTCATCCGGGCGGTCCGGGCTCACCGAGGGTCGTTCTTGGCGCGGACGCTGGTTTCAAACTTGTCGCCGTTCCTGGCCACGTACTCCGCCAGCTTGTCGATGACGGGTTGGATGTCAGGGGGCGGAGGGATGATGGCTGCGGTTGGGGTTGGGGCAGGGGTTGGGGCTGGAACAGACACTGGAGCCTGGGGCTTGGAGCTGACCCAAAAGAGAGGGAGAAGGAAGAGATGTGGTGAGGGAAAAGGAACGAAAGAAGGGGAGTGAGATGCTGAACATTCCAGCATAACACTGTATACACATATATGCATTTTTCTTATCGTTATTCTCTTTTTTATGGGTACTTTTTTCTTTTTGTGTTTTCAGGCCTACAACGTGTCTGTTGCCCCAATAATTTCACTGCTCAGAATGTCCAGTCTAATGATGTGCACAGGACAAAAACATCTCTCTTTGCCTCTTTTGACAAACAGCTTTCTGATACAAAACCAAACGTTCAAGAGCAGGTGTCCACCCACCTGGTCTCTGCGACGACAGGGGGCATGGAGACGGGGACACGCTGGGGAGGGGCTGCGACCGGAGCTGCTGTGATGATTGGCTCAGGAGGCGGAGGGGGCGTGGTCCCGGGAGGAGGCGGGGCTCCGGTGGAGGAGGCCTGTCCCATCATGCCAGAGGGTAGGGAGCTGTAGTAGGCGTTGGCGTCGATGCCCGGCGGAGGCGGGGCTAAGCAGTAACTCCCATCGGGAAGCAAGCAATACCCATAATACATTGCGGCTACGTTGGCTGCAAAGATAAAAAATAAAAAAAGGGGGAGGGGAGGCATCAATAAACATTTCACAACAACGCTTCAGGCTTACGTCTGAACAAATGCTCATACATAAACTCGCGTGTTCTCCATCAGCTAGCAGATATGTGTGTTTGTATAGCATGCGACAGCTTTGGGTATTCATTCTGCCTCTTGTGTGGGAGGGATGTGGCGGATGTACGTTCAGGTCTGCCTTCATCACTAATGAGATCTTGGCCCAGGCATAGGCAGAGGCAACGATTAAAGCCAATGCGACGCCAATGCGACGTTGAGAGGAATTCAAAACGAAAATAATCTCACGTCTGGATCAATGTCCACTTAATTAAATTTACTGTGAGGGCGGAATAGGAAAATGGGGACAAAGAAATTTTTATGATTCTTTTCTTCACGTCCCAAGTAATTAGGATCAACCGGTATTCACATTTAAATGGTAATGCTTTAAAGGAGGATATTGAATGCATTAGAGCGCCAACACAATAAAGAAACAGGGACACACACACACCCAGAGTGTACAAAACACATTTCTAAAACCGGATACGAACACAAGTGCCTTGGTAGGTCCTTCGATGCCGCGGGGCAAGTGAGTCATCGGCTGCTTTTCAGAACCGCGGCTCTAGGGGGTGACAAAAGGAGCGACACCTTAAACAACCGTTTGAGGTGTGGCGGCGCGTGATGGCACTTCACCCTACTTGCCTCGGGGGGGAATGTCCCTGTACTTACTGTAAGTCGCTCTGGATAAGAGCGTCTGCTAAATGACCAAATGTAAAAATTTAAATGACATGAATGTGTACATCCATATCTGTAAACAAAAAAGTGGGCATTCTTGTGCCGTGCACTCCTGTGGGACTGTCGAGGAGTCCATATTCATATGTTCATCACGGAGGGGAGACGGCCTCAGCTTTCGTTTCATTACATCCGGCATCCACTCAAGGGAGGGAAAAGACGTAGAAGAGGGCTGACCGATTCAACATGCGTGCGCTCGCGCTTGTGACAATGCGCCCCAGCGTGTGTGGCCGTGCGTGTCGCAGCCTGCCGATCAACGATCTGCGCCTTCGACGGCGAAGCATGCCGAACGAAGATAAGGCGACGAGGGGGGTGGGCGAAGCGAAGTCCGGCCTCGTCAGTGAAATGAGAACGAGGACACTCTGTGCGATATCAACACGTTAGTCACCGGACTGGCCGGCGTGTCGTGACACTTTCCAATCTCCACGTCGGCTGGAAGTGGCGTCCTGCAGCGAGAGCCAATCGTTTTGTGCACTTGATACTCATTTGTACCCCTGTTCCGTTTCCCTGGGCGCCAAACGCAGAGATTAGGATTCAGCGACGGATGCTTATCTGCTCGATCGTGCTCCCGCCCGGATGAGACGGAGTCTGAGATGTGGAGGAGGAGCGGGGGGGGGGGGGGGGGGGGGGGGGGAGAGATAAAGAGAGCGAGAGAGAGATAAAGAGAGCGAGAGGGGATAAAGGGGAGAGAACCCTGGGACAGAAGCGAGGGTGTGCTCAACATCAATTGTCGGGTGTTGACTGGAGTGAGAGGAACATGTTAAGGGGGGGGGGTTAGATCGCCACACTACGCGACGCGCAACCAAACAATAACGAGGAGCGATGGAGATACCAGGCGCTGTGCCCCGGCGAAGTTCCGGGCAAACGTGTTTGTGTGGAACTCTGCGGACGCAGGGTCACTGCTGTTCCTTCGGCTCTCCAGATGATGATGATGATTGTTATGCTCGTGGGCAGCTCTTCAGCGCGCCTCTGTGAACACAAACAGTTCGCGGCGCTGCGGCAAGAAGGTTCAAGAAGCTACGGCAACCAATCGATACCCTTCAGGCCTGTGATGGTCAAGGGAGGCGGTTCTCCACACCTTGTAATCCAATACCGAGCCGGCTGTTAGAAGAACTCTTAACTCCACCCTAGTACAGTAAAACTAGGACACTCCAGGAAAACTTCCTGAGGCAAAGGGTGGATCTGAAATGAGATACTGGGTCCCTCTGGGTAATGAACGGCCAACATTACAAATGCAGGAAAAATGTCTGGAAGAAACAGACAAACTAGCGTCGCTCCGCTAGGGACTGACTCATTGGTAGATGCAGCACAGTTCAGAGGTCGGACGCTGCAGCTGCCTGTGCAGAGGCATGTAAATCGCGTTAATGGAGATATCAGTATTCACGGAGCGGCGGAGTCCAATGAGCCTGTGCGAGGGAACGTGGGTTGGGTACCGCAGCGTCGAGGGTGGCAGAAACGGAGCTCCGGGACTTGGAAAAGCGGGGGAGGCGGCCTCAAGAGTCGTCGCGGACGGATGTCCGCACGTCTGAGGGCTCCGTACCAAGGGGGGTGAACTCTGTGTGCCACCAAACATCCAGCCTGCAGATGGCCGACTCCACTTCCACCCCTGGAGGTCAGACCACAGCCGGAATTCGACATTTTCGGAATATTCATCCCGAACACCCGGTTTGAGTGGCACCAACCGGATGGGGAGCTCGTAGCCCGGAGGGAGGGGTTTCACGGCGCGATTACGAAACGCCTCCCCCTAGGCTTACGGAACAGGGAAAAGCTGTCATATCGGAGACGATGCGAATGCGACACGCCTCAGTTTGAGTGGCAGTATGCAGATCAATAGCATGGAAGGAAGGACTTTGAGACCAATTAGACGACACCAGCACAACCCCCCGAGGGGGCAAGACAAATACCAAAGCGATAAAAAGAGCTCAAAACGGCGAGCGAGCGTGCTGCACGCCAGAGGACTGCTCTGAACAGCCCACACTCTTAAAGCATACCGAAGCATCCTCCCTCAAGTCATTCACGTTCGACATGAGGGCTCATGGAATGATAGAGGAGGATCATGTTGAGCAGTCTGCTTCTCCGGAGCCTCTGATGTGAAGCAGGTCCGGGGTTTTCCCCACCGCCTCTCACAGCGAACGGCTACGACGAGCGACGACAATCGAGAAGACCCAGATCTTCAAGGGGCTGAATCTCCCCCGCCCGAAAAGGATGATCGTGTCGGCTTAAGCCGGGAACATTGCGGATCTGTGTCTGCGTCTGGTGGTGGTGGGGGGGAGGATGACGGGAGCGAGAGGGTGGGACGAGGGGCGTTCTCCTCCTGAACCTCGGGAACGGAACGCGGTGGAGCTCTTCCTGCGTGGATGACGAAGACCACTCGAGCCAGCGCAGCATAAACCGTCTTCTCTAAAAAAGACGGGAGACTTTTTTTTGGGGGGGGGGATTGATTTGGGATTCTTTAGACAAAAAGGGAGTCAAGAGGAGCGGGCGTCTTGCGAGGTCGTCTGTGGGGGCCCAGCCTGTCAAACCCAGCTGGGAGCCAACGTGAGAGAGTTACACGGCAAGAAATGATATGCTGATTGTGCATCTGCGGTTCTACTGCTAGTTCGGTTTGCAAGGGCGGTGCAGGCCTCCTACGAGAACAGCACTTTTTCGGAGTGTGTCGCTTAGGCTAAAGTGCCTATGAGGGGCAAAGTAACCTCTACATGCAACTGAGCCAAGCCAGAGACATATTGTGTGGGTTTGAGAGAGAGAGAGAGAGAGAGAGAGAGAGAGAGAGAGAGAGAGAGAGAGAGAGAGAGAGAGAGAGAGAGAGAGAGAGGGGGGGGGGGAGAGAGAGACGGAGAGAGACGGAGAGAGACGGAGAGAGAGATTGCGTGAGTGTGTGTAGAAAGGAACCGGAGACTGCTAGCAGAAGCAGCAAACCAATCTGTAGCTCTGCCAACCAGCAGCATTGGATTCTCTCCAGCAGTGCTCCAAGCAGAGCCAACATCAACACCAGAGTCAACGAACGAAGGAGGCAGGAGAATGCTGCTTCCACAAACATGTTCAAGACTGAGACCGGGTAAAAAAATAACCATCATAAAAAAATGTCAAAACAAACAAGCACTCAATAAAACATTGGAAGAATCCACTGTAAACTGGTATTGACCAGTGTTTTAGTATTGAACTCAGTTCAGAAGTTCATGCAGAGTGATTCTTTCCCGCGGGGGATGGGTGTTGTGTTTGGTTTCAGTCTAAACAGCTTCTGGTTCAGTGGCCAATTCCTGACAAGAAGCTCTCCTATCTGAGAAGCCAAGAAGAAATAAATGGAGTGGAAGTCAACGGAAACTAACAGAAACTCATGCGGTGTGTCCCCCCCCCCCCCCCCCCCTCAGGTACTAGATTTCACACTTTTTCCCGTACAAAATAAAAATTAAGAAAATATAAAGAAAAATATATAAAGAAATAAAAGACAGTGTACTCACAGTCAGCAGTGTACTCTGCTGGTGTCGTGGTCACAGCTGGCTCTGCCACTTCCTCCAGACGGGTTACCATGGCGGCCGCGGCGGCAGCGGCCGCGGCGGCGGCTCCGTTCCGTTCCTGCTGGGCTTTCCTCACCAGCGCTGCCAGGGGATGGTCGGGGTCCATGACTTGTAGAGGCTGCGGCACCAAATAACCCACCAAGGAAAGGTTTTCAATTAGCAACACCATTTGTTCTTCTTAAGAGCGGAAGAAGAGAGACCATTATTTCAGGATTTGATTGATGTAGGATGATTAAAAAAAAAACACTGAAAGGTGTCAAATAGTGTGGCAGTTGCTTGTCTATCGACTCAGTCCTATGGATGGAAAATCTTGTGAAATTCTGTGAAATCCTGTGAAAATCAAATAGTTATTCTGGCAAAGTTATCCAAACCTTTTCAAAGACCCAACTTCAAAGTTCTTAAAGAAAGATGTAGCTCTTGATATTCAGGTTTGAAGTCAAACGAAGCAATGGAAAAAGTGCCTTTTTATTTTTTATTTAGAGAGAAAATCAGATTATATATTTAAAAGCCTTTTATCTCACCATTTACCCTGCGTAACTCACTCCGAATGACAACAAGCAGCACTCATTAAAATCCAGAATTTTAAATTAAGATATGGGAGAGGGGAAAAGACCTGATAGTAATTTGTCCTTAGCCACAACTAAAAGGAGGGCAAAAAAAAAAAACAACAACTAAAAGTCCTTTGAAGTCAGGCCCAATTACGCCTGTGAATTTTGCAATGTAATACTAATGCTCTTCTAATTCAGAAACGTATGAGCCCTTAACATAAAAACACAGATCCATCTCAATTAGCTGGTGGTTAAACCACATAAATTATGCAGAACAAGCTTTAATTAAGAAATTATAGGGTCGACTCTGTTCTACGGATGACAGCTCGGATCATGGCCTGAGGTGAGATAGCGTCTCAAGACATTCCTTTAACCTACGAGAACGAACGCCAAGAGAACAGGTGAATTTAATTGACAGGAGAGAACACCAACCCTACAGTGCATGTGCTCATTTATCTAATGGCGAGAGTCCAGACTTGTCCAATGAGAGGCTATGAAGATGGATGAAAACAAAATGGATCTTTGGTGGTGAACAACCCGGTAATGACTCCCAAGGATTCATTCATTATTTAACCCAGTATCTGATTACACTATGTTGACCACTCAAGCTGCTCATTCTTATTCGTATATGTATATTTTATTTTATATTTAAATTGTTTTATTCTTAGGAATAGTTAAACTTTTGTACCTTTACTTAATTTAAGATTCGTATATGTTCAGTGTTTGCACCTCCCTGCCACAGTCAATTCTGTGTTTGTATTACATGCATGGCGAATAAACCAAATTCAGATTCTGTCCATTTCCTTTCTTGTTCGTTAATTGTGAAATGGCGCCAGGACACGTGATAAATCCCTCTGTGTTATCTGGGGTTGGTGTGAGTGTTACAGTTGAACTGGCTTTGTGTGTGTGTGTGTGTGTGTGTCTGTGTGTCTGTGTGTGTGTGTGTGTGTGTGTCTGTGTCTGTGTGTGTGTCAGTGTGTGTGTGTGTGTGTGTGTGTGTGTGTCAGTGTGTGTGTGTGTGTGTCAGTGTGTGTGTGTCTGTGTGTGTGTGTGTGTGTGTGTGTGTGGGGGGGGTTAGGTGATGCCTTTACCTTCATCAGCTCCTCCAGACGAGAGCTCTTCTTCGGAGCAAACAGGCTCGGGTGGAGGTAGTTGCCGTCGCCGTCGTCGTCTGAATCGGACTGGGATTCTAGAGAGAAACCGAGGGGGAAACACAGGCAGAGCTCTGTAAATGTTTGAAGAAACCTCCGTTAAAACACCCAAAGTCATGTCATCTCCTTGCATTATTCAAACGCAGGACAGAATAACATCGAGGCATTTACATACTGCATGGTGTGTATGCTCCAGCATGAAGCATGACACTGTCCCTACACATCAAATGTGTACAGAGATGAGTAGATGGTAGTTCAGTTTATTTATTCATTTATAACAAGTATATGTTCTCATTTCAACATAAATAATCATAATCAGATGTGAGCTAACATTCTTATAAACATCCTAAAATCCATAAATAATCCTTAATATACATACAGTATGAAGCCATTATGAAATGTTATGTTATTGTGTATTATTAAGTCCAGTGCAGTGACTATCGTAGTATCAACATAAAGTGACATATTCTGGAAGCCCACTTACGAGTACTGTGTGTGTGTGTGTGTGTGCCCCATACCCTGAGACTGGTCCTGCTTGCTGTCAGAGGGTCGGACGTAGCGGCCGTCCTTCATGGCGCGGAGGATGTGTCTGTAGTAAGGGTTCAGGTAGTGGTCGAAACGCAGGAAGTCAAACTGGGAGTTCCCAGACTGCTTGGCTTTCAGCACGATCTCAAACTGCGCCCCTTGCTGGCACACAAAGTTGGCGGTCCGCTCGATGATGGCGTGGGTCTTGGTGGTCGCCGGCTGTAGAGAAGGCGGGACATAAAGAACCATCTCAACCACGTGATCACAACAGAAGTGTCACTCAAATGGGTGACGAAAAGGATGGGTTGACTGCCAGATTCACGATGGTCCTGGGTGAAATCTTACCGTATTTTGAAAAGTTAAAGGGGTTATTGACTGTTTTTTGGGAGTATTTCACACTGTTCCTTTCGGTCTCCGAATAGGTTATGTAACATTGGTTGGGCTGAAAATGGCCCGGGGGCTCTTCTATGCCCCTTGATGCTTCCTGTGAATTTATCCCAGGAAAAAACGCTAGGTTTTCTCCTTTTATGGTCATGCTATTAATATATAGATGAGCTGCACACTTATTGGTTGGTTTACAACGAGCGAAGCTGCGGAACAACACGGCCAACAACACTCACTGAAACAAGAAGTTGGAGACTTGAAATAAAAACGTACAACTAAATCTATTGTGTCTACACAACACTGATTTCAAGAGATTGACTAGATATAATTTGAAATTATTACGTTAGTTGTTTCCACTTCTGTTGTCGAAGCAAACAGGATCAACTTAGGTGTGTAACGTTAGCACTACGGCTTAGCAAACAAACTATCGTGATTCAACTCGGCTTCAGTTAGCTCCAGTTATCTTGCTGAAAAATAGATCTGGACAAACATGCATCTTGAATCTTGAACTGCATTGCTAATAGCGACAACATCGTAATACAGCTTGCGGTTGTGATGAACATAAGGTCGGAACAGCACCTCTTTTCAGCGACAGCTTCATAGCAAATCCTGCGGGTAATTGAGGGTCGAACTGCACAGAGATCTTCTCATAGACAAACATCACAGCTCATCAGAGTCTTTGGTTCCTTAGGAAGACTCTGAAAAGTGTCAGCATTCCCTGCACAGCCTGGAACACTGCATTTACCACTGTAGTCCATTTGCAATATGCTAGAAGAACGTTCTTCTTTGTAATTCTGTGGAAGTACACAGAGCAGCGCGCAGCAAATTTTGGGACGTGACCAAGGTACAGACCAGAGCCACCGAACTGTCAATGGACTTAGGGGTTCGCTGTGTCCATTTTACCCAGTGAACTGTCGTTATTCAACTGTGACAAGGTAAATTCGGTTCTGCAATCAATGACCCCTTTAACACTATTCGACGGTGACAGAAACAGGATGAATCACTTTCATACAACACACGAGAGTTGAGAAGTTTCTCATCTCGCTTTTTCTCCCAAACCTCCATAAAACACATCCAAAATGGAAATCGGTGGGACCGGACGTGATACATTATTCAATATTGCTCTGACTTGTACTTTCAATGATTAATCCTCCTAGTTATCATTCTCCTTCTGCTAGCCAGAGAGCACGGGGGCAAATAAGAGCAACAATCTTGGAAATAACACACATTTCTCATCAAGATGAAAATCATGAATAATGAATAAAAACTTTGAGGCGGGCTGGCGGGCCTTGGGCACCGCGGCATCCGGCTGCGACGCGGCCTTATTGCATGCTGATCCTCAGAGGGGCTGAACGGCCTACGCTCCTTAAAAGACCCAACAAATAACCTCGCGGCCATTAGGAAGATAGATGAGGACACACACTCTTCCTTATGGAGTCGTGGCAACCACTTCTCCCCCTGCCAAACCTCCCTACCCCTGGCTGAACGCTCAGCCGTGTGATAAAGGAGAGGAATCACCAGCGAAGGCCAAGATTAATAACGTAGGCCGGACGGAGGAATTTTGCCGCCTTTTAAATGAACGGATGGGAGCAATTGGTCAGGTTGGGTGTCTGGCATCGAAAGCTCGTTAGAAAAGAGAAGTCATGGGGGCGAGACTGAGATCACACGGGTGTGTGATGGGAGATGGAGTCTGAGAGCAGAGAGGAGCGGCTGAAGGGTCACTATGTAGGTCAGGCACCACTGGAGGGTGTGTGTGTGTGTGTGTGTGTGTGTGTGTGTGCCATAACCAGGGTCATGCTGAGATGACAGGCTGGCAGTGACAATAACAACCTCCATCTCGGTATCTCCCCCCGTTATGTCACCGTCTGTCACCCGGCGTCCGGTTTCCCTCTGATCAGTTTGTGGCATCAATATTATTATACGTTTGGCTGACCCGCAGGTCCGGGTGACAGAATGGACCGTCTGTTCTTCAGACAGTCTTTCAGAGTAGCGTTATTTATTTGAGATATTCCTCCCCGACGTCACCAAGGTAGAGGCTATGCTACATAAGTTCCAGGTTGGAGGTATTTCTGGCCGTTCCGTAGCCCTGGGGGAGTCTGTCGTGAAGGGTTAGCGACGATGACTTACCAGTTCCATATCCGGAGGGATGACCAGGCCTGGGGGGGCGACAAACGGTTCCTCATTCTCCTCCGACTCGGCTTCCTCTGCTGGGGGGGGGGGGCGGGAGGGGGCAGGCAGCAGGTGAGAGAGAGAGAGAAAGAGGGAGGGAGAACACAATAAGATGGAAGGCCCACATTCGCTCAGGGCCCAAGCACTCAGTCCGGGCCTCCTCCCCTCCTCTCGTCGCGGCCAGAGGCACTTTAGCCGTCAGCTTTCGTCATGCGTAACTTTTCGGAGGCGGGCGGGCAGTCCCTGCAGCGTTTGTTGCAACGGCACCTCCGCTGCGCCACTGCGTTCACACTAACACACCCCTCCTCCTTCCCTCACACACACCGTCTCTCCACTGTGGGAGACAATAGGCGGACAGGGTTGGGGAAATGAGATCAAATATGTATGCGGGTGTGCACTTTAAGGAGTCTACAGATGAATGGGGTGGGAGCACATTCATGGCAAATCTTCATCCCCGCCCATCCCCCCCAACCCCATCCTCCCATCTCCCCCCCCCCCCCCCCCCATTCCCCCTCCACCTTGTTACTCTTAATGGACGCCAATTTACTGCTAATGTAATCGGAGGCTGGGCCAGTCTCCTGAGCTCAACAGCCAACCATTTCCAGACAAAAAAAGCTCCATCAGAAACCGTCCCTTTAGGTTTGGTTCGTCATGTCTGCTCTCGTCTCCCTCCCTCTTTCTCTCTCTGAGTTTCAGAAAGGCTTTAGCTCTGCTGAATGAATACTGGAGACGGGTGACTCTGGGCTAAAGGGACAAGCCCTCAGTACCCAGCTAGGCTGTCTCTTCCCGAGCTAGCTGGGTGCTAGCTACCGGAGCTTCCTGCTGCCAGGTTTTCAACCATCTATTATTCAGCAGCTGCAGGTAGGCTGGTAATTCCTCCCCCCCTCCCCCCCGCTGAGAACAGAAGCTAGGCTCAGCCCGGGTGAGGAATGGCCTGGTTAGAGGAGGAGACAGGAACTAGGACAGGGTTGGTTCGGATTGTAATGGTGACAAGAGCCTCTAAGGGTCGGATCAGGCTTGGAACTACAGTCACTAGTCCTCTATCAGAGCCACTGTCAGAACTTTATAAAATACTTTAACGGGGGGGGGGGGGGGGAGTGTGTGAGAGAGAGAGAGAGAGAGAGAGAGAGAGAGAGAGAGAGAGAGAGAGAGAGAGAGAGAGAGAGAGAGAGAGAGAGAGAGAGAGAGAGAGGGGGGGGGAGAGAGAGGGGGGAGAGAGAGGGGGGAGAGAGACACAGAGAGAGAGAGAGAGAGAGAGAGAGAGAGAGAGGGTGGGGGAGGGGGGGAGAGAGAGGAAGAGAAAGAGAGACGGGGGGAGGGGGGATGAAAGAAAGAAAGAGGAGCACAAAAAGTAAAGAAGTAAAGTAAAAGAGTACAGCGAGGCAAAAGAGAGAAAGATGAGATACAGCGCCCGAAAACTCCCTTTGTAATTACTCCGCCATCACACATCTCTGGCGGTCAAGATGACACCGCTCCAAAGTATCGGTCCTGTCGGAGGGGGGGGGGGGGAAGCTACTTGGAAGCCAACAAGCGAACAGACCCTCTGTACCTGGGGCTGAGGACGAAGTCCAAAAATTCCCGGGCGAGGACAGGTGCATATGAATATGCATGAGTGGGCAAAGCTATTCGTTTTTGGTTGGGGGGGATTTCAGAATAGGATTACCGTCGATGTGTGGTTTGCGGGTCCGTCTTTGGGGAGAAGACACAGGCTTTAGGCCCAGGTACATGGGCAGTGTGTGGGGGAAGCCTGTGCTGCTGTGCAGAGAGGGCAGGGACTGAATGAACCTCTCGGGTGATTAACAGTCCAGGCCTGTAGAACCGCTTCAAATTCACGGGAGAAACTTAGAACGTGTGCCTTCCAGCCGCTTCTGGGCTTCAAATGGTGGTGTATGTGGCTCAGAGGGAGCCCACTATGTTAAAGAATTCATCGCATGGTTTTTATTGAAGTTTATGTCTGGGCCTTTGCTGTGTGTGTGTGTGTGTGTGTGTTTCTTGGGTGTGAGAGTTCATACGCTCTCTATCTTTCCTTAGGCCTGGTCAGAGAAGACAGGCTCTGTGTGTGCGGTTTGGAAAAGGCGTGCTGCAGCACTATCGCTGTGTTCTTTTAACGCATAATGACTGACTGTGTGTGTGTGTGCGTGTATATCGATGTGTATGTCTGTTGTGCGTTTGGGTGACTGTGTATGTGCCTGTGCATGTGTGTGTATGTGTGTTTGTGTGTGTCTTACCCATCTCCCTGTTGGCTTCCTCCTCCTCAGTGGGCTGTGAGGGGTCGTAGTAGTCAGCGCTGTAGCGGAAGCCGACGGCGTTGTAAGTGCCCTCATCAGCCAGGGCCTCGCTCAGGCGCTTGTACTCTTCCTCTGGAACAGACAAAGGACCGTTATCGTGTGCTCACCATGCATAGTTGTACAACTGATTGCAATTTCAAAGGATTTACTGGACTACAAAACTGTTCACAAGAGCACGATGTCCTCCGTCGTAAAGTTTCTTCTTCTACATAAGCTTTTCCTCTAACAAACAAGAGACCAGCGTGACATGTTCCAGAAGCATCAAACTATCACATATAACATATGAAAAGCAAATAAAATAGCTAAATAGATAAAAGCTCAATTATCCATTGAGTCACAGGATGCCCAATAATAACTGAGAACAGGAAGTGAAAAAGTAGAGGAGGGCGGCTCATAGATGTTGTTGTTGAAACACTAATAAAATAACAGACAGTGTGGTACTGAATATTTAACACAAGTCGGCTCTGAGTTGTGTACATAAAGAAAAAGCTTGTGCTTCAATGACAAGTTATTCACCTAAACCAGACCAGAGCAGCATTGAGAATGTGAGAAATGGGCTGTAAGCGAAAGTAACACAGACTTGAGACGTCCACCGGCAGGAGTATTATTGAAAAACCTCGCAGGAACAACATTCATGTTTAAGGAGGGCACTAGCACATTCCTCTTAACGATTCAATCTGGTAGCTTGCCTGTTATCAGATGAAGAATCACTATTATTGTCTCTTTTTTGGGGCCTCCTCCTTGTCATCTCAAGCAGATGGCATAGATCCCCACAGACTGACGCACGTCATTGTAATTCATGGGCACAGTTTATTCGCTCGCACAGCTTACGGTCAACTGAGCAAACGCAGTTCAAATAAGCTGGCGTGCGTGCGTGCGGTGTGTGTATACGTGCATAGCCTACCTTGTCGTGCCTCCTCCTCCAGCAGGTCCGTATGCATGGCCAGGTACCTCTCCTCATCACACAGGGTCTCGATCCGGGCCTCTTCCTCTGACAGCTGGTAGTCTCGGTTCCACGAGCCCGCATCGTACTCTGAGAGGTCATGCAAGTGACCGCGCCCATCGTACCTGTCGGGTAAGGACAAGGGGTTAGAGGGAAGGAAGCCGACAGGGAGTTTGAGACAACACTGACCTAGTCATAACATAGGGGGATTGTCCTAAAGCCGAGAGTTTGCTTAGCGACAACAGATGTGCTACCTCAGTCACAATATGTCTGTCATAAGTGAGTGTGTAGGTAGTGCTGGAACTGCGAAATCTAGTTGCAATACTGAAACGTAGCCTAGCGTGAAGAACTCCCGACATGAGCCTATGTATACTTTGCTAGGAGGCTAACTAGGAAGCTTACTGGCAGTGTTGCGTTCCTCTCTCAACCATCCCTGTGTCATGGTCACAAAAATAAATCGAGAAAAGAAAAAAAATTGAAAAAAACAACTCTCCTCTTACCTTACCGGGTTCAACTTTCCCCCCTATAACACATCAATCCTTCTATATCTGTAAAAAAGGGTACAATCCACACAAACCCGAGCACATAAATACCTAGCCGTAAGAACCCAAACGGACGATATTTTGCTGCGTTCGCTCCTCTACGCCACCTCTCAGTTCCAGTTTCTTCATCGAAAGAGAGAAGTGGATGCTGGGGTTGGCATTCGGGGCCTGGCAGGACCCCTTAGCCTACCTCGCTGGGGACATAAGGTCTATGTTACGTGACAGAGAGACACACACACATACATTGGAAATAGGAGGTAGGCTCAGAAGGACTGCGGAGGCCAACAAAAAGGATTCCAGCTCCCGGTTTAATAGAAAAGGGAGTTTGTTTCCAAAGTTCCTAAAGGAACAGTTTACATGGATGGGAAAATAGCAATACAATGTCCCACTGCCTGTAAGAGAGTTTGGTTAGAGGATCAAAAATATAAGCTAGTGGAGAACAGCTGTACATTGTCAACATTCTTACATTATTATTAAACATGAGCATAAATACACAAGATTGCACACATAGGCGTAGGCTACAGTTGTTTTTTGTTGAAAGTGCTCTGGTGGTCTTCACCATAGTCACATAAGATGTCCAAAATACGAAGCGAAGAAAACTTCATTTAACAGGCCTACGGCAGAACATTCCAAAGCTTGGTATCATTGTACCTTTGCATATAAACCGCTTATATTTGTACAATGAAACTACCAGAGCAAATTCCTCATACATGTCAAGACGCATTGGCCTTCCTGCGGCACCAGGACACTGGCGGAAGAGTAAGCGGAGAGCAGAATGACCAGCAGGATTGGCAGCTGAGCAGAGCCCGGTCTCAACTGGAAAGGACAATGCGTCTTGACATGTTAACATCGGGCCTAAAACCTAAAAGCCATTCTTTGAACTCACACTCAACGCAAACTAAATAAATGGATGTTTTATCAACAGCGTTATGTATGTCAGATGTTAATTAACATGTTGCCTTCTGTAAAATAACATCGGAGCTGTCCCCTTCAGTTCAAAATACATTATAGTGATAAGCTAACGTTAGCTGGCATGCTAACGTTAGCTAGCTGGTTAGGGTAGGAAAGTTGGTTAGGATAACGGTTCCTTTTGAGTTTGTTCAACCGACCTATCAATCAGGATGTCCTTGTCTCCCATCCACGGGATAAGATGTTTGCCATGCTCGTGGAATTGAGCCCTCTCGTCGTCTCGGAACACCTTGCACGCATAGCCGAAAACAAGGAGGTCTGCATATTTATCGCTGTCACTCACATCCTTTTTCACCGGCTTGTTGTTGTGATCCCTCTTTCCTGCGCCGCGCCGAAACATTCCAAAATCACAGGAGCTACGAAAGTGGACAGATAAATAAGTATTCGAGTGAATGCTATTCTTTAGTCTTCTTTGTTTTGCTTCATTTAGATACACAAAGACAGAATCCCAGAGCTAACGCGTTTGTAAGACATTGTTTTTTCCCCTTGCAGCCATGATGGAAATGTAGGCAAAAGCAATGTGAGATTTGAATCTACAGATTCGTTCCGATTAAAATATTTGCAGAAACTACCTTTTTAAAATATGATGTTTACCCCTCTAATATAATTCATACATCAATACCATATTTATGTACATATTAAAGTATGATTCCCTGTATATTATAAGAAACATAGATAAAATACAATTGTTCTCGAATGTGCCACACGTTCAGCAAGAGACGTGCTTGCAGCGCGAGAAGGTGAGAAAGAGAAAGCTTTCAGCTCGTGACTGAGTAGCTGAGTCAGAGCCACGAGCCATGGGCAAATATTTTTGAAAGGCTCTGGTTGAGGTTTACGCTGTAGCAACTGCAATTGCATGTGTAAGATATGTATATGTTACTATGATACTGTAATATGCAATCACTTTCCACTGCACTTTTACACTTTTTTTCGGATAGCTTCTGTCCATCCTTTATTGCACTACACTGTATATCCTGCACTTGCTGCTATTGCACTTCTGGTTAGACCTAAACTGCATTTCGTTACCTTGTACCTGTACTTGTGTAATGACAATGAAGTTTAATCTGATCTGATGTATCCAGTGTGCAACCACATTTAATTCCCACACTCATAACTTCCAGACTGGACTACTGCAACAGCATCTTATATGGCTCTCCAAACACTGTCCTCAACAAATTCCAATATGACCAGAACTCTGCCGCTCGCCTGCTCACCGCCACCCGCCGCTACCAACACATCACCCCGGTCCTCCAAAACCTCCACTGACTCCCGGTCAAACACAGGATCAACATCAAAATACTACTCACCACCTACAAAGCCCTAAATAACCTGGCCCCTTCCTACCTTTCTGTCCTCCCCCCCTTCATGCCCCCTACCCGTTGCCTCAGGTCTGCTGGCGCAAACACCCTAAAAACCATCAGGACTAAGCACCGGACCTGGGGTGACAGGGTCTTCTCTGCTGCTGCTCCCTCCCTCTGGAATGACCTCCCTCTCCCTATCCGTCTAGCTCCCAATATAGCACTATTTAAACAATCCCTCAAAACTCACCTTTTCAACCTCGCCTTCACCTGAACATACCCTGCTCCCTCCCCTCCGCTACTGGACTTATATGTTAGTTTTCTTTATAATATTATGTTGTCTGTTTTGTTCAATCCTTTGTCGTTATATTTTACTGTTGTCTTGTTTTGCTTGTAGTCATACATGTAAAGCGACTTTTGAGTATTAGAAAAGCGCTGTGAAAAAACAAATTATTATTATTATTAGTGTGGTGATCAAAAGGTTTTGAAGAATTCTAATACTTGAAATATGTCGCAGGCTGATGTGTAATATTATTTGAATGAACTCTATATAGGTTGACATCATCAAACAGATTTATTTATTTGTTATTGTATACAATTACCGTCATACCACAGCATGGGTACTGATTACTGATTAATTTATAAACATTAAATTCATGCCGTAAGATCATAGACATGTTTCTGTTGACCTCATATGTGAATTGACCTTCATTTTATTCCAGACAACATTGCATATGATGTTTAAAATCAACATGCATTGTTTATAAAGGCCGTTGCAGTTTCTTGTACTACCAACAATGTTATGCTAAGTCTATTCAATACATGTTTGCATTGCCTCGTTCTGCAAGAGTGATTTTTAATAGGGAACCTACCAGCATGTAAAATCAATTTTCTGTATAATACACCTGCATTATATATCTGCATGTAATTTGCGCTTGGTCCATTGATGTTATGCTTGACAATAGGCAGGAAAGGTCAAAATTACTACTGAGGATGGTTCAAAAATGTCAAATATGATTTATGCTTATCTAAGAAAGTGAATTATACTTACTTGCTTTATCTCCTGTTTGCATTTCCAGTGTGCAAATTGATTACTGTAAACAAGCACATCCTTTAATACTAGCTGTCCTTTTTACCTGTCTTGTACCTTATGCATAAGAAACATGAGAGAGGGAGATGTTTTTTTTTCCCAGATCAGTGTTTCAGATCAGTGTTTCCCAGATCAATGGTAGCCTAACCATATTGGTTAAACATCCTGCTTTTGTGTTGAAATATTTCAGCATGACACTTAGAATACTTTTAGGTCCATAAATATGAGGAAACTGAAAATTCATACTTTGGTTCAGCTGTTTTCCAAAACGTATTCGAGTCACAGTTAAGAAGGTTCACCACAAGGTGCACATTCATAAGTCTCAAGAATAGAAAGGCCAGATTTTGCCCCAAAGAATTCTAAAAAAATCCAGCCCGTTATCTGGAAAGATTAAACTATGATCTCCTTGTACCAGAATAATGAGAATAAAAAAGTATGGAGACGGCTTTATCAATCTGTAAAACACGGTGGAAGGGAAATGATTCTTCTCTTTGGCACCCCGATTTCTAATGGTTATGAAAAGAGAGAAGGAAAAGCACTCACCTGATAAAAGCTAAAACATGACCAGGCTTCTAGTCTTATTTTTTCCAAATGGCTTTGTCTGATGGGCATGCAGGCTAATGGTACACAAATGTTAATCAATCGGAGGTTAATGGTGTCAGTGTCAGGATGTTTTGTGTCTGGCTGAGGCTCAGTCCTTTTGAAAATGCTTTCAGATCACAGACAGCCCTCCAGCAGTCCTCCGGGGCCTAGGTGAACTGAGGAGCGTGGCTACAGATCTCTCTTCCTATTGGTTCACCTCTCTTGTCCTGTTCACACTGTGCCCTGTTCTGCTCTGTTCTCCAGTCTGTCTGTCTATCTGTTGAGAAATATAGATGACCTCTCCTCACCATTACATTCTTTATGGTTTAGCTCTCTGGGCAGCCACGTTTGCTGCCACGATGCTGCGTTAAGTCAGCAGACACGCGCAGACTTTCCCCGCATGCCCAAGCACATGTCCGCGCACATTTTATCACCCCTTCTTTACACATGTCCATCAATATTTTTGCTCTCTGTGATACCTCCCACTCTCTTTCTCACATGTCACACACACACCTCTCTTTCTCTCCTCAACTCTCTCTTCCTTGGTGTCCTACTTACCCTCCTCCTAAATGACTCCCTTCTCTTCTCTTTCCCCTCACCCATCTGCCCCCCCCCCTCACCTGTTCTCACCTGTTCTCACCTCCTCTTGGTCGGTGGAACAATGAGTCCTGACAGGCGACATAGTCTCTCCTCCCAAGGGCGTTAAATGCTGTGACTGGAAACCAGATTAGACTGTTCGAGATAGCATCTCATTTGGAGAAACGGCAGATAAGGCCTGGGAAGATAAATAACGGCCTCCTCCAGCCCAAGGCTTGTGCTTCTGCCAGGGTGCGTGTGTGTGTGTGTGTGTGTGTGTGTGTGTGTGTGTGTGTGTGAGTGTGTGTGCAGTCCCAGGCTGCCAGGGACCCCAGTCCATCAGCCGGAGAGGTGAACACAGGCTTGTGGAGGCATGCATGAATGCACACACACACTTTGTCTTTCTGTCTTCACAGTTCTCTCTCTCTCTCTTTGCTCTCTCTCCTTCTCCCAGGAACTAGCTTAAATACGCACTGACCACACTCAGACACTGACATATCCCCTTTCTTAATCAGAACTTCAAATTTGATTATTTATACTACTGTGCATTTCAGAATGCAGGCCTCCCCTATAGAGACATGACCTGCCTTTTCGAATAGAGCTGTGGTTTATTAGTGGAGGCCTTTGAACATACGCACACAGGCAGAGCAGAACTCTGAGCATAGAAGTGTGCAGTCATAATCTTACAAGGAAAAAGTCAAACTCAAATGTTCCTTTTAACCTCCTCTACGGCACCAGTATGGCTCTCTCTCTCTCTCTCTCTCTCTCTCTCTCTCTCTCTCTCTCTCTTCATCCAAATCCCTTGAACACCCGCAACACCAAACCGAGCTCAGCCCTTTCATTCCTTCTGTTGCATTTAATTAGTGTTTATCAAAGAAAAGCTCAGTGGAGAATATTTGATCGAACATAGTTTATAGTCACGATGGAAGGGTTTTTTAGCACAATACGTCTATTTGTTTCACAACATAAAAATGTCAACATGTACCAAGCAGGAAAAAAGAGGCCAAACAGATGAGAAAACGTGTCCAAAGAAATTACTAAAGTCTGATGTGGACCAGATAGAATCAAAATATCTAGTTTCATGTCTCCACTAGGATGTCTGCTCTTTGCAGCATGATACTCCATATCACCATATCGCTGCAAAGTAACTGGGGATGTGGAATGAAACATATTTTGCATCAATCTCTCCCCATTTTATGGTCAACTGTCTGGCAGAGATTTCCAACTCTACTTTGATGGCTGCGAATGTTTTTTACTTGTGTGTGTGTTTGTCTGTGTGTAAGCATGGCCTATTTGACATCACATCCTTGGCGGAAGCAAGCAAACGGATGATCTTGTGTTAGTGTCATATCTCAGTGTTTACCCTGCAGCCAGATAGAGGGAGGAATTAATCGTGGGTATGAAGGCGGAGGGCCGATTTAACAGGTTAGGCTCAGCTACCATATGAATTACAGCTAATTAGCCCCTGGCACTTTCTCTCTGTACTGTTAATTAACAGCCTTGACTTGGAGAGAATGTTCAAACAATCGTTATTTTGGAATGGACTGAAGCGGAAAGATTCTGAATTCTGAATTCCGGGTGTCCAGAGTAACATGTGATATTGGTTAATTTAATTTCCCCAAGGTTAGGGTGGTTTTTGGCTATGTCCAAACATCCCATACAGTTATAACATGCTGTGTAGGAAAGGAAATGCAGACTAATTGTTCTGGCCTTTTATATTCCCATGTTGTCTGTCGTTAATGTTGCTATTCTGTGTCATGGTGTCTGTCCTGGGAGGGGGTCTGAGAGGGGGGGGGACTGGGGGGTGTCTGGGACCCTCAATAAGTGTATGTGTTTTCAAAAGCCTCTCCCCAAGAATTTCTCCCCAAGTCATAGATCGTTTCGAACACTGTTTTTTTCTCAAGCAGGAGCGATAATGCTGCGAGAATTAGGAAGCAGAAAATGGAAAATGTGCCTCCAGCCAAAGGTTAATCCAGGTCAATACAAATTGTGATTCTTTACTCGTGGCAAATAACTGTTTTTTTAATGTATGTCTATTATCTACATATTTCTCAAATGTTAACATTGCAGCGGGTAAGCATTTCATTACCCTCTCTGCCCTCTGCAACAATAACTTTAATAAGGTTAAAATTTATCTCAGGAGGTATAAATGTTGGACAGCTTTGAAAAAAAGTATTGACTTTCTTAGCTTTACGCATGTCCAGTTATCTTCAGGAGGGGAGTCTCCTTTAAAATTGTCCATAAAAAGCAGGCTAACATTCTTTGAACGCTGATGCAATGGCCGTTTTTATGCTGAGACACTGAGTTGCCCCTGGGTGAGAGCTAATCGATATCCTGGATTTAACACACAAACAACTCACAGGCTGTTGACAGATTGCTCGGCCTTTGCTGGTGCTGATTACGTGATCCTAGCTTTGCATGCAGCATTTCTCAAATGGTATGTGTATCTTCAAGGGCTGTTCTATATACAGTGCATCCCCAGTTTGTCCATGTTTGCATGTGGAATGAATGTATTGATCTGGAGAAGGGATGGTTTGAATCATATAATCAATTCCCTCAGCACCTCTGCATGTCTACCTCTTACTGATCCAGAAATGTCCGTCAATATGACAGCAAAACAAGGCATGCCAGTGAATGATTACTGCGCTTCTTGGAAGGATGTTGTACATTCAACACATTGACAGCATAAAATAAATAAAAACTGCTACAATACCAGTATAAAAGTAATGACTTTTCTCTAGGCCTATGTGCCGCTTGAGGAAATTAATCTACTTGCGAGCCTTGTCTTTGTGTCAGTCATCTGTGGCACGTCACCTGCCTTGTCTCTCTTTGTCCCCAGACAGCTGTGACAGCGGGGGAGGCGTGTGTCTCCACGGCCGTCAGGATCCTGAGGGGGAGATCAGCGGCTCACAGACGTGACATTGTGATTGACAGCTACGTACGTGGGGGCGCACCAATCACTTATGCAGTCGGTGAACTTTGATTACCGTAAAATGGATCTGGGTTCCACACTGTGTAAACAGATCGTCTGCATTTTCATTGAACGTTCTGAACAGAGGACAGTTTGAATAAATTATGATGAAACTGTGTTATTATTATGAATTGTTTTGTTTTCCTGATGTCTTCACACTAGTCTTAAATGGAGTCAACTCAGGAGCGCTGCAAAGTCGAACAGAATGGAATTTGAATTATTCAGTCTCCAATGCATAAATAAGTGTGCACATAAGTAAATATGAAAGATAAAATATTTCAATTCTTATCCTTACATCATTCAAGTCTGATGATGTCGAAGATTAGTCCAAAACATTTCATCCAAGAAACTAAAAGTGCGACGCATAGGATACACATGTCCCTTGAGAAAATCCAGCCATCGAGTAGCACCGAGATTGAAACGAGATGACATATCGAAAGGCTTTTCATATTGACACGCAAACAAAAACAAACAAAACAAACAAAAGTAAAAGCTGATGCATCAGTTTCCCCTTACCCTGCAATGAGAAGCACCGTTACTGCATGATGTCGATGCGTCACATGAGTGTCGGTTCATGACAAGCTGAGCTTCGCCGTTCTGTAGAAGACTTGATAAGAAAGCGCAAGTTGCAAATTGGCTATTATTACCTTTGAAAAACTGGTTTCCCTGGAGGCCAGGAAAGAGCTTGTACAATGTACCTGATGATTTTAGATTTTGGTGATGTTACATACTGTGTAGCCTATGAGCCTATGCCTCTATGCTGCTCTGCTCTTGATTTGGTGCATTCGGTCCTTGGGTTTATCACAAAGCAAAAACGTTTAAAACGCCATTAAGATTTTTGCAGCATCTGGCTTATCTTCATTGACCCTCAGCAGCCTTTAACAGTGGTTTATAAGGCCGTCCTGGGTGAAATTCCTCATTATCGCTGTTCCTTTTTTTAATCAGGTCATTTAACAATTATAAATGATGGCCATATTCTCATTTGCTTCAGCATCAAGGATTAAAACAGGTCACAGGAGCAGAGATTTCAGTTACATTGCTCCATGGTTCTGAAATTTTCTCCTGAAAATGTTAAAACTGGATAATGTAGTCATGTTGATGACGTTTAAATAGTTGATCGATGTTAATATTCATGGGAGGATGAAATTCCCTTCAGTACAGTTGATTTGAATAATGATATGGTATTTATGCATTGTGTATTTGTATAAATATGTGTCTCTCTTGTCTTGTCAGTATCGTGTGCAGCATGATTCCCCCTGCTATGGTCAAAACAGGTCTTTCTTGAAAAACAAATTCATCTTAATGAGAAGAATCCGTACAAATGAAAGTTGAATTAAAAAACAATGACGTTCTAAAGACATCAACATAGCAGCATTCAACACCTTCAAAGGGATCACAGCAGTCGACTGTTTGCTCTTGGCTCACTCACTGGTATCTCGGAGGGCTTTTAGCCATGCTCTTTATCTAATTATGATGACATATTAAAGCGGTGTTTGCTTAGCATTCTATCTCCAAGAGCCGGAGCCTTCGGATCCGGTGGCCAGACTGGGCCCCTTGGCCCTCTCTCCCCATTCACACCTCTCAGCCATGGGGTGCCTGTTTGGAGTGGGAGAGAGGAGAGAAGGGGGGGGGGGATGCTTTCAGTTGGATCTTGATGCAGGAGATGTTAATATTTTATTAACGTGTCTGTGAGCATCCAGCTGGTGTGGCACAGGTCGGCACAGCCCATAAGGGCTTTTCGTTTGAGAGGAGTGAGCAGAAGCTCTTTAGAAATTCTGTTTATTAAGGAGGCACTGCCAAAAGACATGGAGACTCACAATGCGAGAAGGAGTGATATTGATCAAAAGACTGAGGTGGTTTGGTGCAAGACGGTGTGGTGATGTATTTGATGGCCTCCACATCATTCAGTCTTAAACTTCACGCACAATGACTTTCAGTTCTCTTTCTGAGTGCAATGGAGAGTCCTTTTGATTCCACACCCTTCCATGCTACCATTTTCTTCAATCTGCCAGTGTTGCTTTCTAAATTAAGAAGTAGACTTTCACTCTTAAAGACAAATTCAGAGAAAAGTCCAGCTGAAGCCTATGAAAAAAGCATCACGTACCAAATTAAATCAAAATCAAATCAACATTCATTTGTATAGTCCTTTTTACAAGCAATGTCACGGAGGGCTTCCCCTATGCCCATCAAACTGCCCCTCAACCAACCTAAACCCTCAAGGAAGACAAGGAAAAACTCCTAGAAAAAATTATTTAAGAAATCTTGGGAGCAATTCAGTGAGGGATCCCCTCCTCCAGAGACGGTTGGCGAGAGAGAGGTGCAGAACACAGGTCTCTGAAAAAACCCTATTTTTCTGTAGGGTTTGTGTAATTTCACATCCATCTGTCAGATTGTATTTAACCAATGTTTTAATGAAAACAGTTAACAATGTTATACTCAGTGACGTATCCTCCACTGTCTTTAATAGTTGCTCACACAGGACAGACAGATGGAGAACACCTGTCATTTGTGTCGAGACTGGTCCCAGTGCTTAAAAGGACATTTTACATTGCTAGACATTTTATGTGTGTGCAAGTAAAGAGTAACACTGAAGCATTACGAAACACAGCTAAACATCGTGGAGGGAGATGGATGAGCATATTCTGCCGGAGGAATCTGTTTCCCCAGATGGCCCCAGAAGTGTGGAGAGACAGGGCTTAATGCAGCGTAGAGTTGGGCACATCACATACCACAGAGAGCACGGCCTGTCATCTGCACAGACATACAGTATTTTAGCAGAGTTCACAGAATAAAAACAAATGGTCAAAGAGGTCTTCGGGGTTGTTAGACCTACAAAAACTTGGACTACGCTACTGCATTCCTTATTTTCACGTTTCAAAAGTGGATTGGAAGTGCACACAGCCCTCTTTACTCAGCTAAATGTCAAAGTAGCTTAACCACCATGGACACCTGGGGGATGTTTTTGTGACAAAATAAAGAAATAAACACAACAAGCTTCGCGGAGCTGTCGGGATGTTCATGCAATTCAAACGAGCTGTGCGTGTCTGCTTCTGTCTGTGTGGTCTCTCTTTCTCCCTCCGATTGTGTGTGTTTCAATGTTACTGCTCACATGCTAGTGTGCGTCTTCTCTTCGTCTGTTTTTGTGTGTGCTGCGGTGAATCCTCCCGAACCTCTGCGGCACTGGCCCCTTCTCATCACGCCGTTCCTGGGCTGAGGTGGGCTGGCACACAGGCGATCTAACAGCAGTAATGAGCTCGCAGGGCCCTCTCAGACAGTTGTGAGATCAGAGGACGATGAGTGGCGGGACTTTGTACTTGGCAACAGACGTGACACTCTAGCAAGTGGCGACTGCCAGTGTGTCTCACAGCTACCGCACTTCAGAGGAGCTTCGCTTAGATGGCGTTGGGGGCGTCGCGGGGCTCCTTCTGCCACCAGTTCCATCCACAAGGGATGATGACATTGCGTCAGGGTTTCAGCGCTCCTTTGAGAGGGACTGGAACAAGGATTTTGAAAGTGGTCGCAGTGCAAGAGATACTTATACTGCCAGAGGGACACGCATACCTCATTCTTGTGGGGATGATCTGGAAGCTGAAGTAAATATCCATCTGAGAATCAATACAATAGAGTAGCGTTCAAGTTCAAGTCTTTTATTTGTCAGGTACACAGAACAACACAAGGTCAGACTGGGCACTGAAATTCTTAAGACAAGACAATGCAAGCACCTGGCATAACATAATATATAAGTACACAGAACTTAATTTACATCTATGCTGAGATTAAATAAGTGAAACTTCCTAAATATACAGATAGCAATAAATAATCGACTATACTAACCCTAATACTAAACTTCCTAAATTACAGATAACAATAAATAATGCACTATTCTAACCCTAAATGCACATAAAACCTATTTCAACCCTATAACCTATTCTAACCTAAGTGAAGTACAGTACAATAGTGCAACATTGCATATCAGTGACTATGTGTCTGGGCCAGGTGCCTTGCGAGGGTTGATCTTCTTAAAGCACAGCCTCACCTCGGCTACAGTTAGTGTAGGCACACCACTGGCTTGGCCTTCAGGCAGCTCCACTGCAGGGGGGTCACTGTTCAGCTCGTCTGGCAGTAGGACAGAGGACTGGGTCTCATTGTAGCCTCTCCCTTTGTAGTCAGTAATGGCTTTAAGTCCACTCCACATGCGCCTGGGGTCAGAGCCATGGTAGCTGGACTCCACCTTGGTCCTGTAAGCCCTTTTCACTGCTTTAATGGCCTTCAGAAGGTCGTATCTGGCCTTCCTGTACTCATCAGGGTCCCCAGAGTTAAAGGCGACAGTGCGGGCTCTCAGCTTGGCCCGGACCGCTGCATCAACCCAGGCCTCCTGATTTGGGAAAGACCGGACAACCTTCTTGGGGGCAACGTCATCAATGCAGGGATCTGGTCTCCACGTGTGAAGAAGTCAATGTGCTGATAGTACTTACATTTAGTCATTTAGCAGACGCTCTTATCTAGAGCGACTTACAGTAAGTACAGGGACATTCCCCCAGAGGCAAGTAGGGTGAAGTGCCTTGCCCAAGGACACGTCATTTGGCTCGGCCGGGAATCAAACTGGCGACCTTCAGATTACCAGCCCGATTCCCTCACCGTTCAGCCTACTTGGGCAGGACTTTCTTCATGTTGGCTCTGTTGAAATCACCAACAACAATGAAGGCTGCCTCTGGGTGCACATTTTCCAGACCATAGATAATCCCATACAGTTCATCCAAAGCAGCGGCCTAGTCTGCCTGGGGGGGGGGGGGGATTGCATTCATGACGACCGCTGTGAATTCCCAAGGCAGATAGAAGGGTCTGATTTTTACAGTTAGCAGCAGGACCGGAGAGCAGTGAGATGTTAGTACCGCTAGCCCAGGGAGAGTTAACCATAACACAGACACCTCCGCCAAATCAGCTGTTCTGTCCTGCCGGTATATGATGAATCCTAACGGTGTAACCGCTGTGTCAGAGATCTACGGAGACAGCCAGGTCTCGACGAACGCCAGTACACAGCAGTTCCTGATGTCCTGTTGGAAGTTCGTAAAATAGTCCTTGCCAAGTGACAACTTAATGTCCAGAAGTGTCTGCCGGTTGTACTGAATAAACGACAATATAACATTGACAAAACAAGTAACGAACACTAAAATGACAAACAAAAAGTTTTTGCGGAGCTCTCGTCGGCGCAGCCATCTCTGTGCGCACCGGATGCATGCACAAAGTGATCGATAGGCCTACAGTGCTTTGTCTTGCAATGGTTTAAAATTGACATTTTTGTCTCAGAAAACTAACACTTGCCAAGAATCACCAAATTCCCTCAATTTAATGTGAAACCTTTTTTTTCTACGGCAGAATGAATAGGGAATTAATCATTTGTGCACAGTGTGTGTGTACGTAAGGCTACTTAAACACCCACACCAATTTTCAATGGATCCTCGCTGAGTTGAGAGTAGCAGTGAAATGTCAGAAACGTTGCTTGTGTCGTTGCTACGGAAACAGACATTTATGGGCATTGAACAAACGCACGTACAAACCGACGCACACAAACACACTCACACACACACACACACACACACACACACACACACACACACACACACACACACGTGAAAGGACCCCCCTCCTTTTCTTCTCTCGCTCTTTCAATTTCTTTCGAGACCTGTCTCGATGTAAAGCACCTGTTGTTTTACACTCAGTATGTAATCAATCGCAAGCCACAGAGGGGTTACAACAGCAAGAGTTTCAGCGTCTGCCGGAGCTAATGGGGATCACAATAAAGCAAACAAACAAACAAACAAGAGGATGAGAATAAAGCTACTTGGGTTCATTGTCTCCAGCATTGATATCCACCAAATCATTTAAAATTAGAACTGTTAACTGTGAATAAGAGTCTTAAAGTGACACACACAAACACACACACACACACACACAGACACGAGTTTGTATCGCGGCTCTTGCAGGGACTCACAATTCAATTCCAAATAACTCCCAACTCGTAATGTAATTCCATCCATAATTCTAACCCCCCCCCCCCCTTTGAAAGGGCACTTGAACTTGAGAGTAACAAGAAAATCTAACCACAAGTTCAAATTTGCACATATGACTATTCTAGAGTACCCTTCTGGTCCCCACAAGAGTTGTTTAACAAGACCACACACATCCACCCATCTCTTACCAAAGCTTAGGAGAATCCCCGGCCTGGTGCATAATGCACGCAGCCTTCAGTAAGCCTGCCATGCGCAAGTGGATAAACCGCGTTTCAACCTCATCTTTCTAACATCTACAGCCCACATCTGACCCTACAAATCGAACCCTTCTTCAGCGGTCACACATCATATTTTATGGCAGTCTGTCTGACCTTTCCTTATTTTATTACTGTGGATTTATGCCGTGGACTATCTATTGACAGTGGAGCAGAGGTGACATGAAGACATATTTAATAGCGACATTAACATTTTATACTGACGTTATTGCTATTCAACTCCACAGTTACTGGAAGTTGAAGGCTGTCATGTGTTGAACTTGAGGTTTGGTTGGACGCACAAGTGTAGAGGAAGGTTCCCATATGCGTGGTCGCTGGGCTTCCTAAAGAAGCTGACATGAAACAAACATCGCTGGAGATTTTTCCAATTTGACAGTTCTGGAGACACATAACCCATAAAAACAAGCATGAATGGACATACACACACACACACACACACAAACACACATGTTCAGAATGTGAGGCTTTAAGACTGATATAGCTTTCATTTGCCACCGTGCTTTTTCACCGCAAATAAAGCCAAAAACTGAGTTTTGAAACATTCTGGGACATTTCTAAACTTCCTTTTTCACAATGAAAAGATTTGTTTTTGAATATGCCTTGTTATGTTGGATGAAACATGCTTGGGGCTCAAAGATGTCTCTCCAGCCAAGCCCCCACACGGGGCGGGGGTCTGCTACATCGAGAACTGGGTGAACTCTGCAGACAGCTGGCCCCTCTGATCCTCCACAAAAGAAGACAGACACACACACACACACACAGAAGCAGCATCCCTGCCCGAGGCTGGTCATGCCAGCTCTCCCTGTGCAGTGCTCAGACTGTGTTCAAGGCATCTCTCTACCTGGGTGGAATCCCACATCTGTAAAGCTGTATTTGGCTTAAAGTCAAGGTTGTGAGCGTGTGTGTGTGTGTGTTATTGTAAGTGTGTGTTGGTGTGTTAGAAAAATACATTGCGAGAGACCATGACAGTGTGTTCTGTAATAAATCCTAAGATAGAGCTTCATAGCTAGGGGAGACATATCACCACAACGACGGACACTAATAGAACTGAGAGTCTGGCATCTTATCATGCTCCTTTCTGGATATTAAAATGTTACAATTTACAAACGTATCTTTGGCTTCATTACACCATCCCCCATCAAGCGTAATTAGAATCCTGCCCACATTGTTCATTTATCGAGAGGTGCGTTTGTGCAGAAAGTGTCAGGGACAGCTGAGACCGAACGGTGCCATAAATGCCACTAGCGTCGAGGGCATACACGTCTAAACAGAAGCCATATGATGCATGACATCTGTATCACAGCACAACTGAACACTGACAACAATGCAGACGAGCACAAGAGCAAGGAACATTTGGTTTGCCTAACGCTACCCTTTGTTTTCCCTTTGATCGCAGGCTATTTGTTTAGACGCACCGACTGTGAAGGAGCGACTCGTCGCATCGCCTCGCCAGCTTTCTGTTTCTTCCTTCTCGTGATCAGCCAAGAAGCTGATTGGATTGGACTTAGACAGAAAGAAATAGTTATTACTGTTGAAGAAAACATGGCAGAACTAGGCTTCTTTTCCTGTGACCAATCCGCCCCTCACGACGTGCCATCCATCCCCAAGACCTATTAGGTGTCAAATCAAACTCGCTTTGTCATCACTGCCAGGCCTGTTTTCTACACGTCACTTTGAGGAATGGAACTGAAAATGCAGGCCCAGGTTTATTCCAGGCGATTCATTTCACCGTTGCTGCTTATTCTAGTCCATGACCCAGGTGACTGATTGACTCATCGTGTGCAGGAGTCGTCCTGTTGGTTGTGTGCACTTGATCATATGTGCATATCAGAACAGTAGCAATCCAGTGTATTGCTGCAGGTGAATGAAGTGGAGCAGCAATCCATGGTGCCAAGATTCAGAAGAGTAACATGTATTGGCAGGGAATGGAAGGAGTGAAGTACCGCATAGATTGACCACAGTGCTCTGAGGAATCTCATTAAAGATAAACAAAGAAATCCACAAATAAATAAATAAATAAATGGACGATATGTCTTACCTCAAGCAATGTTAGGATCAATATCGCAACAAGTTCACATTTTAACTTCACCCCAATCCCCCCCCCTTTATGGTTCTCTCTCTCTCTCTCTCTCTCTCTCTCTCTCTCTCTCTCTCTCTCTCTCTCTCTCTCTCTCTCTCTCTCTCTCAATCTCTCTCTCTCTCTCTCTCAATCTCTCTCTCTCTCTCTCTCTCTCTCAATCTCTCTCTCTCTCTCTCTCTCTCATTTCTCTCTCCTTCTGTCTCTTTTTGTCCCTCTCTCTGTCATCGGAACCCAGATGCTGCAGCCAGCTGCCAGTGGTTGTAGACCGGGCCTGTTAGCAAAACTCCACACAAACAGTCTGGTTACACACACACACACCTACACACACACACACACATACCAGGGTGCACAGCATATTGTCTTTATTGGCATGTGAATATGGAGGCGAGTCTCTCTCTTCCCACACACATAGAAACAGCATATGCAACGCATCATTCTTCCGAATCTGGTGAAAGGAACAGCCGAGCACAAACACTGAACCCCTGCGTGTATCTTGCATATGTCCGCGTCAGGACCTCTCTACACTCATGTGCCAAACGCGTTCAAGAATGACGTGGAAAAAAACAAAATACAGAAAACCATTTGGTGACAATATTTCGTGTGCATAGAAGTTTTTTTTTGTTGCCAAACAGATTGGGCGACCCAAAGCGATGTGCAAAAGGAGCCTGTGTTAAATAACAAATTATCTGGAGACGTCAGGCCCCAATCTGCTCTCTGAGAGCAGCGCAAAGCAAAAGGGGGATGAAGGAACGTGCCGGAAATGCTCAACTGTAACATGGCTTCTCTCTTTGAGGGTAAGATTGGTTGTCTGCTAACAATCAGCCATCATCATCATCGTCATTCGGGATTTCTTACCCATAATGCATTGGATGACTTTCCATCAACTGTCCCATCAACTGGTAAGCAGGTCCCTTCGCTCTGAAGATTGGTGTGAATCTGCAAAGACCTCATGGAGCCAATCCCACAGTGATTCTATCCTTCCAATACTCGGTAAACTTGTTCTTCCTCTCTCTGGTTCTCAGCTAAACTAAAAAGGAGTAGCTCGACGTTGTTTGGTATGCAGGGTAAGATTGCTTGTTGTCACTCCATCTCCCCAACAACAGGGAGGCTAGACCTCTCATCTCTTGACTGGAGCGGTTGCCTTCAAATCAATAGGCTTTGAGAGGACTTCTTATTGCAGCTCATATGCAATCGATCTTGGCACGCATATTATTTGAACTCTGCATCGTTTTCTGAGTAGCTTCCCTCTCCTGCGCAAAACAAGCGTTAACACCTCTCAGAGAGACGCTTAAGTATTTCTCTTAGCAGCTGTAGCTGTTAGCCCTCTCATACGCTGCTCCTTTATACAAACCACTTTAACCAGACCAATTGAGAGAAAATGTGGGACAAATAAATCATTTTTCGAGCAAGTAAACACCTCCAATGTGTAGCTCATTAGTTCAATTTACAGAGCTGTTTATTTGAATCTCATGTTTCCTGCCTGGTAATGGTGCTCTGAGAGGCTGTGCTGAGAAGCCGGAGTCCAGAACCTGTCAGGTTGAATTATAATACCTGCACAGGTGCTGCTACTGTGCCTTTGCAGCTTATCTGTGGGCTAAACACAACAGACATTTATAATCCGAGTTACCAAGTTTCTGTTTAGGTAGAGAGAGATACTGCTGGATGGTGTGAAATCCCCAAAAGGCCTTGATCCGTCTAAGGTATGGGTTCAAGTTTGACACTGCAATTCGCTCGTCCCTCCGGTTTTCTGTGCCTGAACTGTTCTGTTCTGAACCGTGTTGTTGGAAACCAACTGAATGAAATGTTCTAGTGCAGCAAAACCCTAACCGTGTTTTGGATTTATGGAATTAGGATTAGCATACATCATGGGAACCAATCTATCTTCTGACAAGAACCAGCATGGTCATTCTCTCCTAAGGATGTTGAAGTGAAAAGGGGGGCGGGATCTTATTAGTGTCCGTCAGTGACAAATGGGTTCACACTTGTTTCCAGGAACTTGTAAGACACACTATTCTATTAAAGGTTGGCCACAAAGAATGAAGTGAATCATTCACTGGCCAACAACAGTATGCGTCGACATGTCCAGTATATCACCGCTAAGCTAGTGAGAATGAAGGGGACGTGCTATCCCTCCATGGTCTCCTATAGCCACTGAGCTCCACAGGTTCAGGTGCTCACCTGCAAAGTACGACCTGCTCCGGTGTGATTGGTAGAGCTCTCCACTTGCGCCCTGAGGTCTTTTATTGGTCGGGAAACATTAAGCTAACGTTCCATCAACGTGTCTTGGCTCTGGTATAAAGAATGAGGCCTTCGTTGCATACTGACCGCACTCAACCCCCTGGCCCAAATATAACCCATGAATCATTTGAACTGCAAACCGCAAATCGTAGACTTTATACCCAAAAAGCTGGCTCCATTCCTCAGGAAGTAAAGGTTATAGACATTAAATCCGATTATTCTTATTTTTTTCCCTCTCTCTCTCTCTCTCTCTCTCTCTCTCTCTCTGTCTTTCTGTCTCTCAGTCCTCTCCATGTCAAATATAAATCAGACGAGCTACTTTACTGTGGCATGGGCACAGTCAGATATCTTTAGTTAATAAGACAGTCTGGGAGTCGTGGTGTATCTGAGTCAGGAAGTGAAATGTCAAGTCTGGACTCTGTGGCTAGGCCTGTCTATTATAACGGTGATGGCAGTCAGAATGAGACAGCGTTTTCTCTGCAGTAATTTAATCCTGTTAGGAGCCCGCTGCTCACAATCTTCTGTCCGTCACAAGAAAGGCCACAAGATAAGGTCAATTTACTCATGGAAAACATTTAATTGAAACGTTATCTTTTAAAAATGAATAAGGGTGCTAAGATGAAAGAAGTTCCTAAGCTGATGGATTTACCTTTACCTATACTACTGATGATCTTATTTTGTGATTCTATAACACATTCTATCATAGTAAATGCGTTCTACAGTAAGTATTTGCTTTTGAAACATATCTTGTCTTGTTGGACTCAGTAATGAACCTTCTGCACATCAAAACATATTGCAGAAACATTCACTGTAAAAACCTTCAGCTACTCTCCAGGGGGATGTTTGTTGTCCAAGTCTTTGTATCGACTGATTGTGCTGTGTGGTTGTTTTTCTACTCTGAATATAACTCCAGTCCTGTCAATAACAGCCTTGTCGGTTCTGGGGAGACACTTTGAAACCTTGATGGCTGTGATCAGAGGCTGATAAAAGGACAGATCAATGAAAATGAAGAATTAATCACTTCGACTAACAATCAAGTCTCTATGTGCAGCTCCAACCTGAACAATAAATAGAATAGGGATTTTTTCCCCCTCAACAAATTCAAACGGTCCCTTAAGACTCAAGAAGATTAACAGACTTGTTTTATTGAAAAGGGCCCATTAATATTTAGACATTAATTTCATACTTTGTTTAACCAAAGCCAGTAGGCTGTGGATGTTGGTGGAATAATAAAAAGTACCTAGGAGGCACATTAGGCTTCACACTAACTCTGTGGATTCACTCGCCTTCCCGGAACTCTCTGGAAAATCAACTTGCCTGTCTCTTAAACAATAACGACAGCTGGAGACCTGAAGAATGGGTCCTCTGCTCCTTCCCTCCTGCCGAGGCTGTTACTTCGCCAGGATCATCAGCAGGACACGCCGAGTGGCACGGAATGAACGATGGGTTGTGTTGGTTCTTTTCTGTGTCAAGGGGGAAAAAAGTGGCCCGGGAGTTACTGTTCAGACCGGCCCACTCAATACACGGCGGGCGGCTCATTCAGTACACGTATCGACCAATCAGTGGCCTACTTGGAAACATACCAATACACTTGACATTATTTTGGATGATTACAAAGAAATTACGTCATATATATACTTTTTCTTACGTTAAACGTCCGAAGTCCGTATGAACACCTTTCAGAAGACACTTCAGAAAATTTGAGAAAAATAGGCACCACGACTGTGAATACAGATCGCAAAGAGGAGTATAAATGTCAGTCAGTGATTTCAGATGGTCTTAAAGCAAATGATATGTGGTCAAGCTGTGTAAAATGGAAAATAGTCGGAGGTGCCGGCGATGTCAGAGGGAAGGCCCACTGGGGATTCCTCCGGTGTCCCCGATGGCCAGTCCGCCCCTGTCTGTGTCTCAGGGAGAGTCAGGTCTCGGTGGGTCTCCTTCTGAAGGTGTCAGGTGGTGGGAGATGGTCGGGGGACGGTCCTTTTCCAGTCATAGACACTTAAGTCTGGCACCCCAGTACGCTCTCCTCAAAGTACACAAGTATTAATGTTGAACTTCAGAGAATGACTTGCAAGTGCAGTTTAACTTTGATGTGTTCTTCCTCTTTCCGGTTCTCAGACAAAGCTGTTTCGGGATTAATCGTTGCAGTTTCGGCTCCCGATATCAAGTTTGTCATGTTGTCGCAACCATGACAAGCAGCAACAAAGTGGATGGACGCAAAAGCTTCTACATTTTTCACTCACGTCAACTTAAAGTAGTGAAATCACCTGCTTACAAACGCCAGTGACACACAGCCCTGCAGGAAGTGAAGAGATTCACACTATTCCCCTCGGAGGCTAATCTATCTAGGAAGACAGTTTAATCCTTTTAGAAAACTGTGTGCGAGAATGATGAGCAAAAGAGAGAAAAAACTGTCTGGACTGGTTCATATAATTCCCTCAGTGATCTGTTGCCCTCATTTTGAACATTAAACACACATAACATGACAAACTGATTCATGAGACACCTCCTATTTACCATAGAGAATTTAATCAAGTAAACAGGGATGGAAGTTGTTTGGATTCCTACAGTATTTATAATGTGGAAGCGGATATAGATTAAAGCAGCTTTTAATGAACCTCTGTGTTGCAAAAAAAAGAAGAAAAAGCGATGGACCTTGAAGTGGACACATACTTGCCTTGACAAACCTTTTTTCTCACTGACTGTACGATCTGCATAGTATGAATAGCACACATCAGCAATGCGGGAATGTGACTTCGTCTAACAATATAGAGAAGGCAGAGTTGAAGAAGGCTCTGGGCTCTAGTCTTGGGCTGGAGAGCCTCACAAAGACTACTCATGTTGTCTCTTACAGTAACAGGCCTTGGAGGCCGACACTCTCAGTCAGAACAAGGCCCTGGCGCAGAGACCCCGAAGGCTGATTGTCAAGCTGAGGGCCTGCTTTAACAATGAGCCGGGAGTTCTATTGACACAAGGTTAAATCTATGAGGTCACAAAACACGGTTCCGAAGGTAACCGACTCCTACTGAGATTTAGACATTCCCTTAGCTCCTGCTGGGGGGTTGAACGATAACTTAAATCCTGACAAAACTCTCAAACGTTGATAGGTAGGTTTTTCGATATCTTTAAATATTCTTCTACTTAATGGAGGGACTCATGGTGGGCACCAGAAAGGTACATTTAAAGTGTTGCTGCAAGTGCAATTAGGCTGATGACATTTAGAATGTAATCAATACTACAAAATGTCTGATTAAAAGATTGCAAGCTCTTTCTCAGTCTCCCACTTTACTCTCTCTCTCTCTCTCTCTCTCTCTCTCTCTTTCTTAATTTCAGCCTCTCATTGCTCCCATTTAGAGTGTGCAAGGCAGAACACTTTGCAAAGTCAACAAAACACTGTCAAATATCTTTATTCATCAGCTCTAAATTATGAAAAGGGCAGCGGAATGCATTATTGCGAAGGCTCCAGTGAGTCAATTTGGTCTCCGTTTCTGTGATCCACACTCGCTCCTTCGTTAGGATGAATAACACACCCTAGTCCTCTACGCACAGCTCCAAACATTACCAGAACAAATGTTACTCATGTGTGGAAAAATGGGTGTTTAAAATCATAGCAAGAGACAAATATAAAGGAGAACAATCCTCGTGTAGCTAGGCAAATATCCAATCCCCAATCATCATATTGTGTGTCATTCTGGGGATAAACAATTTATCAAACTTAAATGCTAAGCAACCATCATTTGTGTGCCTGCATGATTACCCTAATTATGGTATATTACACCCCGCTGAAAACCTCGTCACAGGAGTGCCAGGGTCTGTGTGAGTATGTGTGTACATGTGAGTGTGTGCGTATATGTGTGCGTACATGTGTGTGAGTGTGTGTTGTGTGTTATGTGTGCATGTAACCAGGGGATATTACAGAGATTAGGGCTTAGCAGCTTCCACCAGCACACTGTTATTACTGCCGACTCTAAAGCTATTATTTTTGCAATTTTTGTTGACAGAAAAAAACAAAACATAAATACAAATAGAGCAAATCACGTGTCCTGAATAGGTCAGATATTGCCACTAAGAGCTAGGATACAGTCGGCAAAAGCCTAGCACAATGAATATGTGTGATTGGTGCTTTCCAGAGATAATGCAGTGGCCAGATGCCCTTCAAACAGAAATATTCTTCTATCTCTATTTCTTTCTCATCCCTCACTACGTCCCTCATTATGGCTTCTCAATGTTAAATAATGGAATGTGTTGCCATTTAATCAGCATCACCACTAAACCATTCAGCAGACTGATCCACGACGCTGAGGAATCATTCCATTCACATGGATGGTAATAATGGAACGTGTAAACTGACACAAAGGTGAAAAGTCTCCATACCAACTTCACCAACTATGTAAAAACTTGTCCGTCATATTCCATCACATTGCCGACCTAACATCCGCTGCCCTTGAGTAGAATATAGGCATACCATTGTATTCGTCTGAGGTTTTTAATTATGTGTTCCCAGTAATGTTTCACTTTATTATCCTTCAGGATTCTTAGTGATTTAATACATTCAAATAAGAAAAGCAACACAAATTGGTATCTAGTCGTCTTTGTATTTTGCATAATAGTGATTCATCCAACGCAGAGATATAAATACACAGGGAACATATATTCATATGACATTAACAGCACTGTTCTGTTGTGAATTTTTAACTATAGTGGATGTGGATAACAAACACACACAAAAACCCCCATTGTGTTTGGTCTCTTTCACTGCTCAATCACTTAATGTGTCATACTCGCTAGATAGAAAGGAACATGGCCGTATCAATATAAAAACAGAGGATAAACAAGAAGAAAAAAACAAACAAACACAATTTAGATATCTGCTTTTGAAGTAGACTACATACCCCCTTAAAAGCCGAATTATGAGTCAACCATAATGATTATCTGTACCTGATACAGAAACCAAACAGTAGCCTTCGCGTTTCCATCCTCCATAGTGCACAGTATCGCGTACGGTAGACAACCACCTTGCGCAACCCGGTGAAGTTGCTAATGGGTGCTAATCCTGCCGTTAACGACCCATTACTAGTCTGACAGAGCAGCGTGTCTGCGGCATGCATCAGAATCAACGCTTGAGGATCATCCTCGCTGCACTCTCGTGATTTACTACTTTGCCATTTTTTGTCTAGTGTGCTGCCAACATGATTAAGAGTCACTTGGAGAATGAAGCTTCTGATGAAATGTAGTCTAATTAGCTGCAGGAGAACGACGCTGCAGATGGTGCTGAAGCACCCAAACAGTGATTAAACAGCCCAGCTTGGTCTCTCCCTCTCTTCTCTCTGCCTCCCCCTCTCTTTACCACCCCTACCCCCCACCCCCCATTCGATCTCTCTCTCTCGCCCTTTCTGACAGTAAGACTTGACAACTCGCACGATCTGAGAGGCCAACGCAGACACGCATTGGTGAGGTAGACCCACTCGAGACGGCGTTTCTCCTTTTCATCTGAGGGATCACCAACATTCCCTCTCTCTTTGTCCGTCGATCCCGGGTACCTTTCCCATCTCTTCCTCTGGCGGTTTCCTACTTTTGACTTCCTCTCATTTCCCACCGCCCACCCCCTCTCATTAACCCGATCCTTTCAATCTCTGCTCTTTCTTTCCCTGTCTACCCCTCCCTCCATCCATCTCTCTCTCTCTTCCTTTCATTACCCAACACAGACTATAGCTCTCTGTCTTTCTCCCAGTTTCTTTCATCTGGGAGTTTTTCCTAGTCTTTTTTGAGGGTTTTAGGTTGTGTTAGGGTGCACAGTGTGCCCATTTCTATGGACGGAGTTCATGTGAAGCTACCCCTGACTGTGCTTGCAAACAGCCCTATAGAAAATAACTTGTGACTAGATTTGATTCGAGCTCATCTATCTTACTCTCTCCATTCTCTCTTTCCCTTTGAGTGGAAGAACTCAATTTCTTCATATTTATGTGCGACTCAAGGGCCCCTCTCTGTGTAATGTAGGGCGCTGTGTTTAATGAGACCTGGGGTTGCGGCACACATGCAATATTAAACAAGCTTTCTCAGGCCAGTCCGCGAAGTGCTGTTCACCCACTGCTGCATCTCATGTTTCACGTCTATACGTTTCCAACTTTGATATGTTATCCTTGTAGCTGTGTTCCAAAGGCTGGCAGTGGAATCAACAGTCAGAATCCCTTTGTGGGGATTCGTGACAGAGCATCATGCTTTTGAAAGTTCCTCCACGCTTACTTGTCTACGCCAGATACCCGCAGTAGAAATGGTCTGGCGTTAGCATACGGTCGCTTCTGGAACGACTGATGTATGGCTCTAAGCATGGCAGCCATGTCGCGTGCGTGCATCTAAGAGAGAGACCGGGAGAAAGAGAGAGCAAAAGAGTGCGTTTTGTGCGTGAGACGTTTTGAAGAGTGTCTGACGTCTGAATGGGGAATGAAGAGACGGAGGAATGCCGTGACTCCGCCGAGGCGCCGGCACCCAATGAAGAGTCGCGTCTGCCCGCTTGTCTCTGGCCCGCATTAGACACGCGTCGGTACTGTCGGCGGGGGGGGGGGGTGCTTTTTCGAGTCCCACGAGCAACACCGCTGACCACACGGAGAGAACAGCTAAGAGACACGTGGCGCAGCAGGCGAGGGGCCGCACGCGTCCGCGTCATGACCGCTCGACCTGCGGCGCTCAGTGAGGATGCTATGTACACTGGTCACACGTAGACAATACGGGATATTACAGTACCACACGTCCACCTGTCTCCACACGGAGGGCCAGTCCCAGTTACTCATATGTCGGATGTATTTGTGTTCTGGACTGAATATAAACAACCTTTGAGATGAATGGCCTCCTCCGACTCTGATTTATGGCTCCACAGCTTTGAGTGTCAAACTGAATAGTAAGGCAGAATTGTAGAGAGAGAGAGAGAGAGAGAGAGAGAGAGAGGGAGAGAGAGAGAGAGAGAGAGAGAGAGAGAGAGACAGAGAGAGAGAGAGAGAGGGAGAGAGAGAGAGAGAGAGAGAGAGAGAGAGAGAGAGAGAGAGAGAGAGAGAGAGAGAGAGAGAGAAAGGAGATAGAGAGATAGAAAGAAGAGAGACTTGATGTGTGAGTATAGATTACATGGGCAAACAGTCCGTGGGGGGTGCAAGTTGAACGGGAGATCACTTTAATATCATCCGTGCCCATGCAATTACCTCGGCGCCAAACTCCATCGTCCTCGGCAGACAATTATTTTGTCCTAATTTAATGGGATTCCACTACAGCAGGTTTTCAATTTGTGTTGAGTAGAGGTCTGTGCAGACAGGAAGTGGAGAAGTCTAATCAGGTCTTGTCACTGGCAGAGGAAAACACTGGGACAAACACACTGACGCCAAGCAGGATAATCACGGGCTATTGTGTATTAACAGGCAGCCTTCAAGGAGATGAGGAAGACAGATGATAATGCCATTGAAGATTGACTGTGTCGCAAGTGGAGAAGAGGAGTTGTAGAACAACTGTTGGGGAGAAACTTGGAGTTTTTCCGGTTTTTGGTGTGTCGATTTAAGGTCAAGCTGTAATTGCTTTCAGTTCTCCTCCAAGGAAAAAGAATGCATTGTGTGAGCAAGGATGAAAAATACATTGTGTTGCCGGACGAACAAAGGTTTCGATGGTTTCACTGGGAACCATTTACAAAGTTTGTGCTGATAATAACACTCTCTAATTTGCCTTATTGGGAATTGGACACATACATATTCATAAGAAAGCCCATGTTTACATGTACCCCCCACCCCCCCGCACTCCTCTACAGCCCCTCACAGGAACTGGGAGAGCCGGAAGCCACAGAAGTTCATTATTAAGGACCTGCTTTACTATTCAAAATGTTTAAATGTCGTGCTTAATACAGCTCTGTTTGTTGTTTTAGCTCAAGTCCTCCAAGGGCTGTAACTAATACAGTAAATACAAGAAGAAGACGTTTTGCAGTGCACAAGAAACAGAGGACATTGACTACAAACACAGCTAATTGAGACGCGATCTTATTCCTATATTTGCTCAGTGTACGCCCTAGAGACTATATGATTGAAGGACAAATACATTCAGAGACTTCGGGTACCTTTTTCCACTTGTTGACACTCAGTAGATAAAGATTAAAATGCCCTGTAAATACTGCCGAAATCATTAGGGGAAAAGAAATCTAAAGAAATGTATTTAATTCTTTCAAAAGCAATTTGAGATGAGAGGTATATTATTTGTGCAGAAACATTTCCATATTGAAAATGAAATGTAATATAAGGGTTTGAATAAACCTGACACAGTTGTTTTTCCTTTTCCGCAGAAAAGCAAAAAAAAACAACAACGTCTGAGACTGAATACCTACACATTGACGTCGCTACATTGTCTACTTGGGAAGCGGTCGTACATTAGTGTGTGTGTGCCCACCTCTGAGGTAGCGGTCTGTGCTCTGCCAATAGAATTGGCAATTTACCTTTTTTTTCTGTGGAGATTGACTGACACAGAATAGCTGTGGGACAGTGGAAGTGCATGAGAAAGGTCTGGTAATAGGCCAATTACTTATATGTCCGCCACTCGAGAATTTCTCTGATGGAGGAATGTGAATATCCTCTACACAATACAGGGAGCAAACAGTGGCAAAGGGAGAGCGGGAGAAAGAGGGATGGGGGGGGTAGAGAGAGAGGGAGGGAGGAAGAGAAGGAGGTAGAGAGAGCGAGATGGGGAGAGTGTGAGAGAGAGAAATGAAGATGAGCAAAGGTGAGGGACAAAGGGGAACAGGAAGTGCCGAGATAACTGGAGTACAGACGCAACGTACTTCACCTTCCTAGTGTCTTCATACCATCTGAAGGCTAGAAGACAAAGTGGGAAACAGAGACTGTGCTTGTGCAGGTTTATGGGGCCACTGGAGAGCCAGAGAGTGACAGTGCCCACGATTCTAGGAGAGGGAAACCCAGCTCAATGTGTGCTTGTATCTCCTGGCACCTGAATGTCACCAGACGTCACCCGGTGTCACTGGATTGATCGCAGTGTTGAGCTAAACAGTATAGAGAGGAGTCTTTTTTCAAACGTACTGTACACCGGAATTCTCCCACCTTCCACTTGAGTGAATTCAAATACTGGATTTGTTGGTCGAAGCCGCAAAGTCTGACTGTGCATGAGACTGCGTTACAAGATAGAACATAGAAAAAGATAGCTATTGTACAGCACCTGGTGATAGAGACATGCAGGTTTACTGAAGGAAGAAATGAAAGCATACTCTCCGGTCCCATGAGAATGTTCTTGTAACGGGGGCAAATGTCCACTGTGAAAATGTGTTTGGGGGTGGGGCAGCCTGTCTGTTTTTGCGTATTGGTTGTGTGTGTGCTTGTGACATCCCTCCACAGGTGTTCCTCATATGCTGGCTAATTGGGAACCCATGGGATTGGTTGCGCATAAACATTTACATTTTAGCCATTTAGCAGGCGCTCTTATCCAGAGCGACTTACAGTAAGTACAGGAACATTCCCCTCGAGGCAAGTAGGGTGAAGTGCCTTGCCCAAGGACACAACGTCATTTTGGCACGGCCGGGAATCGAACTGTTAGCCTTCAGATTACTTGCCTGATTCCCTAACCATTCAGCCACCTGACTCCCTCTCCCTGAGAGGACACCATGATGCTTCCTAGAGCCCTCCTTCCTTTTTTTTACTCTTGACATTATAGTGAGTGACGACTAGGCGCCCCACTGGCTGCCCGCAGTGCCTTTTTAAATTGCGTGTTGCATATCCCTGTGCCCAGAGCCCTGGACGCCGCGCTGTAACATTGTGCGGTGGGGTTCGACCGTTAATGAGTTGGTTCCACCATTTGACACACAGGATTGAAGTGCCGTAGTTGATCGCATCTTTTTTATCTCTTCCACATACGATTGCAGTGACTGTCTAGTACTGGTTTTGCACGTGTGGCTTTTGTTACGGAGGTTGCACATGGTTATTTAGGGTACCCCGGCACTTTCTGCAGCTGTCACATATAGTGTACATTGTCACCCCCCCTCTCTCAGTCTATCTGTCTCTCAGTCTCTCTGTCTCTCCGTCTCTCCGTCTCTTTGTCTCTCTGTCTCTTTGTCTCTCTGTCTCTCTGTTTGGGTGCATGGTGATGAGCCTCATCCCTCCCAGTCCTCATTAGCGCTCTCTCGTCAGTCCATATGACTTCCTTGGCTGGACACAATCTCCCCCTGCCTTCACAGAGAGAGTTCATCCACATTGTGATGGTAAACAAGCCTCATATGCTCTGCGCTGTTTGTGGTTTACAGTTTTTCACAATTGCTACAACACATTTCTTGAAACAGTCACCCATTTTCTCAAAACTGCAAACACAAAACCTCATCTTCAAGACCTATTTACAAAACCTCTGAATCCTCTTGGAGAATGAAACTTTTGCCTCAAAACAGATTTACCTGTGCTCAAAATCAAACACTGCTCTCAAATCATAAACAAAGTGATCAAAATAATATACACTATCAAGCAGTCAGTACACAATACACCAACAAATAGAAAACACATTTTATTTTATCTCACACAAATTTACAATATTTATCCGTCATTGTCTTTGAAATTAGGCACAATTAACTACATGAGTTCAGGCAACTGAGAACTTTGTTCAGACAATGGGTTTTAGTGTTTTAGCAATTGAGAAAAAACGTCATCATGAAGCATCACCACATCCCTGACCCACACAGACCACATCCCATCACCACATCCCTGACCCACACAGACCACATCCCATCACCACATCCCTGACCCACACAGACCACATCCCATCACCACATCCCTGACCCACACAGACCACATCCCATCACCACATCCCTGACCCACACAGACCACATCCCATCACCACATCCCTGACCCACACAGACCACATCCCATCACCACATCCCTGACCCACACAGACCACATCCCATCACCACATCCCTGACCCACACAGACCACATCCCATCACCACATCCCTGACCCACACAGACCACATCCCATCACCACATCCCTGACCCACACAGACCACATCCCATCACCACATCCCTGACCCACACAGACCACATCCCATCACCACATCCCTGACCCACACAGACCACATCCCATCACCACATCCCTGACCCACACAGACCACATCCCATCACCACATCCCTGACCCACACAGACCACATCCCATCACCACATCCTTGACCCAAACAGACCACATCCCATCACCACATCCTTGACCCACACAGACCACATCCCATCACCACATCCTTGACCCACACAGACCACATCCCATCACCACATCCCTGACCCACACAGACCACCACGTGGATCTCGTTCCCAAAATACACCACATCCCATCGTCACAACTTTTGAACAAACATTTAGTATTGGACCCTCTGTGTATGATTCAGTCAACCTTCATTCCTTTCCTTTGTCTTTGCTTTCATCTTTAAAGTCAAGTTTCCTACAAGTCAGGAGAAAACACTAACTACAATCTTGAAAAAAACAAAAAAAAACTGAAAAAAACAATTTCTCTACTCAAACATCTTACCTTTGACGATGAGACCAAAAAAAAAAAAGTCAGTGAGTGCTCCTCACTAAGACATATCATTACGTGCCGTCGGATATGAATACATCCCAGCTCCATTTGATCCCGGCACTTTGAAGCGCATGTCTCTCTCAGTCGCTGCTTTATTATCCCAAGCGCCTCACGCATGGCGACAAGAAAGTGTAACGGGATCAATGATCAAACCCAGAACGTTTTTATTACGCAATGTGGTGCTGTGTGCGAGGAGGCGAGTGTGTGTGAGAGTGTGTTTGGAAGACAGTTCAATGGACCCTGTGTGTTTCTCCTCAGGGAAGATCCTGCCCTTCATGTGAGTGACTTGGCACGTCGAAGAGGAGGGATGGCGACAGGATTGAACAGGGAGGTGAACACGACAAAGACAGGGATATGGACGGACAGAGGAAGAGAGAGCGAGAAAGAGAGGGGGAGAGACAAGGGTGAGAGAGGGAGAGAGACAAGGGAAAGAGAGGGAGAGAGACAAGGGAAAGAGAGGGACAGAGACAAGGGAAAGAGAGGGAGAGAGACAAGGGTGAGAGAGGGAGAGAAACAACGGAGAGAAGGTGATACAGGTACAGGGAGGCGACAGAAACACAAATTAATGAAGGGAGGCAGCTGGAAAAGAGAAACAGGGAAGGAGAAAGAGAGGAGGTAAGGCTGCCAACCACCAAAGTTTTTGAAACTGCATGATGAAGCAACTCTTGTTCGATATGCTGCTGCATGTTTTGTTTACGCATCCAATAACTGAATCGGATTCATAAATCAAGCACCCAAGTTTCACTTGTGAACGTCATTTTCTCTTGCTTATCCATCAATCACAGAGCATCATCTATCTACGTTTGAATTTCTCAGCAGATGTTTGAACATTAAACATGTTCTAATTACCTTTTACAATAGTTGAGGTAAATCTGAAAACCACACACTTGGACTGCAAAGTAAACAGAAACACCAAACATTTGATGAATGAGCTCACGTCATCATCAATCATTCTGCTGCTCCTATACATTCTGGAAGGGAAAGAAAGTGTCACATGAAGGGATTAGATCTGAACTTGTTAACCTAATTCCAACCCCCTCGGGGCTCTGATCAAATGATCACACTGTCAACTACGGCAAAAAAAACTGAGAGAAGCTAATGATGTAAGCACATTAGACGAAGCAGGCAAACAAATTAAGAGCGCTTTCAAAACAGCAGGATTTTAACTGATGCAAATGTTGATGAATTATGAGCATTGTGGGTTTAAGCAAGCCAGCTGGGAGGCTAATTCATGGATGACTGGTGACAAACTGGAAGCCTGAATCCAATGCTAACCAGCCATCTTCCTTGGCTTGGTATTCACAGAGAAGAACCAGTCAAGCACTGAGGAGAGAGGGCCAGGACAAATAGTGTATTCCAGAAATATGTGTTCAACAAAAATCATTTTGCACATTGTCATAACGTCATAAAAGCAAGCTTGGCAAACTTTGACAGTAGCAATTTTTCGTTTACCTTCATTAAGCTGCATACACATACCTTATTTAGGTTGACATGCATCCTTAAGTCTGTCCGATTGTCTGCCTGACCTTATCTGTTGTTGGAGCTCATTGAGACAGCATTCTGTCTCCTGAGAATAGATGGTTTCACGGAAGTCAAATATGTTTATCCCCTTCAAGGGTAACTGTGAGCTGTTTTTCCCAGACACCATTGAAGTTCCCTGGTAACCCTTTTCAATTCAAACACGAGGGGAAGCTAAGGAGAGGGGGGGCAAACGTACTTTCGGGTGGCTTTCAACTTTGCCTTTACTGCGTGTACTTCCCAAGGAATAGTCCTATTTCACGCTGTTCTGGTATTCAGAGTCCCTTCTCTCTTTGAGGTGCGCAGACGAAGCATAGCATGAGGCCAATCTTCAAAAACGTTGTTTTTCCTTTTTTTTCCTTCAATCAGTTCAATTTGCATTCCCTCTCTGTAATTGTTGGGAAAGTGTGAGATGTCTTTAAACGACACCCTACGGAGTTTACCCAATTTCCTATTATAATGTCTTTGAGTTCCAACTTTGTCTGCATTCAAAGCTCTTTCAACGAGGCCAGGCAAAGTTTTTTCAGATATCTCGGTGAACATACATAAATAAACAATATCAAATGAGCTGAGTGGACTTCAAGAACACATGTTGCTTTGGTCTTGCTCTGTCCAAGGACTTAATGTTTTAAAGTCTAACCTTGCAGATGAAAAAGATGGTTCAAACCAACAGACCAGATGCTGGAGGCGTCTGCCAACGTGCCCTAATTCCATCGCGGTCTTAGTTAAAACAACACAGGGTGACAAACAAACACTGAAAGGTTGTCTACCCAGCTAATTTGCTGGGAAGTATTCAAAGATCAGATGCGGTATCAAAAGAAATCAACTTTTTTACGTAGTTTCGTTCAGTCGGCAGCTCATAAATATTGCAGGAAGACAGTTCTTGACAATGGCGAATCCCATGGTGGGTTGGATTCGTAGCCATAGCGACAGATAAAGTAATTAAGCATACATAATCTTGACTGCTCTCATGACAAAAGCATCCAAACGAACTTGGTTCAGCTCTGTTTCATGGTTCAACTTTGTAATCTCAGGTGTGTATGGTCGTGTGCCAACGTGGTCTTGCCTTCATTCTTGACCATCAGTGCTGCAGTGTAGCTGTAAACCAAGGCAGCAATAGTTACAGCTGTGTCATCACTAACAGGCTTATAGTCTGTTGCCATAGTTATAATTCTTAGGGGAAATCCTGATTTTATTTTGGGCTTTACACTCACGATCGGGTATAACATTACAGAATAAATGCTTTCTTCCTTAATCGACCAAATTCTCGGTATGTAATGAAGGTCTGGGCTCTGTGTGTCCCTTAGGCTTCCCAAAATTGGGTTTCAGAATTTTTTGGCATCGTCTTTTGATTTGTTCTGTAAATTACACGAAATCACAAAGAACACAAATTCCTGTGAGGCGATCCAATCACACTGGCCTCGGTGAAGAAAAATCCATTGGTTTATATATTGTGATTACGTAAACATCGACCATATCACCTTATCACCTTTCCCCTCAACCTCCGCAGCCAACATTAGCCAGCATTATTAATGAATGCTGAAAGATGGGAAATGAAGATAGGTGGGGTTTCTTCCCCCACTCGGGTCTCCTCTCTCTACAGGGGGACTGACCTCACGTCACTTGCGGAGGCTGTTTATGGGCACACTCTCCCCTGGGCATCTTCGCAGACAAGCCCCACGGCTAAGCATGGAAGACACACAAAATAGAGAAAATGTCAATACTTGATGACCACTGTACCATGGAGTAATGCAAAGCTAAATAATGAGTATAAAAGGGTTTTGTACGACGAGAGTCTGATTAAGGGGGAGATGTTGTGCTTATGGGGTGAAATGTAGTGACATTTGTCATCTAAGGCAATGGTGTGCATCGGCAGAAAAATGAATAAATGAGAGCTTGTGTACAGCATAATCCCTCTATGGTAAATAATCATAATGCATTAGGGAAGCAAAACTGTAATGGGGTATTCAATTGCATATTTTTTTTTGCAGAATATACATTTAACACGGGCCTCATGTAAATTAAAAATTGATTTCAGTATATTTCAATTTCAAGAACTAATGTGCAAAAAGTTTAAAGCGTCAGTCTCAAATGCAGCTTTATATTTGCGGTTATAGGATATCGATTTTTGCAGGAGTCACATGATATTATGTCTAAATTGATCAAAGGGAAATTAGAGAAATAAGTGATGTTTATCTGGAACTGGGTCAATAAATGCCTTTCACACATTTGTTAGCATTCTGAAGGAATAAGTTAACTTTCTATGAATCAGGACCATATTCCATGACCGTTTCATCCACAATGGCTGTAAAGATGCCACTGCTTGCAAAGGTCAGCTCTGAAATAGGTGTAGGTGTATTGGAGCTCAAACGAATGAATGTCAGATACAGAATTCATCCCACTGGAATCCCTAAACAACAAATCATGACTTGTCAAAGTTGTCGGGCTCCGCCTGTCACCAGAGCTCCTTAACAAGTCCTTGTTTTACCACACTCAATGTCCTGGCAGGTATGTGTGGCACAGATGCCACCATAAATGATAAAACTCCAGTGACTGACAGCAGGAGGCATGTTACAGAGACACACTTCAAATTGTTCCACTCTGCTAATAAAAACTGTCATGTGACTAATTGCTTGGCATATGTTGATAAAATTGGTTGTTTACTTAACATTTGTTTCATTGGACACCTTGCTGTAGTATCTCAAGTTACACCCGAGCCACAAAAAACACTTCTCACGCTCCAGTTATGAAAGTTCTTCAATCTGCTCCAAAACGAAGAAACCAGAGTTTCATGGGAAATCCTGGTCGGAACGTGTGGAGCTTGTCGGTGCGAGAAGAGGGCAAAGGGCACTCTGATCATGTTACCGGCAAGCCTCATGCTCCTTATCCTTCCGTCGCTGTCATCTCAGGCTACATCTTCTCACCACGCTGCTTTACCATAGCTGGATGATGGAGTCATCCAGATCCTCCAATGGGAAACAGTGTGGGTGGCTACATGGGGAGGCATTCACATTCAAATCAGTCTTTCTGAACAGTACAAGGTCACATCGGCTCAGTCAGGAATTGGCAGCACCTGGATTTCAATGACATGATGAATAAGGTATAATAAAATCCCCCGTCACGTAACTGTGGAAGGGAGAAACCGTACAAAGGAGCTGCTGGAGGTTTTCCCTGATGAAGCGCCATGAAATATGCAAATATTCTTTTCATGTGTATATATTTGGTGTTTTCAGCCATCCGTACGAAAATAATTACACTTAATGAAGCTTGATGGGGGTAATTCATTCAACATTCATCTTGTCATCATAGGTTAAAGTTCAGATGATTCAAATGTATTGGTGCTTCCTGAATCTTTGGATTGTACGCTTCAAAAGCCTGTTTGGCCAATAGTGATGGGTATATTAGTGGCACAAACTTTTGACTTTAAATCTTGATATCTAAGGAAGTAAATATGCACCAAAAAAAGTTAGAAATAGATGGAGCTATTGAGGACTATACAGTTTTAAAGCTCTGAAATACACTTTTCTGTCTCCCTCAAACAAAACCATGATCAACTTAGATTGCTCATGGCCACAGAAAGACGTGTTGATGTAATCGTCAAGGCGTCTGGGATGTTACATTTTGATTGCCGCAAACTCTTCTCTCAAGAGACTGAGGCAGGGAGGATATAAAAAGACAATAAAAGTATCCGAAATTAATCTCAGAAGGAAGCTGAGAGAAGTAAAGAAGGAGGGAAGAGATAAAAGGGAGATAAGGTTGTCTCGTGTGTTTTGTTTGAACCGATAGGACTGAGAAGGGAAGGAGGCAATCTGTTTTTAGTGTATTTGTGCTGTCAGTTTCCCCCAGACTCCTGTAGGTATGACCCAGTCTTTGCTGTGGAAGTTTCGGGGTTGTTTTTCCCCAAACTTTGCTATTCAGACGACGCCCCCTTGACCTATCAAAAGAAATGCATTTTCACCATTAAAGTAAAACATTTAACATTTACATATAGTCATCTAGCAGACGCTCTTATACAGAGCGACTCAAAGTAAGTACAAGGACATTCCCCCCGAGGCAAGTAGTTTGAAGTGCCTTGCCCAAGGACACAATGTCATTTGACACGGCGGGAAATCGATCCAGCAACCTTCGGATTACTAGCCCGACTCCCTCACCGCTAAGCCATCTGACTCCCTATACAGTTTATCACAGGTAACTCAATGCAATGTGTTATTACAGATGTACACGTTGATTTATATCTGAACCCAATTAAAACAGGCTCGTAGTTATGTTGAAAACACAGTAGCACACCTAGTGGCAGCATCTGATTGAAACTGGTTTCGAAGACAAATAACGCCTAATTTATAATTATGTCGTCGACACTTTTGAAATGGTCGCCGCCGAAAAAAAAGTGTTGCTCAGGCTGCTGCATTTATCCTTCGGCAAACAGTCGCCTGTGCTCGAGGTTCGCGTGACGTAAACTGAATCATTTTACCGTTACATTCATAGCTATGGTTACATTGTTAACGCTTTGTAGCCTAGGCGATCAATCGGAGAAACTGACAATTTAAAACTGACAATGTGACGACATCAGCGCCAGTAGAAATTTCTAGGTAGGCGACACATCCAAGCAACAGTTAAAATTGTCGACCGTGACGTCCTTTCTGTCGGCGACCTTTTCAAAAGTGTCTGCGACCTGAGTATAAATTGGGCTTAACGACACCGTCTCATCCCAGTTTTTCCAAACCAGAACACGCACACTCTGTCACAGCCGATGGGTTCTTCGATACAGTGCATGTGCAGAGGACAGGACAACTCGTATCGAGACAGCCGGTTGATACTTGCTTTAAACCCTGAAGGCACCGTCCAACTCACAGGGATGGACATACTGAGTTAGAGGGGCCGTGGCGGTTTAGATGTCCCCTAGGTGGCAGAAATGACATGGCTCTCCCACAGTCAGGCATCGGACAGAGTGACCCGGAGCAAATGGAAACACAGCATGGCTCAAACTAACTCTTCAGCCCCACTGCGACACATTCACCAACTCTCTGGTGTGATGGTAGCTTCCAAGGAGAACGAAGGAAGATATCATGTGCTCTTATCCATGTCATGGTTGATGCAGAGCGGAGGGGTAAAAAGCCAGAATCATGCTTGACTAAAATGTGATGGTTGGTGAAACTGTTGCTCATTGTAGAAAGGCAAAACTACATTCACTTCTATTTCTTACACTTGAGTTGACCTGAGGGGAAAAACAATTTGAAACTTTTCTGACAAAATTGGCTCTCATATGAAATGTAAAAGATCAGAGAGTTCACAATAACTACACTTTTCATGTATTTTCTAGAAAACCCCAGTTCACTAACTAAGATGGACTGACAGACAGAGTCATGCAGGCATGACTGGACTGGAAAATGAACAATGTAAGGAACAATGAGCTCCCTAATCGCTTTCAATGCATCTAAATCCTCATTTACTTCACCAAATCATTCTCCCTTGTGTTTCCTGCTGTATTCCGAGGCACTAATGACCAGAAAATGAATGCCTCCAATTAGTGCTGGTCCTGGAAGATAATTTGGCCAGAATTCTAAGGCCAAGTTCTGCATTTCCTTTAATAGGAAAGATAAAAACCAAGAGAAAGTGTGTGGTGTCTGAGATGGAAGGATATGATTGGGTGATGGAGACAGAGTAAAGAGGGGGATTGAAACTTTTAATATTCCTTGATAGCCGTATAGTCAACCGTTTTAGAACATGGTCTTCAGTATCCTGTTATTTCGTCTGACTGCTTGGCCATTTTCTGTCTTTGATCGAGCCACACTACAATGTCAGACCTGGAGGGAAACGGTTGATTTAGCCAATCAAGAGCCTCCGTCATCCATTTGGTCCATGGCATATGTATTGAATTATTCATCCAGTCAAGGACATGCGTCTGTCTAAATGTCTCAACTTCCATTCGGCACAGCAGTGGCTGTAGAAGCCTGCCAGGTGCACAGATGGTCAAAGCAGAGAGAGAAAATGGCCGCTCTGTTAGTCCCTGGCACCTGTTCTTCAAGATGGCCAGGTTTTTAATTCCTGTGGATAACAGGACAAAAAGCTCCATCATTTCAGCCTTTCCACCCCTGAAAGATTTAGGACACCGAGATGGAGAAGATTATCTCCATATAGTGACACCTTAGGGGACGATATTCATAAATTCTTTATGCGTGTATGTGCTTCTTGATATAACAGTTAAGACTTAAACCACCTTAAGGCAACAGATGGCCGACACCCCAAGACTAGAAACTATACAACAATCTCCACTTACCTCAAAGGTCACAGTTAATTACAAACAGTGTTGTGCTACACCATACGGTAGAACAGTTGTACTTGACATGATACAAAACACCCAAAACCCAAAGTTTTTTCCATCATGGCTCAAATTTCAACCTGAATTCATTATCTTTTTGGAAAAGGGTATCTCGCACACTCCCTGGATAAAGATTAGACAACTGCTAAACTACTCTGCAACCAGAATACCTTTCCTTCCATATTTTTATCAGACTTTTTTTCTTCTCCGCACGTTTTTCTTTTACGCCAGACCTTCACCCGTCTCTTTTGAAGCAACTGAATGTGTCCACCGACATTCTGCAGTAGATGGAGAGTGCGAACCCCCAGTCTGAGCCCAGAGGTTGTGAAAATCCACAAAAAAAAACAAAAAAACATCTGCATTGTCAAACAACAAATCTACACCTTTCAATAATCCAGTGGCTCTGATTTGTGTGACAGCACATATGTTCAGTCAAAGGCTGAATGACGAGGCAGAGAGACCTTTAAGCTAATGCTAAAAGGTTGATCTCCAAGAGGACAGGGCACTGCTGCTTGAATTGCTTGTACAAGAGATTGACAGGTCGGTTACTGAAGAGACTGGCCACCCAAATGTCACAGTGAGGAGGGGAAAGGAGCCAATTAGGATCCAGCAGTTTGCCTGCAGCACAGAGAAGGGGTCAATTTCATAGTATAGCTTTGTGGAACTTTGGTGCAGGCCTGCAACTAAAACAACATAGCTGTGTAAAGGTTGTTAGGTTGTTGAGGTTCGTCAGGTGTTGTCAACGAGCACATAGTCATTAAAGATGAGATATTTTTCCTTGAGTTTTCAAAAGTGTTCTTTTAAACAATCACATTTTTAGGACCTAATGTTGGTCATACACAAGTACGAGTTGGAGAAAAGAAAACAATTTAGAACTTTGCTGCAATATCTTTCAAGACCTGCATTAGTTTGGAGAACAAATCATGTTGAACACGTCACCATAACAACGTCACCATAACAACCTTATTGAAAAACACATTGGGCCAGTGTGGCACAAGGAACCCACATCCTGAGCTAGCCTCATCACAAGCACACACATACAAGGCACATACAAACATACGCATGGACGCACACAGACACATACACTCAGACAGTGGGTGTGTACTGTATCTCGCAATCAATTTTACCACTGTTACTCTGATTATTAATTCAGAAATTGTTGATTACAACCATTTCTCACCTTGTCAAGACGGGAAATCAATCAGACTGGTATCAGATAAGTTGGTCTGGTCTCTTATTAGACTGCAAATGCAGTCGTATATTTTTCGGCAAAAAATAAGCTGTCAAAAAACGGAAAAGGGATATTGCTCATTGTACAAAAACTCACATCAAATTTGATTCAATCTGTGAAAAACATGTTATAGGGCTCTGAGGACGTGAAAAAAACAATGTTATGAGACACCATTTCATCTGCCTTCAGAATTTTTACACCACGGCAATATTGTGGATTTCCTGACCTTACCACCCCTGGAATGGCATTATGGGATATTACAGATACTAATAAAAGCCTAAAAGTGGACACAGTTTTACATACATACATACTAAATAGAAAAACAGATAAAACTGAATCGTGTATGCATCTAAAAATATTTTTTTAAGTTTTCGAGACCTCAAAACTCATATTAGTGTGGAAAAAGCTTACAAATGTCAAGACAAGCACATTTAATATAAAAGGTGTCGCTTCAAATACAAGGTGGTGTGTGACAGGTACGTGTTTACTGATAACCTGACGAGAAAGTGCAAAGCAGTGTCAACTAGAACCTTGGCACTGTATTTGATCGGACAGACTGCTTGACATGTCAGCACCTCTTGCTGTGTACATAGTGTGCTATTTCTTTGCTTAAATCGTTTTTTTTTCACACTCTGTTCGTCGGACAGCTTCTCTTTCTTTCTCTTCGCCTCTGTCTGTCCTTGGAACGACTTGTTTTGAAGTTTTTACTTTAATGAGGCTCAAGTTACACAGAAAGACACCAGTTGACTGTTTTGTGTGAGGAGTTATGAGCCATAAATACAAGTTATAATACTTCAGTTGCATTTCATAAAATAAAAAAAACATTGTTTATTTCACAACTGCAACAGGAGGGGAAGAAGACCATCATTGGACCTGTCAAAGTTAATAACCAGCAGTGTTACAACGTCACATTAAATAAAGATCTACTTGCTTGGCACACATCCAATTCTGGACTGGAATGAATGCCAGTTAGTGTAGCCTCATGTGTGTCTCCAATGAGATGACCACCATATCAGAATCTCAAGTAACTTCAACTATTTTGAAGCCGCCTTATCAAAAAGAAAGACCGAAAGACTGAAAGATAAACCTTTTTTCTTCTAAGATTGCCTAACCGCATGGCTTGGCTAACCACTTCTAAAGACCAAGTCGTTCCCTGAAGTCCTTGAAGTCCTTTCTTCTACTGTTTTCGGCCCTGAAGATGGATTTGCAGACAAAAGCTATGTTCAACAGGCTAGCTGAGGACCGGACAAACAGACACAACAGAGGAGCCCACCAGCTAGGTCTCTGTGCAAACTGCTTCATGAGCCTCTGTGCAGTGTACAAAAGACTGTCAGGACATGTTTCACTTTACTGACATTTGCAGGATGCTGACAAACTGACAGTAACACATAATCTTTTTTTTTTTTTTTACAGAATCACTTTGTGTTATACATTTACATTATATACTGTTGATTGGCATATTTAAATTGATATTTCAACACTTGTCATGACTGCAATTACCTGATACTTTGTTGGTGGGGTTAATGGGCTTGTTCTGTGGTCACATACTTTAAAGGAGTCCTTGGATGATTCTATCCTTTTGCAGTCCTCAAATGTCAATGCAGGAATATTAGTTATAATAAAGATATTTCTTTGTGGCGGTCTGGCAGAAAAGATAGGTCTTGATGCAATCACACTGCTGTGAACTGACCTTTCTGCCGAGGCGCTATGTAGTCTTTCCTCGCTGGAATGCTGTTAAAGGACACAGCATCCAAAAGTGCTTTAGTACACTGCACATTGCACATAAGAGCTACGGATGAACTTCCCCCCTCTGCGTCAGTATTCATGCTGTGAGAATAGATTAGACAATATTGTCCAGTGGAACTTCTCATGCATGGTGTGTGTGTGTGTGTGTGTGTGTGTGTGTGTGTGTGTGTGGTGTTGTGTGGAGAGTTCTCGCTCTCTCCCTCTCTCTTTTTCTTTCCCCTCTCTCTCTTAGTAACTTACCTCTGCTTTATTAGGAATCACATCCTCTACAAAAGCGCATTACTCCTAATAAAAACCAGTTGCTGTTGAGCTCTTAGGAGTATGATGATAATGACAAAAACAGTTGGATGTAGAATGTTGGTTTGAATGGCCTTGCCAACTAGACCCCACAGCAGAGTTCAAGCTCTCACAGAAGACAATAAAAAGTAGTTCTCTCTCTTTCTGTCTCTCTCTCTTTCTCTCTCTGCGTCTGTGTCCACGCTACAACAGTGAGTCGCTGTTCTACCAAAGTGACTAGGGACATGATGTAATGGAGCTGCAGGTGTTTGGGTGACCAATCACTCGAGCCCCACCAGTTCAGTCAGGAAGTCATCGAGACCTAGTGGGCATCTGGGGACAGTTAAGCTGCTGTTGGCCAGTCCTCTCCTCAGATTGATGCCTTTGTCACATCCACACACCCATTACGACCGTAAAGACAAAATGAGACTCTGGGACAGCAGGTAATATGTCGTACCCCTGCCTGTGTCTGCACCACTCCCCTGCGGCTGAGGAACATTGAAGGCAAACCAGACAGGAAGCAATTACCACTCGAGCAGGAGGGAAGAGGCCTCGGTAGGGACTCAAACCTCTGACCATCCGGAAATCAAAAGGAGCTGCTCCTTCTTTGTGGTGAAATGGTCCCGACACAGTGCGGCGTGTGGCGATGGATCGGTTGCAAGATCGCTGAACCAGAGCCAGAGGCAGGCATGACACGGTCGTGTTCCAGAGAGCTGTGTAGGAAGCCGGACCTGAGAGGGTGCCGGTTACTCCCGGAACTAACCGCAGTCTGCCTAGAATCCTCCCAGCAGGGTCTCGCCAACAAAGCGCTTTCAGGAGGTTGTCGGTCGTCGATGCAAGCGAGTGGTGCCAAAGTCAGAGCGACGTGAAAGAGAGGGGTCAGGTGAGGCACATATCCTGTGAAGGATGCATTCAAGGCAGCTGATACCAAGATGTATCAAATTTACGATGTGACGAGAGAAATCTGGAGCGGGTTCCAGTCTTAGCCTTTGGGCATCAGATGATGAGCCTGTCTTTAAAGGTGTCTGAGTGATGGGGCTTATATACTGATGGATTGATGACGCGCTCTGGGTTGCTGCACTATCGATTTCCTCGGACTCATTGTGTGCTGCCGCTATGGGGCGTTTGGTTATTGAATTTCGCGGGCAAAGCCTGTTTGGTGTTGAACTGCACCGATCTTTGGCTTGCTGAGGTGTGTCACCGGGTTCAGCTTTTCCTGCCTAAGATCATTCAGGCCTCTGTAGCAAGGCCCCAAGCAAGAAGGGGAGGGCCGAGGGTGATTGGCAGAGACGCCAGTCAAGCGTGGTGGGGCACAAAATGAATCTGCCCGCAGGAAAAGGGCAACTCGTCAGATGCATGCAAAAACGGAGGATGCACAGCCCGCAGCATGACAGGGCCCAGGTTTAAAGGGCAGCACAAAAATCCAGAGTGAGTAACTAAAGAGAAAGAGATGAATAGGGCAGACTAGAGTTTAAATAAAACTACCTTCTGCATGTTTGGCCTGTCACTGTGGACTAGCATTTTGTACAAAGAACTGTCAGCGCACTCATTTGACCATCTCCTTTCACAGAGCGTAGCTGTATGCAAAATAGAGGTAAATAAAGTGACCTTCCGGAAGGGGGATTTTTAGCATGCTAATATATCCAGCTCTCTTTGACTGGCTTGCACAATCCAATCCGTTTTAATGGTTTTCAGATTCATTAATCTGGCACACACCTACAGATAGTACTTACAGTGTGTGAATGGTCCTCGCTTTTATTTAAAACACCTTCAGTTTTTAAACACTTGACATTACATTTTCAAAGCACCCTACTTTAAAAACAGGGCCCGAGCGTTAGAGAGCATGCATTTCCATTAAAATGGCTCTTAATCACTTCATGTTGATGGTCGTTGCACAGTAGCTTTTAGCCCGCTAATGGCCAAATATGATGGACCGGCAGTCCAAATGCCAATTGACCCCAGTGTCTTCAGTGTCCCATTTACGGCCTTTACCTCCCACCACGGTGTCCTCTGACCCGGACAAGCTGGCAGTTTGACAATCGCACAGTTTGACTTGTGTGAACCATGAAGAGAAACCCTCTCCTCCTCCTGTCTGGAAGGCCAGCAATGTGAGTTGTGCGGTATGGGGTAACGGTATGTGTGGGCTTTATCCATTTGGAAAAGGTCATTTATCATGTGTCCAGTGCCTCCAACGCCCTGTGACCCGACAACACAGGAAAGTACAACTCTACCCTTCACAGACCCTCACAGGCTCTCTGTTTCCTCAAGTAAATAGGAATGCCATACAGACCCAGTTTCATTTGCTGGCGGTTTGTCTCCAGGACTGTACAAAGTAATGCTACACAGACCCATGTTCATCTGTGCTGTCCTGCTGCCTCAAGTGAACAGGGACAAGTGTTGATGCTTACGTTCCTGATGGTTTATTTTCACGGAGAGGCTAGATGTAGCTGCTGTCGAACTAAGCGACTGTCTCACTGTTGGAGGGGATTTGCCCACACCTTGATAATGACTACATCCAGATGAAGACAGCCCTGATGGGGAGAAGCCTCTGACTCGAGCTGGTTATTCTCTCCTCAACCCAAACAGTTTGCGTGCATGTGTGAGAGAGAGAGAGAGAGAGAGAGAGAGAGGGAGGGGGGGGGGAGATTATTTGACTCGTGCTCCTTAGTAGAGTGACTGTTGCCACATTACTGTGCCTTTCTCAGTTTGAGAGTTTTTGCACTTTAATTGCTTTCGGAGAACTTTAGTATGGAGTGTTATGTAAAGCAGCTTGGGTGACTGAGCATAATGAGGACGAGTTTAAAGCCACTGTTGGGAGTCAGGGGGAGTCTATTTAGATGAGATAAAAGTGATCAGTGATTGTTTCTCTCCCCGGTGTAGCATAAAAAGGTTGGTGGTAATGTGAGTGAATGGGGGTAATGTGAGCTGAGCTAATACAATTTGCAAGAGAAACCATGTCATGTGCTTTATAGATACATTGGACAGGTGCTGGGCAGCATGCAAAGTGAAAACAGTGTTGGGGTTGTGCTGAAGACACACAGCTCCATATAAACAAACAGCAACGCAAGTAAACACCAACAGCTCGATTGGAATATTGGAGGTAAGGAGCAGAACTCAACCCATGTTAGATTCTATTTCTAAAAGCAATTAGTTCTGCAGTAGAAATGATCTGCTGCTGTTAGCCAAGAGACAGACTGTGGGACTGTTTCCTGTGTTCCACCCAATGACTCAGATACCTTGAATTTGTTCCGTTAAGGTGCTTCTCAATAATGGATCGCCGAACCTTCTTCTGCCCGTTTTCTGGGCCTGTTCTGAGGAGTTTCTTTCGGACAGTCTTTAAAAGGACTTTACAGGATTCTGTATCGAGATCATGTCCGACCGAAGCAGAATTCTGATCATCCTAAACTGTGCTGGACTTCACCCAACAAGTATGACCTCTTGCCGTGCCGATGATGCTTGACTTAAGATGCCGCTGTGTAGATTTACAGGTCTCTGTGGTGGATTTGTCATAGATACTTATGAAGATATTCGCCCAATGATCCTGGGTCCACGCTGGCCCAATTACAAAGCGACATGTGATAAACCATGTGTGTGCCAGCGTGTGCGCAATGTCTGCGCCAGCGTGTGTGTGTCAGTGTGTGTGTCAGTGTGTGTGCTCCACCACACACTCAGGGTACGACACAAGCCTGCAGGATCCTCGATAAACTCCACGGATTAGGACATTGGATCTAGGCACTCGTGTTAGACGTCTGGAAGAAATATCCAGGCCCTGTCTGTGTCTGGCCCCTGGGAAAGAAGTGTATTATTTGGAGAATGATAACAGAAGGGAATCGTGCATATCAGGGCTGATCACCTCCTGTTTTTAACCCCAGAAGCGGGCATGGAGCCTGCTGAAGACAGGCTAAGACTTGCTCTGGGACCTGTTTTTTCTCGGCTTACGTAAAAGCTAAGAACACACTAAGATTCTAGTTACCTGATAAAAAAAGAGTGTTGAAAGTGAAACGAAGAAAGAGAGAGAGGGAGAAGGGAAACGAGAAAGAAAGACGGAGACAGACAGTGGCAAAAAGAGATATGATGAACTGACCGTCTATCGGTTGAGTGAGATCGTCAGTGAGGCAGTCCGTGTCGTTTTGACAGCTTACTCTGTTCTTTGCTTATAAATAATTTATTGAATTATCCGAGTGAAACAAACTTCATTTAACATTAAGATTAAGACTTCAGCCCCTGTGCTAAAGAGACCATACGATGAAAAGCATCAGGAATATTAACAACATTAAAGCGTAAGATACAGCTTGTAGGCAGGACTATAAACATAAATAAAACAACAGTCTCTTAAATTTCACTTAATCCCTATTGAAATATTATACCTGAGGACAGGTTCAGAGACCAGTTTGTAAAATGCCCTAGAAAATACATCTTATATTTTTTTATTTGACGCCTAGCTTTTAAACTGCTTTATACAAAATATCTAATAAAGGAATAGAAGATAAGGCATCTGAGGCCTCTCAACCCTTACCCTAAGGTGATAACTTCAAATGAGGACTCAGCCGTCTAAGAATTTAGTGTAGTGATATACACACACACACACACACACAAACTCGTAGGTCTTCCATCCATGCCCTGCTAGCTTTTAGCTGATTGACACTAGCTCTCTCTGGGACATTAACCAGGACAAACAGGAGCCCTCTTACCTCAATCGTACTGTATATCACCACGAATATGGTCTGAGAAGGAGAGCCTCTTAAAACGCAAGACCCGTCTCACCCCGCCCACACTTTGCCGGGAATCATCACGGTAATTCCCCTCCCCAACCCCACCCCTGGAGCCCCTCTCGTTTTAATTTCTTCAAAGTGCAACCGCCTTCCTCCCGCCTCCCCCCCCCCCCCCTCAGCTAAAGGCAGTCTGTCCAGCTCTCCATCCTTCTACGAAGGGGCCATCTTAATTAGGAACCCTGTATCAATATGGCTCGGTAAATCACATGGAACATACTCCAGCCTCCTGTCCAACCAAGCCTCCCCACAGGCCAATTGCAGAACTCCAGATTAGAAAGTCAATATCTCATTGGGTGATAAGTGAGTACAGGATTGTGCACATGTGGCAGGTCCTCTCCCTCCTTTTAATGGTATTGGACGGGTCCTGTCTATTAGCGGAAGCCTTTAATTGAGTTTGTGTCCTTCATATGCCTGTTGGGGAAGATTTGCTTTATCTGCACTTTGTCAAAAGACAAGATTGGCAGTTATGAGTAGCAAGAGCTTGAGGGCACTGCTCCATCACCTGGGGTCAATTTTCAGCTTAATCAAACTGTTTAGCGCTGACTACATCACCTGCTATAGAAGTTCAGGTGAATTTTTCCTCGTGAGAGCACTCGACTATGGCATAATTATAGACCTCGATATGGCAGTTTAGTTGAAAGACATAAATGGTTTAATACCTTTATCATTGGCTTGTGCCACCATCGCCTTATGGAAGCTCAACCAAAAAAGGAAACCCTTTCCTCATTTGTGTGATGTAGTTATAAATTCGATACACGAGTCAGTGACAAGTGAGTGTGGTGGACTAATGTTTGTTACAGTTTTATTTTATAGGAACCGACGAACCTTCCATGTGAGCTCTTCTTTTTTCATAGGAAACTGACATTTCTTACCACGTTCAGTATCCATCTTATCTGATTGGAAACTCATTACATAACTTTAAAAGCATGTATCTATCTGGGGTGCTTGTTGTAGTCTCATGCATTTTTTAACTAACAGCCTCGGCATAATCTTCAAGAACAGTCAAAGTGAGGGCAAAGCCTTCTCTGCTCTGCTTTACTAAAGTACAAAACAAGTGAAGCGGTGCGATCTTGTCCCACATAATTTTGTTCATGCTGTGAGACCAAACGACACCGAAAATTGAACTTGTTCTTGCCCACATCCCCCATTACAAAAACCAAAGGACTGAAATAAGATGAAAATACGTTTTTCAATCCATAATTACAGTTTTGAATGAGACCAGATTCCTTTAATTTCGCCACTTTCCATTTATTTTTCATCGGGAATGAATCCAGGCTGTGATGCTGTCCACACGCCAAATAGAGATTGTCTCAGGGGAACAGACCGACATTAAAAAGGAATCTGAAAGCTGAATGGTTCTAATAAGTCTGTGTTGCCCAGGAGCCGAGCAATATCAATTTCCTGTCAGCTCATAGAGCTATGACCAACCTGATCAGCATTGCTTTCACAAATGAAAAAAGAGCTCTTTACCTGTTTTTAATGAGTGTAGGGTTGAGCCATTCTTCTGTCTTTGTGAATGACAGAAGCGGGGGTCGAGGTCTGCACATATTTAACAAGCAACGAACAGGCTGAATGGCTGAAATGCGTCGTCTGAGTCATTGTGAGAAATTGGAAAGGTCACTGACCTCTTTCTTTTTCCCTCACTGGCTTTCTGCATCCTGTCACACTCGTTCTGCCATGTTAATCACGAAGGTGGCATGGCAGAATGACCGCTCCCTGTCTGTCTCCCTGCCTGGACTGTGTCTGTGCTATTTGGGTACAGCCCAGCGTTACCGGGACAGAGCTTAGACGAAGAATAGAAATCAAGTCTAGCTCTCAGGAATAGAATGTCTGTTCTGAGAAATACAAATCATTTCCTTGCTGGATATCCTTTTACGTTGTCCTAGACACACGGTAGTCTTCTGTTAATTCATCTGCAGTACCCTGCAGTACCCGAGAGAGAGAGAGAGAGAGAGAGAGAGAGAGAGAGAGAGAGAGAGAGAGAGAGAGAGAGAGACTGACCATCCATCCATCAACATGGGCACTCTCAGGCTAATATAAGATTAGAAGAGTGATTACCCCAGCTGGACTGGAGCCTGATGCTGTAGAGGGGCCTGTGGTAGCGGTGAGTGATGGTTACCCCAGCCAGGCCTGGGCTGATGTTGGCCAGGTAGGCTGTGACGAATAGTTCTGACCTAGCCCGTGTTCCCATGTATCCACGCTGTTGATAAATCATCCAGATTGAGATGAGTCATCTGGCTGCGTACACTCAGAACCACATCAAGCATAAGGTCCAATCAACATAATGAACCCAAATAAAGTCATGATGGTCACCGTGATCAACAACGTAATCATGTAATAGTGGCACATGCATAAATCACAGGGTGGTATGTTTTGTAAAAACTTTCTCTTTTTTAAGAAGCAAATTGTTACGATGTGTGCGGAGGGTTAGGACCCGAACGCAGAAGAGGACGCAGCTATGTCGATAACAGAGGTTTAATGCACAAAACAGGAAACAGACAGGGTACACGCAAGGACAAAGGGTAATGCTAAGACAAAGACTGGACACAAAACAGGAACCTAAATACACAGAAACAAACAAGACACAGGTGGACACAATGAAACTAACGAGCACTGAACGAGACACAGGTGACGACAATGAGACAGGGAAACACGAGGACAGGGGCAAAACCAAAAACGGGGGGGGGGGGGCACGGCTGTGGCCGTGACACAAATCTATGCAAAAATAATGAATGCCATTATTTTGTGCGAGCACAATGTTTAATATAGTGCAAAGTATTGTTTTGCATTGCTAAATAAAACTAGAGAGGGTGGCATTTCTGGGGATGTTGTGCTCGCGGCCACAACATCCGCAGAACACAAGTGTTCTGTTTTTCTAGTCTAGAACATCATAGTTCTACTTGGAACATTGTCTTCAGACAGCTGTTCTATTGTGACATGTTTTGGATAGATCATGTTCATTCATTTTAATGAATGTTCGATTTATTAAACAATAGTAAAAACTGCAATCTTCCAAGGATCTTCTACCGGCAAATTCCCAAGAAATGTCAAAAGTATACAAGAAATCGCCTTCTCTTCAGTTTCTCTTCTGGCACAGTTGACTTGGTTGCGTTGTGATCACTGTTGTGTTCAATTCTCTCAAGTTTCACTCCCTGGACTTTTTGTTTACCAGGTTTTTACCTCCCAAGGTGAAGTGATGGAAAATGCTTTTTGACAAGAACATGCTGATTGCATATCACTGTAGCTATTTCCTAACTCAAACTGTTTTAGCCCAGTGAAACCCCTTAGAGTTCCAAGTAGTACTACAATACCCACAAGTCGATTATTGTGTTCTCCCTGCCTTTGCTTTTTTCCAGACTCATTCATGATAATCATTCGGAATAATTTATTTGTATATTTTTAGTTGCCGTGGCACTGAGCACCCAATTATCCCTCAAGAGGCAGATTGAACAGCTGTGCTTGGCAGACAAAGGTGCTCAAGGCTTGGTATGTGAAGTGTGTGCATGCATGTAACACACACATACAGACTGTACAGTTTAAAACCACCTCATGGGGATCGGCAGGGTTCTCGGGTGGGTGTCAAATTCAACTATAATTATACGCTCCAGTGATATTCCTGTTATTGAGGCTCATGCACTATAATATTCATTGCAGTCGCACTCTGGAGAGGCCAGCCTTACCTCCCGGCGTCTTGCCTCTCACCCTCCACATGGCGCTACAAGCTCTGAGGACCAGCAGGAGGATCCTTGGAAATGAAAGATAAGCCCTGTCGAACTGGGGACACCCACATATGTGCTGCCAGTGAGCGAATATAACAAATTATGAAATGCCATCCGGATGAGGATGTGGGGGCTGGAGGAGACCGACTCTGCCTGCTCAGAACACAGCCTCTGCTGTCTCCGGGACTGGGAGGACGTAGATCTGTGGTGGGTCAGTGGCAGGTCAGTGTCGCTTACGAAGAGAAGGGTTCGGGAATTAAGGATGCGAGACAAAGATCCTTCGAGGGGAAGTGCATGGGGAAGTGCTTGTTCTCTTTGTATCAACTATTTGCCTGAAGCTAGAGATGAGGAACTATAGGAGGGATCCATAATCGTGGATCAATCCGACTTGAGTGAATGAGAAGGAGGGGCTGCCATTCAATACATTCATGACTCGCCATTGATCAACATTCTGCAAGGAACAAAAGGAGCAGTGGTCGACGAGCTCTTAGGATGTGCTCCGACCAAAGGACTGATTCAGCTTCAGGTTGATCTGAACAGTTGACCTCTTTGCACCCCCCCCCCCCCCCCCATGTCTTAATTGTAGGCACCATCCACTTATCGAATGTAAACCACAATTCAATGACGGTAACTCAATGCTCAGAGCGATGTCTCTTTCTGACTCACACACACGCCCCCTAGAGAGCACATGGTGGGAAATTCGGTGAGATGGGAATGAAATGATGTGTCAAATTTAAGAGCCCAGACAAGGTGTGGTAAAGCTCTCTCTTAACTCTCCTTCAAGCTCTGTCCCTCTCTCCTTCTCCTCTCACTCTTTGTCCATCAGTCTCTCTCTCTCTCTCTCTCTCTCTCCCTCCATCATTCTCTCTCTCTTTCTCTTTCCCAGCAGGTTTACAGACCTTCCGTAAATGTCAGTGTTCACGGAGGCGCAAATAACAGACAACCTGTCCACAAAATAAAATAATAAAAAGAATCTGTGGAAAGCTACACTGCAGAGAGAGAAAAAAGACAGGGAGAAACAGCAAGTTTCAAATACTTCCCTGTTAAAGTGATATCCCTGAATACAGACTAGGGCTAATGAGTGGGGGTGATTCATATTTAGATGAATAATGAGCGGGTTCCTTCAAAGTTAAAGTCTTTAAATAAACTGCTGTAGCTGCACACCTCGGGCTTTTAACTCCTCGCCATTAATACCATCGTGACCCAGCATAATCACAGCCCTTCAGCTGGCCGGTACCGAAGCTGTAGGTACAAGTTAATGATCAGAACAAACTGCAACTCATCTAAATCAGGGTTTTGACTGAATGGAATCATTCTACTGGGTCAGTCTGTCAGAAAGGTCGATTTAGCATGAAGCGTTAGCAGCGATTATGGTTAGCGTGCGCGAGGGTGTGACGTTTGTACAACGGGTGTAGGTGGGATTGAGTTGGCCGTGCACCTGTGTGTGTGAGAAAGAAAGGAGAGGAGGGTATCGGTGCGGGTTCCAGAGTTGTGCTGTAATGCTCACTGTCCTGATGAAGAGGGTTGTAGATTGGACCCAGCTGTGACGCTGCGGCGCACCAGGCCCCATAGAGAGAGGCGAGGCAGATGAAAGAGACCATCTCTGTTTTTCCCCTCCTCTCCATACTTCAAAAAACAGAGAGAGGCATCAGCTTTCGAGACTGGCTCATGTCTTATTGATGTCCTCATCCGAGCAGTGTTTGACTCGCTTGTTTGTTGGGAATTGACTACATAATGCCTCTGTTTATGAAAGCGAGAAAAGGTTATGAATATAGGACAAATCCTTTGAACACAAGGGTGAGACGACTTTAGAAGGTACACACACGTCAGTACTTTGGACTCCGATGCCATGGCAACTAAATGTACATTAGCATTTGAATAAGGAAAATTGTTCAGGATTTTTTTCGGAGGATTACCTTTGCAACACAGTTCAACAAAAAACCCTGAAAACACTAAGAGAGCATGTGTAACGAGGTGCATGGAGGACCCAAGCACAAAAAGACAAACGAGGCAGTATGCAGGAACAAAAAAGGCTTACTAAAAAGGTGGACAGAGCAGGGCTGAAAAGGGACAAGAAACACACGACAAGAAGCACACAACAAGAAACACACGACAAGAAACACACAACAAGAAACACACAACAAGAAACACACAACAAGAAACACACGAAAAGAAACACACGACAAGAAACACACAACAAGAAACACACAACAAGAAACACACGACAAGAAACACACAACAAGAAACACACGACAAGAAACACACAACAAGAAACACACGAAAAGAAACACACGACAAGAAACACACAACAAGAAACACACGACAAGAAACACAACAAGAAACACACAACAAGAAACACACAACAAGAAACACACAACAAGAAACACACAACAAGAAACACACGACAAGAAGCACAAGACAACAACGAACCAAGACTGAACAAATAACAGGGACTTAAATACCAAACCAAACAAGATACAGGTGAATACAACAACACTTATAAGACCATTGACAGACAAACAAGACACAGGTGAACCTTATAAACACAGCACACAGGGACACACTATGGCAGGCCACCATAGGCTGTGGGCATGACAGCATGGCTCACTCTCAATGCTCATTTTCATTCAAACACATTTAAACAACGGCAATACTCACCTTCCAAATTAAGTGCCGCCTTTTATCGTTAAGTCTTACATTAATTCGATGTTTTTCTGTATGTTATTCCCCAGAAGAAAACAAGCTGTAACAAGCACAAGTTTGCAGATTTAGTAGCTGGTCACAGCTATTGCAATTTTACTGGTCTCAGCGAAAGAAAACTGTGAAAATCTGCCAACATGATCACATTAGATTGTAATAAATGGACCATTTTTTGGTCTGCAAACTGTTTCATACAGTTGTGACCAACTGTGTCTTCAGAAAACAGCTATGTGAAATATTTTCTGTCCTCGCCTTTCTTCACTTACTATCTTACAAGGTCAGGTAGTTCTCCACATCTACAGCCATCCCTGGGATCTGGAATGTTCCCAAACTCTCCCCTTTGAAATATGTATTCGGTTGAGATATCTTTGTATTTATCTTCATCTTCTCCCTTTACTTTCTTGGTCCCCTTTTGAACCTCCATTAACCAGGCCAGTTGCAGTGGGACTCCTGTGCAGGCTAGCTCAGCTTTTATGAGACCCTCCGAGGAGCGAAGAGTCAGTCGACTACATGGCTCGGGGGAGCTCAGGCCTCTCTCAAGCCTCATGGTTCTGGGATGAGAGGGCACTTTCATCAGCTTAGAGCACACCATGGGTGAAAGTCATCTCTCTCTCTCTCTCTCTCTCTCTCTCTCTCTCTCTCTCTCTCTTTCTCTCTCCGTCTCTTTCTCTCTCTCTCTCTCTCTCTCTCTCTCTCTCTCTCTCTCTCTCTATTTCTCCATCTCTTTCTTTCTCTCTCTCTCTCTCTCTCTCTCTCTCTCTCTCTCTCTCTCTCTCTCTCTCTCTCTCTCTCTCTCTCTCTCTCTCTCTCTCTCTCTCTCTCTCTCTCTCTCTATGGGTTCCTTTTCAGTTAAGCTGATAGGTAGGTTGTTTGTTTCTTATAACAAATATAATATACGTTTAATCAAAACTTGCTTTTCGGCTGTTTTTTTGGGGGTTGCAAATACAGTCAGCCATGTTGTTTGTTTGCCCACCCAAAAGGGCCAGATTTCCAAAGTGCTAGACAAACTGGAGTGTTCAAAACTCGACATACGCCCATCTAATCGCACTCCACCAAAGCAATTAGGACAGAGATTTTGACGGCTCAAATGATTATCTCTTTAATAAGTGCAGCCTGATGACTGACAGCTCCACGGGTTTGTGATCTGGAGCGATTCTCCCTGCCTCACCGCTCTCTAACAAACCAACACGGTTGACCTCACCACCTCGCTAGCTCTGCTATTGGTCAACAGGATCACCTGACCAGAAATTAGACTGGATCCATGGACTGACAGGGTGAGGAATTTGGTTCAACTGCTGCATGCTGATACAAACAGACACACAGCTGGGTCATGGCAAACATAAAGAAATATAGACAAGTGACCTGGAGACTATTTTTGTATCTTTTCACAGTTCATATCAAAGGACTGTAACGGGAGACGAGAACGAATAGAAGCACAGAAACAGAGGTAGGGAGAAACTGATGAAGTGTGATTGAAAATCATTCAGTGCCGTCAGGATGAATCCCGATGGCAAAACTCCAGCCAGCTCGCTCGCCCGCCCGCCCGCCCGCCTCCTCTGTCTCCCCCTGCCTCTCTTCCTCCCAACCATGAAAACACAGCTTCAATCTTCATCTCCACAACAGCCTTCTCAAAGTCCAGATGTAAACATCGATTCCAGTCAGCGTAAATAATTCGATTCCCAGAACCAGGGAAAAGAGAATGTTTCTAGAGAGTTCTAACGCTGAAAAAAGGACTTAAGTCGGCAGTCCAAGCTTGTTCCGGCTCAGTATATGTCAGGTGGTGCAACAGGCTTCAGGAGCCAACCGATCCGATGACAGTAAGACCGCAAAGTCACTTTTGAAATATTTGCAACGCTTACCGCACAGCTTGATCACCCATCATCTCCCCTGCTAAAGAGGTCGTCAGAAGCACCGAGTCATAAAAGCAGCTGGATTAAACATTCGTTCCCATATCAGGGTTATAAATTATAGATGTGGCTTGGGTGGTGTGACTCATCCCAATAAATCACGATACAGAGTCTGCTGTGTAAACATGCCCATCCATCAAACGGCATACCTAACGAGTCGCCAGAGTATAGGCTCCTCCATCCATTAAAACATTTACACTTTTTTAAATGTGTAAGCTATTTTATGCGTCTGCTTTCATCCACCTCCCTTCTCCTCTCTGGAATGCTGCGCCTCATCGCCCTCTCTCTCTCATACTTTGTGGCGCTCTCTCTCTCTCTTTCTTTCGCCCTCTCTCTCTTGTACTTTGTGGTGCTCTCTCTCTCTTTCTTTCGCCACGCTCTCTCTCTCTTACACTTTGTGGTGCTCTCTTTCTCTCTTTCTTTCGCCCTCTCTTTCTTATACTTTGTGGTGCTCTCTCTCTCTTTCTTGCGCCCCTTCTCTCTTATACTTTGTAGTGCTCTCTCGTTCTTTCTCCCTATCGGCAGACCTGCGATCCATCTCGTTCCTCCGTCTCCTCAGGTGGGAATCATGGAGCCATGCCTTTCAATACGGGGAGCTGGAAGATACAGTGTATCTACAGCTTGAGACCAAGGGAGCAGGAGATGAAAAGATTCTCCTAGACCACCTTCTTCTCAAAACAAAACTCAAGTTCCTGGGGACCAGGTTTAGCCTCTCCCTCTGCAGGGGTGCTCCAAAGAAAGTTCTGGACACTACCATACTACCATAAACACACGCTAAAACACTCTTCAGATAAGGCTACTCGAGAAAGAGGTACAGACATACATTGAGATGCACGTAAAGAAACATTCCAGGGTAGAGTTTTGGCTTAAGTTTTGGGCCTCGTTGACTCTGAGGAAGTCGCCAGGTGCCAGTTGTGAGGTACAAACAACATAAGTTACAATAACAAACTGCCCTTCTGAGGCCGTCTTTCAGACACACACAAACAAAGACGAACAGATTGTAAATCTGTCGGTCCAGCAAAATATACATCACTCGGACGCTGACCTCACGCAGAACAAAGGTCATGCGGACATTTCACGTTGAATCATGAATATAAAATGACGTATTGATCATCTGAAGAAACGTCATGATCACGTTTCACAGTGGGTTGAATAAACGTGCACGGCTCACTGTCTTTCAGACTGTTATGATGAAGACAGACTCCATTGAGGCAGTTCTCAGAGGGCATTCAGCACTCAGCACTATCACACACACACACACACACACAACACACACACACACACCAGCATACACCTCCCTCCCTCCACCCCTTCCCTCCCTCATACACAACCACACGAGTCAGGGTTCAGATTGCAAGACCGTTAGCATGGTCTGGTCATCCATAATAACAGAAGAATGTGCGCTGTTCAAGACCTGTGGGAAAGCTAGCAGTGTGAACTCAAGACAACAAAGGGAACGCAAATGAATTATTCACCTCAGCCTTTTGTTGACAGCATCCCAACAGGCTGTCTGTCTGAGAGGAGATTTAACTGAAATGAAAGTGTCGAACGCTGAAATAAGCAAGGAAGGAATCTCATAGATATCAAACTTTTTTAAGCCGAGTTTTCATCTTTATTTTGAGTCTTTCCTCGTGTCAGATGGGGAGATGTGTGTATGTGGGGGAGGGGGGAGGGGAGGGGAGGGAGGGAGGGAGGGAGGGAGGGAGGGAGGGAGGGAGGGAGGGAGGGAGGGAGGGGAGGGAGGGAGGGAGGGGGGGGGAGGGAGGGAGGGAGGGAGGGAGGGAGGGAGGGAGGGAGGGAGGGAGGGAGGGAGGGAGGGAGGGAGGGAGGGAGGGAGGGAGGGAGGGAGGGAGGGAGGGAGGGAGGGAGGGAGGGGGGGGGAGGGGGAAGGAGGGAGGTTGGGCACAGTTGTCGTGCCCGTTCGCCCAGTGATGTGGAGACTTGGGACTGTTGTAACGTGTCTGCTGGGCAATGACTGACTGGCTTTGAAAAAGTTTGAAGGGCAGCGTTAACTGAAAATGTAACAGAGTCGACGCAGAGCATCCAATGCTCTCCCTAAACTCATTAAATTTGCAACTGAATAAAATGTAACATTTAAAACCGTGTCGTACAAGCTTATTCAGTATATCCTAATGACTCCTAACTACTTGCTTTGAAAATGTCGATGACATAATATTGGCAACAACTTGTGGAAGTTATAACAAGAACCGGAGTCCACCTTCTGGACATTTGGAAACATTTAGAGCGACAGTGAAACAGTTTGTGCTTGGCTAAAAGGCCATCACCGATTTGCCGAATGAAATACAAACCAAACTTTATTGCTGACAAAAATCCATCTTTGTAGGACTGTATGAATCAATACAAATCTGAAAAGAACAACCAACCAACACATCTCAACATGATGGAAGGCAGGTAGATGTTTCGTACCTGTACTTTCCACTGCTTTTGAAGGCTCTCTACATTGTGATTAGCACTCTCTATTCACAAGAACCCGCGCCCTGTACAATGCATGCATGCATCACAAATTATTATGGAAGGGGTTCAACGCAATTATGCCAGACTGCTAACAAGATTAGCTCTGCAGGCGGATAATCTGTTTTACTGCTCTTCACACTCTCCTAAAAAGAGCATGTTTAAAACGTGCTTTGAGAGAAATCCCTACTTTGACCATGGCTACGTGAAGCAAAGACTGATTGTTCAACCCTTGTGGAGATTCATCCTGGCCGTAACTGTCCATGTGTTTGGTCAGAATTAGGAGATTAGCATGACATGAGGACGTTTTTTTCGGGACCCACATTGGTGTCGTTTTGTGTATTTCTGTGGAGCCAAGTTTGTCCTGTGGGGGCCTGAAAAGCGAATGAAAGTAAATGCCTTGTCTTCGGAGTCACACACACACACACGCGCGTACTGTTCACGCACGCATGTACAAACACACACAGCGTGAGCCAACCAACGTGAGGGGGGTCCTTTGATTGAACCAAACGTGGGCAGGCTCAGTATCTCACCAGATGATTAAGAAGAACGAGAGAAAGGGTCCAGGGTGCGTAATCACAGTCAGTATCCCTCCTCTCTCTCTCTGTCTCTCTCTCTCCCTCTCCCTCTCCCTCTCCCTCTCCCTCTCCCTCTCTCTCGCTCTCTCTCTCTCTCTCTCTCTCTCTCTCTCTCTCTCTCTCTCTCTCTCTCACAGTTTCTCCATCACACTCAGCAGGGTTCCTCGGCCCACGACCCCTCTTCCAATCCTCTCTCCCACCGCCCGTGGAGAATGATTTTCTTTGCTGTGTTTTTCTCCTCTCACATGATGCTGTGCCCTTGTTTTGAAACTTCTCAGCTTCTCACACAGCTTCTCTGTGTCCTTAACTCGTGCCTTTGAGACGCTCTGCCAGAGTTTTCTTTTGCCGACCGACCCTCTCGGAAACTTTGGTCGCCATCTCGTTGGGGTTTGCAATGGTGGTGTCGTTTGGGGGATTGTTGAATGTCTTCCTTGTTGGCTGTTCTGAAGAAGACAAATGACACGCTTTGGTCTCGTACCCAGGTTAGGGCCAGTGTTCTGTTATTGTGAGCCAATGGGATTAACTCGTCAAAAGACCCCATGTTTGAGTCCCCCCCCCCACAAAAAATAAAATAATATAAATATTGAAAGCAGTGGAAATGAGGTGAGCTGTGCAAATAAGTCTCTCAACTTCAACTTCAGAGTCAGTCCACACACTGTTGACTGACAGGTGGAGTTTGAACTTGTTTGCATTTCAATTTGCCTGTGGTCTTTTGGTGTGTGCCTGAGGAAGGGAGAGCATGATGTAAATAATGAATAAGCCATCTAAAAGCAGCGCAGTGGAAGCGTTCATGTATTTATTGGCCGTGGTGAATTATTCACCGGTTGTGTGGGCAGAGTGCTGGGTTAAATACAGATGTAATGTCGACAAGGCCCCGGGGAACACAAGTATGGATACACGCCGGGGGAGTCTGCAGGGACTGGAGGGACCGACAAACAGCGGCACAGACAATCCTGACATTCATACAGCCAGACATTCGAAGCCAATATTAAACACAGACACGGGAGCCAATGCCCTCAAAAATGCCTATCGAAATATTTTGAAAGCGTCAAATTCTTTGCAAACAAAATGTGAACTTCCTTCCATGGTTCAGACCGAACGTTGCTGAGAGGACGTGAAACACCAAACGCGTCATTTGTTTTGTGAACGCACAACTGCGTTGATGTGAATGCAGCCAACATACTGCATACTAAGGAGCTAGTGAGCTAGCAAAATAATCGTTTTAGGAATACACACCTGTATTACTGTAATACAGAGCGAATGCAGCCGACCGACACTAAGCTAGTGGAGATAATCCCTTGGGTTAGGATAAATCCCTTGATAAACTTTGAGAGTGAGAGAGATAGAGAGAAAGCATGGGAGTAATGTGTGTGTGTGTGAGGGTGTGTGTGTGTTTGTGTGTGTGTGTGTGTGTGTGTGTGAGGGTGTGAGAGGGTGTGTGTGTGTGTGTGTGTGTTTGTGCGTGAGAGTGGGTGTGTGTGTGTGTGTGTATGTGTGTGTGTGTGTGTGTGTGTGTGTTTGTGTGTGTGTGTGGGTGATTCCTTCATTTTGCCTCACTACACACACTAACAGTTTAATCTAATTCTGTGTTTAGGCAGAACCTTGAGTGTGTGAGAATAGGACCCTGTTTTATTAGCTAATGAAAGTGCCAGAGGAGGCTAATCTGATATGAGTGAATGTGATTTGCACCTCAGTGGTTTCCGGTTTCCCCTTTTGAAGGCACTAATAGAAATATTTTTCCCCCGTCACGACATATGAATTATGAAATGCTTTGTCTAAAAGTGTTTGGGATTCATCCCAGCGATACAGCCAGGATTTATTGATGTGACATCACTTCTGCTGTGCAGGAGTAGGGGAGCGTCTTTACTTTGCAGGCAAAAGATCGTTTGGATGTCTTGCTGGATCGCAAAATGAATAAAAAGCTCTTGTGTCATTCTTGGCAAATTACAGCAGCGCTATGTGTGTGTGTGTGTGTGTGTGTGTGTGTGTGTGGGGGGGGGGGGGTTAGGGAAGCATCTGTCTTCCACCATTCTGCAAGTGATTAGGCTGTAGAAAGCCAATGCACCACTGTAGCCTGATTTCAATTAAACCTTCAAAAGGATGGACATGTATATTTGAAGAATAAGTATGTGGCCGGACTAAAGAGACCACATTCAAAAGTGGATCAATAGTGATCAATAGACATTGACTGTAAGTGAAAAGATCTTCAGAGCTTAGACACAACCTTGTATGTTGGAGTCCCAATCCACTAATTATGTTTCCATCAATAAAGTTGTTTCATATATGATAGAGTGGCAGGAATATATTCTGCAGTATGGCAGGTTCACTCATGTCTAACTAGCAGCACCGCTGAAACAAACATCTCCTGTCAAAATTTTGTTTTGACACACACACTGTAACTAATCCACCAATCTATCGAAATGATTAAGTTTCTCATTCGCAGGGAATTAGTAAATCATAGTGATTGCCTTGAGCAGCCTTTAGTCCATTTCAATCACACACTAATTACTGTAATTAATGTCTAAAATGCATTTCACGCTTTCGTTCTCTCCTCCCTCACTCTCTCTCCATCCTTTATTCCTGCTCCCCAAATTCCTTTTCTCCGCCTCCCCTGCTCACATGTAAGGAAGACATTGCCTCGCAAATTCCAGAATGGAAGCACATGCATGTGTACACGCGTGCAAAGACACACACACACACATACACACACACACGCCCACATGCGCACACAGACGCCGTGTCACTCGAGGGGATCGATCGTGACAGCCGTGTCGATGCCCCCCCCCCGTCTCTCCTGAATACCTTTAATGAGCGGAAATCAAGTTTAGATTAAAGAATAACTTGACTAAAAGGTTATTCAAATTGGATGACACGCCCGAGGTTCTCTTCCAGTCTGGTGTACGTACCATAGGGGAGGTACAGAAGGAGAAGCCACGACAACGTCCTTTCACATCAACTCAAAAAGGGCCCATTAAATACAGAGATCAACAGACAGGCATTTTAAAGCCACCTTCACATCTTTTTTTATTTTTGTATTTTTTTATACAGAAAATACGACCGTGATCCGGGCAGAGCAGTCGTGACCCTCGAACGTCCTCGGCAGCCTCTCCTCTCACAACATGAAAACACTGCCAAGTTTCGAACGCCGCTGCCAGCATGGTGGATAATGAGGGAAAACCCTGCCTCTGTGTAAACCAACCATGTTTTACCTGCTCCCTCCCTCGCTCACCCCCCCCCCCCCCCCATCTAATCCTACAGCACATTCCCAACACGCGAGCCGTTTCTGGAGCCACCGAGAGACGAGTCGCTGAACAGCGCGCTGGTGAAACCTCCTCTACACAGGGGCACGCTGGCGTTGGCACGCTGGCCGTTGGCAGGCCTGCGAGGGAGGAGCTGCTGTTCCTTCTCGGTCACGTCGGATGCAGACGCGAGGGGGGCTGTGCGGCGCGGGGACTGATGAGGCGTGGGGGGCCCCGGGTGCTCCCCAGCAGACAGAGAAGCCTTTCTGAGGACCATCAGCTGCGCTCCCTGCCTCCTCGTTTTTTAAGGAAAAACAGGGCGCGACGTCAACACACACACACACACACACGCCGTCGCACGCGCGCCGTCTCACAGACAGGACAGACACACGCGCACTTGCGGACACACATGCATGAGGAACTTAAGTTTCTCTTCTCATGCACACACACACACACACACACAAACATAGACACACACACACTGAGTAAACAGAGAGTCTCTCGTCTGGAGACAGTCAGACAGCTGTGCAATAACAGGCTGTGGGTATGGGAGATGTGACTGAAGCCATGGCCTGAATGCCGAGCGCGGGGTTACGGGGACACAGACTCCAGCCGACACACAGTAGTGGTGTGTTTGTGTGCTGGCTGGCCAAATCGCCCTCTCCTTTATCACTCCCCTGGCCCTGTTAATAGGCTCATTGGAAATCAACTCGTTCTCCATTAGCAAGTAATGGGCAAACTCCTCGGGTCTCCATAGGTCTCAGGACACGCTGCTCTCATACACCGGATGGGCAGAGCAAAGGCAAAGATGTTGTGAGCACACACACACTCGATACATGCTTATTTGCACTAAAAGGCACAGCTCTGCGTATGCATGCTGAAGTAATAAACGCACACTAACCTCGAACACATCCATCCACGCACGTGCAACAACAACCAGCCCAGCAGCTGTGGAGCGATGTGGTGAGTAAAAGGGGAGGGGGGGGGGATCTGGGGCTGTTTAGGCCTGGAGGGAGCAACTCTCACAGCTGTGCTCCTGAACTATGATCATCACGGGGAAGCCTAGGAGCTGCTTCGCTTTTTTTCAAAACTGTTTGGACAGAAAACCAGCAGGTGAGTGTTGAAGGGGAAAGCAAGAAGGCAAGAAGGCTAGAAGGCTAGGGGGCTAGGGGGCTAGGGGGCTTGGGGGCTAGGGGGCTAGGGGGCTTGGGGGCTTGGGGGCTAGGGGCAGGAGTTGGAGTTGGGGTTGCCAGCCCTCAAAAAGGGCAAAGTAGAAATTCCTTCATTATTCTGACGTCGGTTGAAACAGGAAACAGGCAGAGACTCAGTGGTCTACTGTGGTATAATGAAGCAATAGCTCAGGACAGGTTATACTGGTACATGTAATACACAAAGATGTGTCCTGCTGAAAACGGAAGCACGACGCACAACTAATTACCCCATGAGGCGAAGCCAAGGGCATTGTTTTTCGACAACAACGCACCTCAAAGCGTATAATTCCTCCTATACATTGGCCACTTGCTAAAGGAGACATTTCACCATTATATATTTATTTTTTGTTTGTTTGGGGTTGTTGAAAAAAAGGAAACCCCTCCAGCGAAATAAGAATTGAGTATTCATCAAGACCATGCACGCGTAATGCCACATATTACCTGAGGTTAGCTATTGCTTTTATATCATTTCGCATGGCAAAACAAGACACTATAACCAGTGAAACGATTGTTTTCACAATATATCTTTTTTATTAAGAAAATAATCCATAAAAGACATTAACAGGCCTTGCAGCCTGTACTTGCATTTAAATGATGTCAGGAATAATCTAAACAGAAGCGTCACATCTTTTTTTGATAGAGGGATCGAACGATGCAGACATGACAAGGCACATTCTTGTTTCCCTTACACTGAAAAAGTCTGATAGCCGGGAATTGTCTTCCGGGGGGTTAGGAAGGTCAATCAGATGCCAAAGAAACCCATCTAGTTGTGTTTCCACCGCTCAAAACTCTGAGCACGCTCACACAACAAAGACCAAACTCAACGATCCTAATGAAGTCGAACGCAGCAGAACTACAGCGAAAACCCTAAGCTCCAAACAGCCTTCAGCCGGTAGAAACACCAATAATTCATAGCATAGAGATAAATGGAGAATTTACAGGACCCGACAGGACGACACAACATTGGCATGACCACATCGTTTGTGAGGCCTTTTTTGCCGTGTCCGAATGACCGACACTGCTGCCCTTCACCTTGACCATGTTTGTTTCTGTTCCTAGTCCAACAGTTAGACCTACAGAGATGCAGCAGTTCTGTGCAGTCAGTGTCTGGGGCCTCAGAGTGCGCTGACTGCACATCCATACTTAATGATGGAGCCTTCCCATCAGAATACGAGGCGGGGTGTTTTTTTTTTCACAGGGAATGCCACTATGATTTATTTCTCATATGCGCCCTCGTTGCAATGAGAGTATTACAGCCTTCAGAGCAGCACGAGTTTCATTCCAGATACAGGGAGGCAAAGACGAAAACGGAGGCAATAGAATGTCATGAGCACATCTCTTTATGTGACATCCAAAACAACAACATTTTGTTGAAACGAAAGAAAACGTGGTTTTCTAAAGGCGGCAAAAGGGAAAAATAAAATCCTTGTGTCAGACATGAGCACCTACAGTGCAATAGAAAACCTTACTTAATGCATTTGCACTTTGCTGAACAACACTGGCTTTCCTATTGTGGTTCTGATCAAAGGGAATCTCACAACAGTCGCATCAAAATCCCATCCACTGTATTAACATGTTCATTATTTTGATGGGAGAACAGACTCTGTGAAGCCTTTAATCAAAAACATGAGAACACGATACAAAATAAGATAATAAGATACCAACTATTAACTTAATAGAGTCATATCATACTTTTTTTTACATTGACTGCACAGCTGTGATCTTTCAACAATCTTGAATTGCAGAGGGGTGGTTGTTGACAATAGGATGCATGATAGCCTGAATAACTAAGTGTACCTGGGCGAACCAAGGAAATGGGTAGAGCACTGGAGTCAGTCGAGTCGAGTCAGAACGCCCATTTGAACCCCTCTCAGGGTCTCACTACATGGTTCCCTGGGAAGAGCAAGTGGGGAAAACAGAGCGAAGGGACATGATGAAGTCACACCACACTATTGGACAACCTTTGTGGTTCCGTGGGTTGTATTGCATCAACGACACAATGGTGAGCTTGTGTGCTGTACAGTCATTGTTATTTCATCTAATCTAATATTATTGCTTTCTCACTTTAAGCAGTGTTCACCTTAATGCCTTTTATTGTGGGGGAACATGATTAAATTACAGAACAATTACAGGGATATTAAACATGCATATTAGTTACTCCCACCTCATTTATCCATATCCAAAAGTAGAGTCGGATGAAAACAATTTAATCTCCCCCTTCAAATTAAACTTTACTCAGAAAATGCGTTATCAGAGCCCTCTGAGTGCTATTCTGGAGAACATCAAAAAACGATTCTCTCCTTCTGTCAGCGGAGTGCCTTAACGCCTTTTTCATCCAAGCTTTGGTTTCCCCCCTATCTGTGGGACCGTCATTAGCCAGAACAGGACAAACAGAAAGAGAGAGCCACAGGTGCGGGTGAGTCTCCACACTTTCTCAAAGACTGACTGGCGGGGAGTCAGGGAAACAATAGCTCCTGCACACTGATGAAAAGTAGCTACGATTAGCCCCGCATACAATTAGCGCTAACGATCCCCGAGCTGGTGACATGCTTCACCGTGCATGTCACTTCTCCCTGTCATCCTGGTGCTGCTTCCGACGAGTGTGACAGGATTAGGAGCCCCGGAGTGTACACCGAACCCTCCCCATTAGCATCCGCTGATTGTTCCTATCATGGAGGGGGTGAGCATTGTGACATTTCGACAGGGTGGAGGTGCGCGTGATTTGTTCGAACTCTTCAGACCACGAGGATTGGTCCACGATTCCTCCCGTCGGGTGGATCGTGTTCGGATCCAGTAGGGTGTTTGTCTGCTCTCTCTCTCCGTTCGTCCTCTCACAAGCCTTCCTCTTCTCACATTTACATTTAGTCATTTTAGCAGACGCTCTTATCCAGAGCGACTCACAGTAAGTACAGGGACATTCCCCCCGAGGCAAGTAGGTGAAGTGCCTTGCCCAAGGACACAACGTCATTTAGCATGGCCGGGAATCGAACTGGCAACCTTCAGATTAATAGCCCAATTCCCTAACTGCTCAGCCATCTGACCTCTTCTTCCTGGGTTCCTCATCTCCAGTTCGGCTGTGTCGTGCCGTGGAGCTCACGGTTTTACCTTACGATCTGCCGTTGGCAGGTGTGCCCTGTGAAACTCCTCGAGATTCCCTCGCGGTGCAGCCTCTCATACAGAACACTTCTGTCTCTTTCGTAAATGGTCTGCCTATTCCCTTGGCTGTGTTGTGTGTTTGAACAGAGAGCTTGGGTTTACCTAACCTCACTGGTTCATGCCCACACAGAACCCTGATATCAATCGCCTGGGATCACTGCAGAGTTCTCCTCTGGTTATTAGTCAGCCAGTAATAAGTTATGTGTTTTCAAGGATATGGCCAGACATATAGATATTCTGGTGTGCGTTGAAGGGTATGAAATGAACACAGCAACCAAGGTAATTTTAACTGGATCAACCTGCTTTGAAGGGTAATAATGGTGGTGTGTGTATGGTACAACAGGCCAGGTTGACCTTGGGGTGACTATAGGAAATAGTTCCCTGATTATCAATCCTCTGTCCTTGACAGCTTTGACACAAATTCAGCTTTACAGAGTTAACTTCCACCATAAGGTTTGCATGAAGATATAAAGTGTTTTCCCTATAGCAGTATTTGTCTATTTTAAAGGCATTCCTTTGGCAAGAAAAATGGCAGCTCTAATAAAAATTACAACAACCAGATAGCCTACACTAAACTGTGCAATTTATTTTGGGCTGCAGGTACATTTGGGCTCACATCTGTCCAGAATTCCCAGGGGACTTTAGAAGTATTGGGGCTTAAATGAACACACACATACACACACAGACACATACACACACCGTAAGCTAACACACACATGCCCGTGCTGTAAATACATACACTATATACAGCTGCCTACAGACCAAGAGAACAAGCTATCAGCCTCAACACCTGCCAAGAAAAACCACAATCCACAAGCCCAAAGACATGAATTATCTTCTTTGTTGCAAACCAAAGACAAAAGGAGGAGTTATTGAAAGTTCCAGTGTAGAGAGCGATGTTGTCCCGCTAAACCTCGCTAACAACCCAATCCTGAACAAACGATCTCTTCTTCAGTGTCATCCTCAGCACCTCAAGCTAAGGCTACGCTACAAAGCAAACAAATAAATGGATTTGGCAGCGGCACAATCTCATTTAAGGAAGAGCAGAAGACACAAGGGTTGTTACTGCTGTGGGCTACGTTCTCTCTCAGAGACAGTCTTTTCAATCCGCTAATGGTTGCCTGTCTTTATTGGCAGGATGCATGCAGTTTTCTTTGTACTGCACCAGCGAGAGTGTAAATGAGACAAACTGTCCTTAAAAGCCACCAGAAGTAGGAACACGTGAAAGCTCTAGATGCCGGTGCCGACGGAACAGCTGGGGAACAGCCATAAAAAAAGACAATGTTCTATATTCCTTTTGTTTCAGTAATCAAGAAAGAAAGTCTTTAGTGTTTACAGTACGGGAATCCACAGCCAAGGTTAAAGCATGAGAGAGACTTCAGTGACTTCAACCAGCTTTTGGTAAAAGCATCTTTAACACCAAGCACATGAATGCTGCCCCAGACACACAGATGCCTCTCAGTATGCATGGTATTGTACATGCAAGACTGATCGTGCAGACGTACACTCTGACACTAACAGTCCTTAAAATGCTGTACAGTAACAGCAGCTCGTGCACTTCCTGTGAAGACGGTGGTGAGATGATATCGCTTCTCTCTAATTCGACGTGACATGGTCAGATTCGTCAACGGTCCAACTCATCTCTTTATATCGGACTTTATATAAGACCCTAATACGTCAACTTGGAGACAGGTGCTATGCACAAGACAAAAATAGTCTGTCTCAAGAACCTTTTTAAATGTAAGTCGACAATCATCAAAATGGAGACGTACTGTGCAGCTCGATTCAATTAGATGACAATGACCGGGGAGTGTACGGAACACCGTGAACACCCCTCCCTTTCAGCCTCTGCGTACAGCGTTCAACAATATCAGACTCGAAAAGGGACACAGGGCCGTGTCTAAGAAAAGCTGTGTGACGCATGCGACTCGACGCAGTCGATTGCCTCTCAAACGCCGGGTAAACCGCTGAAGCATGCATTCCGAGTCTACAAACACATATGGAAACTGCTGTCAAACACATCGAACACAAGTTTCCTCTCCCATCACCGCCCACTCAGCGTGTCATGGCGGGTTTGTCCTCCTCCCAGGCTGACTTCAAGCTCAGCTCCGGTCGAGACACTCCTGCGATGGGCCTGGAGGAAGGCTTCGGGCCTTGACTTTCCCCTATTAATTTGTTACTCAATCGGGATCTAATTGGGAATCTGTCACATGGAGGAAGTCCTACCCAGCCGCAGAACGATGCTAGCAGTGGAAGATCTGCTAGCCTTCAGTTGTAGCCAGCGTGAGATTAGCTCTGACGCTAACAGGTAGAACCTGATAAATTGAGCATATTTATCCACCACCATCCACAGACTAAGTGTTGTGATCTCACCACACCTACATTGCCTCTGAAGCTTGCCCTCTATGTGACCCTGTCTTAATTACCCTAGCCATTAGTGTCTGGCACAACAAACAAACTACTTTCCTCCATCAAAGGAGTCGATCAAAGCCCGGGGCACAGCCAAGGGGAAGAGGTTATTCATTATGTTTGATTAGTCAATAAAGTGGAATCAAAAGCCATGGTGTGACCCATATGCAGAACAGAACAGGACCCGCAAGGAAATATGCTAATTCAATAGACCCTCTGAAAGCTTGGGTGTGGATAAAGACTGGCAGGAATGATTTGTTCCTAGATAATGAGTTTACTTTCCCTATCTTTTTATCTTTACAAACTGTTTTTAGTGACGCTCCTTTTGCCGCTTTCATAATGAGCTATAATAGAAACGATAATTATCTTAATGACGCAAAATCTTTAAAAGTGGAGGGGGCGGTAGAGGATGTTTCCTGCTGCAGAGAGATAGAAGAGAACGGAAAGGGGTTTTCATGTCATTATACCAGGCTCAAATACTATGAGACCGAGCAATTACTCCTTCGAACATTAAAACTCACTACTTTTTGATCACAATACAACAATTAACAACGGTCTCATGCAGAAACACTCAAAAGCATTCCAACGTACTACTTTGTTTTTTTGTTTTTTTTCCGACAATAAGCCCTGTTGGACATTCACGTATTCTTATCATACCACAGTGGGTTCTGAACGCCCAGGTAACTCACACAGACATTATACCAGTGGAAGCTCAAGGACAAAAGTGTCTGTCATTTGACTCTTCTTTCCTTTGTATCTCGTTGTACACCTCCATGGCAATGGCCCCACTAAATCAAACGAGATATGGGGGGACTGCAGAAGCAGGGAGCGTGCTCGGCAGAGAGAAAGGCAATTTCACGAGTCCTCTCTTCGGAAAGTAACCCGCCCTAAAGCTGGAGATGGGGGGGAACTGAAAGGTGAAGATAAACCTAAAAGAACCAGAAAAACAAAGAAAACAAAAGCAAAGAAATAAACAACAAACAACGAAAAGGTTTTAAGTAATGGATTCCATTACTCGCACTGCGTTGGGAGACAGTGTTATTGTTGAGGAATTGAGTAATTGACTGCTCCTGTGTTTGGGTGCTTTGTGTAAGGGAGTGGATAGGAGACGGAGGGCTGGGGGAACCCGATAGGGACCCTAGGAGCCAGCCTCGGCTGTAACACACCTGTCGGCCATGACAGTGATGAAGTGATTCTATAAAGCGGCATATGGAACTGGATTCATATTAATTAACTTGTAAGAGGATTGAGAGAAAAGCTATTTCTAGAGACTGGCTCCTGGCCATCTAAGCCACCTACAGCTGCAGTATCAGCCAGTGACAGGAGTACTGATCCCCCGTATGTCAGCAATGGACCATATCCATGAGCTTATAGCACAGAGTAATGATGTTGGTAATAAAGCCTTGAGTTGAAATGAACAGGTCATGAGGCCCCATAATTGAGGGTTTGTAGATGGAACACTTAACACTTACTGAGTTTAATGCTTCATCCTTAACCTGAGGATTAAACATGAATGTGGATCAGTGGTTACCTACAGTAGGATGTTGGTTGATTCACTGTTGAGGGTTGAGAGGGCTTTGTTATTGCAAAAGCTCTGCCTCCATTTGAAGTCCAAAAGCACACCCACTCTGTGGGAGAGAAAAAATGGTATGTTGTCATTTTTGTTTTTGTGTTTGTGTACAGAGTCATTCTCATACGGTATATTACTATTTTGAACTGTTGGTTTATGTACTTTATTTTGGTTTGTGTGTTGCTTTTGTTGGTAACATTAGAGGGAGGTGTTTCAATAAGTATAGGAGGATAAAAGGATGCATCTGCTCAATTAGCTATTTAAAAAAGAAACAGATAATATCTATAATAAAAGCATCTGCTCTTGGACTCGGCTTTTGGATGCAAACAGTAAAAACTATTCATACAGATGTTTCTAATCATGCAGGTGATAAAAAAAATATCTGTCTATTCCAACAGACAGTGAAACCCTTAAAGGCATTTTCCAAAGTTCAACATAAGGGTTGCACCAGGCCACCCACATGCAAACTTTTCAATCCATTTTAGCATTCAAATAACCGATGGGGATTTAGTAATTAAAACTTTAATTAATTAATTATGATTACAGGGGTCTGGGGGGGATAAGGCATTGGGCTCATTATGTAATAATTGCTTGCAGTTTAAGGTCTATTTCACAGTTGAGCAGGCCACTGCACTTTGCTATGCTGTGGGTTGTACACTGTTTACGACTGGGGGGCCCCAGCCTAATGCTCAGAGAGTATTTGGTTGGGGTCAGTGCATCAGGCCATTACCAGAGCCGGTTGTGGTTGTGCTTACAAGAGAAGATCATGATTAACGCTGCAACTTAAAATATTCAGTTTAAACGAGCCCTCATTTTTACCTGAGACAATAAAGAACTCTGTGGGCCTGGAGGTTAATTATTTTTTGCTATGAATAATTTATTTAACTCGATACGATTTGACAACTTTGTGAGTAATGATGTGAAATAACTAAGTTCATAGAAACAAAAAGCCTACAGTATTGAAAGCAATCCTCATTAAGAGAGGACGACAGATAACAACAAACTGTCAATTAGAGTTAATCTAATATTTGTCGGTTCAATAACTCTCAGGCAGGTAACTTAGCCTTTCAATGGAACGTGTGGCTGGGTCTGAACTGTTTGTAATGTCGTGTGTGCGTGAGCGTGTGTTTGCGAGTTAATAGATGAACGATACCTGTCACAATAGCTCAAGTGGACAGCCATGCTCTGGTGGATTGTCTGATAGGACGTCATATCTGATCAAAACTCTCACATCCCAACCAATTATACGCTACGCTACCTCGTCGTCTAAGCCTTCACACCGGTGCGCGCGCGCGTCTCATCGGGACGTTCTGAAAAAACATTAAACTCTCCTCTTTGCTCTCATCCTAAGAGCCCGAGGAAAGGCTGATGACACACAGGTGTGTAACCGGAGCGTATCCTGAGAATACGGAGAGAGAAAAAAGACGGTCTCGGGGACTCTAGGAGTGCCATTGCGCATCATCCGCTCTCTCAAGTTTTCCCCAGTCAACCGTGACACCCTGTGACATGAGATGAGACTCTTGTTTAGTTCCAACGGGCTTAGAACCGAAGCATCAGCTACCAAGACACAATACAAGGAGGAGAGTTGACTGGGATGTTAATGGCGCCTTTTTCTCTGTTCGTGCATGTCATCCCATTACAGACAGTAAAACAGAGAATAGAAGCATGTGTACAATCTGCATTCCAAACCCTGTCGTTAAATCCATCGTTGTCGTCAGAGGATAATGGAAACTCGAGGCCTAGCTGTGTGCGACCATGGTTTATGAGGTCAGGCTTCATCCTCACATTCTCATAAAGCACAATTCGTTTCTAATGGCTACCTGGAAAACAGGAGCTGAGATACGCATAGCTTAAAGCAAAAAACAGGACAGCGTCTGGATCGATAGCGACTCGTACGAATAGAGCTGTGGCGCCAATCAATAGAAGACACTTAAGTCAGGACAGCGGCACAATTAAGAAAATTGAAAATGATCAAAACCAGACGAGCTGAAGAGATGTTCACACACAGCCACATACTACTTGTAGCAGCAGCGGCATGTTCAGATAATCCACAGATACCAATAAACAGCTTTGAATCAAATGGGTTTTTAACTTTTCTCACTTTACAGTTAGCCAGTGGCAGTTCAAGTACTTCAGAGAAAATAGTCAATGTCAAGGAAAATCCTTAGCACAGCTGACAACACAGACAAGAAAAACACAGACACACAAAAACGTAAATGCGCTTAGCCACAACGCACACACACAGTCCTTGGTTATGCCTTGAGAGCGACAACCTCTTCAGAGACATTTCTGTTGCGCAGATCATGTTTATGTAGACACTGTTTGTTTGTCTTGGCATAGATTATTTCCCAGCAAGATCCCTGGGGTTCGGGGAGTGAGAGAGAGAGTGCAGAAGGAATAGGAGGAGGGATGTTATTTGTAAAAAAAAAAAAAAAAAACGAACAAAGAACAGAAAACCCAGCCAGATTAAAAGCCAGTGCTTGACAGCAGATGAACCCCCAGGAGAATGCTGCTGAAGCTTCCCGAGATTACAGAGCACCGAATCCAGCACACAGACTCCTTCTTAGACAGATGTGTCTGGTGTGACGCAATCTTCCACCACATGCGACCGCGCGACAGGTGTGTGTCCCTGTGTGTGTGTTGGTGTATGTGTGTTGGTGTGTGCGTACGTGACCACAAGGTCTGGCAGTGGCGACGACCCCAGACCAGGAGAAACCCGAGGCGGCAGATCGGACTTTTCTCTCGCAAAGAAATGAGGAGAACAGAGAGGATGATAAGCAACACTATATATTCACACCACACACACCTGCCACCTGCAGAGAAGTGGAACCAACAACCGTTCCATTAGCGAACCCACAGGAGCATAACAGACAGTGGGACAGACAGGCTGAGAGGCTGCCAGACGTAGGAAACCACAGCCAGACATGAGGAAAACAGGTCATAAAACAGTAAACAGGTGCCATGTGGAGAACCATACAGTTGTTGCATTAGCAGGTCTGTGGATGCATCCTGACAAAATAGGCAGAGAGAAGAGAAGGTGAGAGGAACAGGACTGGAAATGGGTGTAAACAGTCTTGCGTTCACTGAAGGAAACCATACACAAAACATTTCTGCCACTGCCTTGCACTGACATGAAAACTAGTGTCGGAATACCTTTTCAAAAGCCATTTGCAGAGTAGTTTCAAGTCTGCCTGACTCCTCGAGGCTAGGCAGTTTTTGAAATCTCAAGACCCCTCTTCATCCCACGTAGTTTCCCAAGGTTGCTGACAACATTAGTTGGTATTTTTAGGTGTTTAGAGTGCGTTTTTTGTTGTTGCAAAGGTAGCATGTTTCCTTTGCAGTCATTAGTGTTTCAGTTAGGGGGTAATTAACTTGTTCCCAGACAGTTGTCAGCGTACGACAGTAGACGCTGTGACTGTCACACTGCATGAAGCAGCCACCAACGTTGAGTCATTATGCACTTTTTTGTCAGTGGCAATGGGTGTAAAAAGGGGGATTAATTGTTCTCATGTAAAAAGAGAGAAAGAAAGAGAGAAGGAAGTAGAGAGAGAGAGAGAGAGAGGGAGAGAGAGAGATCTTTTAAAATGCAACGCACCTTCAAATGTGGGCCTGCCTTGACAGAGTAACTGACATTGACTCTTTTTCTTCTCACAGCACCGGTCGCCCAGGCTCTCCAGGAAGAGGTGACAGAACCACAGGAAAACTATCTGGATATTAAGAACCTGACAGGAACGATTGCAGGAACAATCATCATAATCACCTCCGTCGCTATTATCATCACCCGCCACTTGTCACAGCTCTCTTCATTCTCATTCACTCCTAATAATGGGAGCCAATCAGGCCTCTTCAATCTCACTCACCATCTTGAGTTTATCATTTTGGGACATCAGTCCCAGCCACTAGAAGAACATTAGGGAGATCCATTGGTATCCAGAGTAAAACTACAGTAAACTACAGTAAACTGTTTCCTGTTCTTAGCGGTGTAATGGAGTCATATGATAGGTGACTGCAAGAACACCATGTTCCACCATTAAACTGAATCTGTACATGAAGTTCACAAAGAAAACACACCTCGTTTAGTCATAGCGTCTCAAAGTTAGTGAGCTGTGGATGGAGCAGGTTGTTAAGAATTGATGTTGATTAGGAACCCTGTTTCTCTACCTCCATCCCCCCGTCTCGCTCCCTCTTTCTCCCCATCTGTCTGTCACGCACCGTGGTCTCTGGACACAGGAGGTGGTGTGTAGCGGATGAAAAGCTTGAATGGAAGAGGGAAAGATGGAGGCGTCAGGGGGCAGTTCAGAGGGGGAAATGGAATGAGAGGAGAAGAGGGCACACAAGATCACAAGGGACCTCCCTCTGATCTTTAGCTCCTTCCAGGATGACCTTAGCCTGGCTTCCAGCCCAACTTAGCCCCGCCCACAAACAAATTTGGTCGGGAAGTTGGGTCTGGAGGGGCTCGTATTGGGGACAAACTATATAAAACCAGGAGCTGGGCGGACCAATGAAATTGCCAGGGCGCGTGAAAGGTTCAAAGAACGGAACGAGCGATTCTTGGCTTTCATCGCTTTGTGCTGGAGAGCAAACGCAAAATGGCCGCCACCTTTGTGTCGGGTTGACACTCGTCTGTGGGGAGCGCGTTCGACGCACGTTGTGAGAAGCACGACTGACGCCCTTGGACCTTCTCTCTCCCCTCTGATCTCTCCTCAAACAGCCACTGCAAGCGCGCCCACAGCCTCTAAACATCTATCAGGCATGTGTGTGTGTGTGTGTGTCCGCACTTCTTAGTCTCTCTGCCTCTCGGAGTGAAAGCCCCTGAGAGTGTGTAACGCTGTTGATGACCCAGTGAAACATGTAGCCCCTTCCTGCTCACATGAACCCAGACTGGTGGGTCTGGGGAGTGAAGGTAGGGTCCACGCCCTGGGGAACACGATGAGGATGTCGACTGTGATCACCCGACACCTGATAAACGAGGTACACCTGGGAGGCTGTGGGAAATGCCCTGATGGGACAATCTACCCCTGTCTAAACTCAATCTTCTCTGATGAACTGTGGGATCGTTACGCGTGGTAGGCAATGGCAAGAGGGTGCAAAGGCCCGCTGCCCGTGTTCAGAGGGCCTCGCACACGAGACGAGGAGCGGACACAAACGCAGTCACACGTGAGACTGAGACAGCGAGCGATGGAAAAATAAACACCAAGATGAGAGAGCGAGAGAGACCGCGAGTGATGAAAAGAGAGGGAGGTAGGGATGAAGAGAGAAAAGGAGAGAGAAAGAGAGAGGGAGGCAAAGATGCAGAGAGAAAAGGAGAGTGATAGAGAGGGAGAGCGAGTGAGACAGACAGAGGGAGGGAGGGACAGAGAGAGGAATGGCACGACACAAACAAATAATCAAATCGAGTTCACACACTGTGATTACGCTCCCCTAGAACAACAGCGGCGAAGATTGCATTCCCATTGTCGTCGGGGCTCCTCTTCCTGCTGCACCTGCAGCGCCCGAACAGCCGAGAGCGTACTCTCATCTCCCCCAGACAAAGACAGGGGCCGAGCGCCGAGAAAAAGAAGCCTGTCATTTCCCACCGTCACAGCGTGTGAAAGCGATCCCCTCCCGCTGACTCCCTCCTCCGCGTCTCTCCTCCCCAGCTCTCCTTGGTGCCCTGCAGTGTCGCCTCAGCCCCCGTCCTCGCCTAACAGTCTATATGTACACTGTACCTCTGTTTCCTCGGGATTATATAGAGCCTGCGGCTGTGTGTTTAGTAGTCCTTGGAGCGTGATGCCAAAGGGAGGCTATCTCCTCGACCACGACGCGTGCATGTAAACACATGGAGAAACATGCTACATGCCCTTGCCACGCAGATTCCCTTCTCTCTGGTGCTTTCGAAAGCCCCTGTCTTGAGGAATGGATGTGTTTGTCAAAGACAAATAGTACTGTAGGCCTCCTCAAAAGCCATTTCCTTTTCAGAATTAAAGATAGTCTTTGTTGTTTTTTTTTCTTCAGTAAAGCACACACTAAAATACTCTGCTGTGGAGTATATTGGAATCCACAGAAAAACTGAACACAGGCTCCTGTAACACAAATTATCTTATAAAATATTCAGAACACTGTTATATGTGTTTCTTTTGCAGTATCTACACTCAACTTTGCTCAACTTTGTTTCTAGTAACGGAACAAAAGACGCCCCTTAGAAATTCTGACCTTATTTAAATATACATGAATGTAACTAACGGAATCTGAAATGAATTCACTCTGTCGGGAGCATTGTTATACGAGAAGCGGAGCATCATTTGCTTTATCGTACACTCCAAATGACAATGATCTCAGTGACATCACCCAGTGATGATGAGTCATGCTCAACTGAAGCACCATAGACGAGCCCTTCTCTGGAACAACATTGGCCTCCTCTTTCTGTCATGGAGAGTCCAGTTATCTAATCAGTCCTGTTGTTTTGGATGGCATCGTTTAAGCACGACTCCTGCTAATCATCATCAGGCCTGTTCTGTTCCTGTGTCTCGACCTTGACCACGGTACTGAACAGGGCCCACTTCACGAGAGAGGCTTCAGAGGCAGGACACACACACATACTCGTGCACACACGAAAAACTCACACTTACACACTCCAAGCTAATTTCACAAATTCCTGTAATAACATGTCATAAACAGCACATGAGAGTATCTTCAGAATAGTTCATTGCTCTGCCCATGTCTTCTCGGTAGAAAGGGCAGCGTACATAATAGAACACGTGTAGGAGGGAAAAAGAGAACTGATGAATAATACCGATGGATGTAATGGCATTTAAATTGGTAAAGTTTTCAAACTTCAATGTGTGGATCTAGTTTGTTGTTGACAGGATTTTTAAGAGCCATATTTGTTTTTTTGGGGGGGTGTTTTAATCCTCGCTAGCCTCAGCCAAAGGATGAACCAGAGTAGCAGTGAGGGGGGAGGGCAGCAGGATCTGTCACACACACACACACATCAACACACATGCCAACGCACACATTCACACACACACACACACATCAACACACACACACACATCCGACACACATCAACACACATGCCAACCCCCACACACGCCAACGCACACACGTACACACACACACACACACGTACACACCCCCAGACACACACACACTGTTGGTGCCAGTGGGGAGTCAGGAAGACATGGAGGCCTGCTGCCCGGTCTTGGCTGGTGGCTCCTGCTCAGCAGAGCGACGGGAAGGAAGAGGACAGGTCCCGTTCTCCTCAGATGACTGAAGCATGGAGAACACTTCCAAAGGGAGCGCGGTGATGATGTCAAAGACGAGGCAGGGAGTCCAAACAGGCCTGCCTTTTAGGCTGTCCCAACTTGGCCCGCGACAGGTGTGGCGATGCGATATGCAAACTTGAGCCTTGCAGTGCCAGACTGGCTACTTACGGTAAAAAAAAAGCGAGGGGAAATTTGTCGACGCATCTTTGTCCATAAAAATGGTGGAACTTAGACGGTTCCAGTGGATCTCCGCCGAACTCGTGTCGTGTTCGCCGTGAGGCTGGTTTTGAGGGCAAATCATAGTCGGTGGGATTTTAGCACATTTTATCGAGAGAGTTGCTCAAGGGAAATCAGAGGGAAGGTGAGTGGGAAGGCATTAATGACATCAAGCTAGACCTGTGTGAAAACCTGTTGTGTGCGCGCGCGCGTGTGTGTGTGTCAGCGAAGCCTGCTGGAGGGCACCCCTCCTGCATTACCATCTCATTTCCGCTCTGCCAATCACTCCGGGTAAACAGGAGGCGCCACTCTGTAAACCTTCACTGCATCAGGAGCGCTCGAGTGTATACCGGCAGACAGGTTTGATGCATGTCACTCACTGGGTCGAGAGAGAGGACAGAAACACAGTAAACACACACACACACACACAAATACACACAAACACACACACACTAAGCCCCTCACATACTCCCCTTGAAGCAGTCTTTCCACACATCCCCGATCCAAATAACGGTCAACCTATTCAGTAGCAGTGGAAATATCTCTTTTATCAATCTTGTTCTCACTTCTGTGGCTAATGGAAAACGGCATGAGCGAGAGTGAAAGGACTTTGGAAATAGATAATTACGTCATACTGAAATAAAGCCCAACACTTTCAATACCAACCTAAGCAGGAAGTGAAGGAAATGGACATGTTGGTTTCCTTACTTGACTTAAGTCCATCAAATAGCATAGAAGTTTTTTTTTCTTACTGGCACAAACTTGTACAGTCTTTGAACACCATAATGCACCCGGTGTGAAAGAAAAAACAAAGTATTTCAGCACATCCACCAGTCTTGCATTTGCCTGACACCTTCACAGGCGTAGCTGTGAAAAGAAACAGCATCCCCGCCAGACCATTCACCTTCTATTTGAAATGATAGACCAGGGGATATTTTGTGTAATATTTGAAAAGACTGTGGTTCAACAGCAAGAGACCAATCTTCTACAGGAGGGACTCATATCTGCAGTGTGGTGAGACCGACTGGCAACACTGTTTTCTTTCCTCTGTTCTTTGTCACTCTGTTCTCTGTCTGATTGAAATCAAGAGCATTGCCAAATGTGTGACGTCAAAATCAAAGACAACAACACCGACTTTGTAACCTCGGAACCAGACTTGTCTGCAAGCTTGTGGTTTATTTGCTGTCCCACCTGCCAGTCAAACACATTTCCCTCCGGCATGAAAAGGGCCAGGCCACTCACAACCGTTTATCTGATGTGGGGCGGGATTAGTTTGATCACTGTACCACCAAGGTTACGTTTTGTTGTTCTGATTGGTTGTGTTTCTCCAATCCTTCCCAAGTGCGTCTGGAGGCAATTTGGTCTGCGCCTGTTGATAACACTGTTAGGAAACTGAAAAATGAACTGAGAGCTACCAGGTCCATTCGCATATGGCCCATTCTGCCATTCCACTGACTTGACACCAACACATCTTACTGTACAGTCTGTTAGAAGTTAATTGGAGCATTCTGGCAGCGGTTGTCAGTGAAGTGCTGTAGCCCAACCACAGCTCATCACAGGACTCTGAATGGCCTGCCCAGAAAAGCTCTTGAACAAGTGCAATGTCAGGAAAAAACAAACGAAACAAAAATGTGAGCTTGCAAGAACATGCTGCTTTGCCAGGCCAATGTCTTTGTTTGGTGCCTAAACTTCAAGACAGGAGACATGGAAGTTACATACTAGAACTCCACTTGACTGCACTCTCACGATAGCTAGTTGAGTCCACAGTCATCAGATGATCTAAAAACAAACTCTTTCATCATAGTTACTGACGGGCACGTGCAGATGAGTCGTAATTAAAGTGAAATGTCACGGTGGGGATATTCGACAATACAACAAAAGGTACCGGAGAGACAGTCAGACAGTCATCTTGACATTCCTACGTCGTGTCTGAGAAAACACACTGCACGCCCCTATTGGACATCCCTTTTTGACAAGACCAAGAAGCAGTCTGTCATTCCCACGATATGAAAGGAGATCAGGGGCTTTGGCAGCTACCCTGCAAACACAGACAAGAAAGACGACAGCTTATGACAGTGCTTGCATCTTGTAAAACACACGACACGAGGCCACCTTCTTGTGTGGTGCTGGTTGCTCTGTTGGGCTGGCATTGCTGGACTTGTACTAACAGCAGCAGTACAGGTAATGACAGCAGTAAATATGCAGCAGTAGGCAGCAGTGCTTCTAGACTCTTCAAGGCAGCTACTCAGTTATGGAATATGCTCTGTCCATAAGTCTGAATCCTAACTCTGTGGGTACCATATAAACAAACAAAAAACCAAGCAGTGCATATTCACAAATCATTAAAATGGTTTAAAATAATTGCATCGATGGTACAAGCAGACAGTAACATTTCCCAGTAGTGTTTTATGAGTTTACTGGACGTATACAATCCAGGAAGCAAGCTAATAGCCTTGAGAACAATGCGATGATATAGATTTGTAATTATGTATATGCTTCTATTGTAATAAAATAAGAGTGAAATGTATGCATGCTGTGTGTGTATGTGTGTGTGCGTGTGTATAATGTGTTTTTATACTGTGTGTCTGTGTGCACTGTTGCAGCCTCTTCAAAGATCACTGGAAAGACGTGCGTAAAGAGGCCTAAGCCTAATTCTTCCTGTTTTCCAATTCGATTTCCTGTTTTTATAGACGTTAAGCCTGACCCTAAGGCTCCTTTCATACAAAAAAGTGATAACAATCTAAAAAAGACAGATAATATTGAATTCCGTTTAAAGCCAGTAAAAACTAATGAAAGCATAGCTTTTTCAGGCCAAGGTTTTTAGAATGGTGGAATTATTGGGATTAAACTGGGCAAATCAAAGCATTACTTCTGCAGACCACGGTTGTTATAGTGGAATTACCATGGATTACATTGTGGTGCTGAGCCCAGAGTCAGTATTCTAATGGTGTCTGCTCATTGCTTTAGCCTGGGGCCAGCTACTTCTGTTTTCATTTTTCTATTTTAGTTTGGCTCTTCACGTATAGTGGTAAACAGTTCCAGGCAATACACTGGAGCCACTGAGCCCACGTCTTAGGAAAGAATGAGGAGGTTGCATAAAAGAACTGCATTACTGCTCTCTTGACGTGGTAAGCTACAGTGAGTTCTGGATACAATCAACATGGGGAAAGCAACACAATGCAAAAGACTGTGCATGCCACATGAGACGGGTCAGAATACCAACTCGTTGGTTGGAAAGGAGATAGGCTACCGTCGTTTGCCACTGTCTATTTTCTTTGGTTCAAATACAGCGTCGCGGCTAATGCTACCCTCAAGGCCCCATCGGATTAGGAAACTATAGGCACAACGAGACTTTTTCCCGTAGTAGCGGTCTTTCGAGCATTCATTACCCATACAAGAGGGAGCTCTCCACAGAAACTGGGAAGCATCCACATTGCCACCTACAGGTCGTCGACGGGGAGGTTTTGGTTACATGAATTCCCCAGACGCCCATCCGTCAACTTTCAGTCTTTACAGTCTATTTGAAGTGTGTCAGAATTCCCTTTCTTGCTCCCTTCTCGTTCTCTCTCCCCTCAATCCTGAAATGTGCTATCCCCTCGCTGTCCATTGTAAAAAACGGGATCTATCTTAATCTTATTTGGCCTTCGTCCCTTGCCACTTTTGAGAGAGACAAAAGGAGATAGCTCAGGGCAAAATGAATTAAAGATGGGGAGGGGTGAGAGGACAATCAGGCATAATTTAAGATCGAGTGGATGCGAGGAACGGCGGCGAATGGCGATAAAGGAGAGCATGAGAGAAAGAGAAACAAAGAGCAAAAGAGAGAGAGAGAGAGATAAAGGGATTGGAGTGGGTGAGGCAGGGGTTAAAGTCGGCTATAACTCAGAGAAACAGTAGATAACACGCAGACTTTTTCTGGAGTTTCAGGGCTTCGGACTCAATAAGGCTGATGTGCGACCAAAGCAATACCACTAAGTTACAGGAAATGGCCAAACAGTATGTCCAAGCTTGTTTACGATTTGAACCTCGGATGGCAATTTGCCATACAAGCTCAGAGATGAGTTCTACCCTAATGAAGTCATATCCCTTTGTGACTCATGCAGCACACAGTAAACACATTTTGCATAACTAATACTTTCTGCTTTTCTTTCATTTCCCAAAAGAGAAAATCAAGTTATGTCATGGCTCTGGTTACTTCCCTTCGTAAACACAGACTTCTGCCTTGTAATTAGGCTGCCTCTGAAGAGGTAGCTGTCGGCCTATTGGTATGGATGAGGAGGATGAGGTTCGCCACTAATTATAGTCTCACTGGAGCCGAGTATGGCATCAAAGCTGCGGGCTACGATTACATGACCTGACCGCGGCAGAGAGTATTTCGTTTCAGGGAAATGTTGAGAGAATCAGGGAGACGGAGACGTGTACAGGAACACAAGTGCCTTGAGGTAGATAGTGAAACTTATCTGACTGACTGCATACGACCTCAACACAGCCTCGCTATTTCCAGGCATGCCAACAAATACACACATAGTTCAAGTCTAAGAATAGTGTAAGTCGCTCTGGATATGAGCGTCTGCTAAATGACAAAATGTAAATGTAAGACTACACACAATGTAGTCTTAAATTTGTGCACACAAACATCTGAAACATAATAGCTCTAATTTAATAAAAGTTTTTCCGCGAGAGACATACACACCTACACACATACTGACACCACATTAAGATATTGGATGTTCTTCTGCACATGTGCAGTGTTTATACATTACTTTGGATAAAAGCTTGACTAAAATGTTCTTTCACTGTATAGTGTAAGGCGGTGATGGTGTTATTTCACAGGAAAGTCATACTGTAAAACGACCATGACTCACAGACTCAAGTGGTGAATCACACAGACTATATATGTATATAATAGGACGCACCTACAGACGAAAATCAATAGACCTATACAATACAAGATTACAATGTCATTTCTAAAGGTCGGACAGTTGGCGTAGCTTTACAGAGTGGATACAGGAGAAGCAGTGGAGATCAACAATGCAGAGAAGGTTATATTGTTCAACAATATAGCAAGCAGCAGGGACAGAATCTTCTAGAACTGCTTGTCGTTGTCCCCCCCCCCCCCCCCACCTCCATAATAACAACCCTATCACAAACACATACTTTTCCTACTCGCTTTGGCTTGATCACAAGAGCCTCAAATGAGCTCACTCATTTGTATTTGTTAAGTGGAACGAGGTAGGGGACCAGTCAGGATTTCTGTTGGTCCGGAAAAACTATAATTCCGCTGGCTAATATAGTGGATTGCAAGCAATTTCTTTTCTAATGAAGTACATCCACTTGAGTGACGATAAAAAGAGAAAGCAAATCAAATCTTGGTGGTGCTCTTGGGGCACAAATATCCCTGCAGCAAGACTTTGCTGATGTGCTGGTGGAGTTTCCTTGATCACACTTTCGTACTGTACTTCAGAAGTTAGCAGAGTTTTAATAGTTTGGAGCATTTTGTTCTTGCGATTATATGATTGTCCTTAAAGTCACAATGTGCTCATATTGAGGTCGCTGGGCTACCAAGGGTGAGAGAGTTTTTGCCTGAAGTGGTTTCTACTAGGTCTCGATAGCAACTGTATTTTCATCAAAGCAGTTTTATTTTGAAGATTGAACCTGCTTGGCATTAGGCACAAACTGTGGACCACCAACAGCAGTCAAGATCCACTAACATAACTGACATTCTCTCTCAGATGTGCATGAACATGTGTGAGAATAATCACGTGTAGATGAAATGGCGACACGGGACAAAATCATTGCTTCCAACAGTACTCTTACAAGTTTCAACCGAGATTCCTATTCTATTCATTGGGTATAGCCTCAGCAGTCACGAGTCCAAACACATGTAGGGATGTGCATGAACCTCTGGCTGGATCGTGCTCCTCAGATTGTGCGGTTGTCAGGATACTCTGTGTGGCAGGCCAGGCAAGCAGCCGTGTGGTAACATCTGACTGCCTAAGGATCAGAGGACTCCTGCTTCGCTGTCTGCCCACACACTGCTACACACACACACACACACACCACACTCGCACACACATCCACACACACACAAGTGTGTTACCTGCACACACAGAAGCGCTGTACACACGCACACGCTTGCTCACGTGGCAATCAAGACATTCCCAGTCAGACTGTATAGTGCAGCATGGGCAGGATGGAATGCTCAGTGTTTGTGACAGCCTCTGCCAAGCGCACACACTCGATCACTTGCGGTGTATCTCCACAGTGTCTGTGTGTATTACCCTAACTAGGTGAAAACTTTTCATGTGCGGAGAGGAAACTCCGAGCCCTCCATAGGCCGAGGACAATCAAAGCCTGACGTCCATCCAAGAAGAAGACGCGTTACCTTTGATCAGCTCACAAAGTCGACCGAAATAAACAACACCGATCATAACCATCACTGCTGTTTTATATTCTGTCCACTGCCTTGTCAAAATACCCTGTCGGTTTCCACTTGACTAACCCCAACTGTTCACACAACACTGCCACCTAGCGTTTATTTACCCTGACAAACATATTCAAATACTTGGATTACATTTGAACCATGATCGCTAATCTCTCTGCGAGTGACAAGCCCTGGAGCATTGTTTTTCTCTCAGCACATCCTCGGCTGAAGAAACAGAGACAACTAGGTCTGCATCTCAATCACTCCACTAACCCTGGAGGAGGGTGTTAAGTGCCAGTCGCTTCAGTGATACCCAGCAGTAAAACCAGGATCAATCATGGAGCTATACAGCTAAGGCTGTATGTATGATGGGGTTTATTAAGCAAAAAGGTAATGGAGTATATATGATGCTATAAGATCTTTGGGATAATCCAAGGGTTTTCATTTGGCAATGCGGACAAATTCAGGAAACAACTACTGAACACTAAGGATACTTTAGGGGAAAGATATATGTGTTTAATTGGATTTTAAGGCTGGCTTTCCCTCTGTGGCCTGCCCCAGTCTTCTCTGTTATCACTCTGTCTCCGGAGTCTGTCTGTCACACTGAAGCTTGGTGCCCGTAATGATTTCTCCATGCTTAATTGATTTGGAGAAGAGTCCTCTTTCATAAGCAGCTGATTCGCCACGCTCATTGTACAGGCCTTTCATTTTTTATTCAAGCAGATATGTCTGAGGAATAAGATCGGTAGTTGGTTTGACTTTTCAGCATTTTACCCACAGTCCAAAAAACTAGCGATTCATTCATTATGGATATGGAATGGTCTCTAAACTATTAATGATACTCCAAGGCTTGATGTCTTTTAGACACTCTGTCCTTGGAAAACAGATTCCCGATGTCTTGACGAGCTGAAACTGCTATCCATGTAACACTCTTTTTGCGAGTTCAAAAGCAGAAAATACTGTGCTACAGCAGACTTAGCCTTGTGGCTTTTGCGACAGACTCTGGACTAAAAAAATGGGCACACAAAGTTCCATGCCATCATAGGTCAGTAATAACGTGGAGACTTCCGTCTCTAGGGGAGCTTTTCTGTTCCAACCAGTCACACTGTAGAAAAACCAGCGGCACTTCCTGGCAAAAGAACAATGAATAAATCAGGCTGTAGAGGGGTAGGGAGTCTCTGGCCATGGATAATCTATGTGAGGAAGAGGCATACAAGGTCAATGCAGTCAAAATGTCCTGTCGAAAATGTGCATTATGCTAACACACTATTTAATTGTAAAAACCAATAACAGCATTTGAAGGTATGTCTGTGGCAGCCACTTGCTAAGCAAGTGACCTCCTCTATAGCAATCTAGATTTCAAGAAACGCATTGCTCGCACAATGCAGACCTGTCTGACCTGTCTGTTTCTCACAAAACATCAGGAGGATCTGTCAGTTTCTGACAGAGTACTCCACGCAGCTGATCGACCTGACGGAGGAATCCTAATGAATGCCCAGTGTCGGGAAGGCTGACATTTTGTCCCGATGTACAGCTGTGGAAAAGAGAAGGAAGATTTTGAATGAGGAACAGAAGGGTTCAATTGAAGAGGCCACTGCAAGTCGAACACTTCTGTTCCTAACTCCAAATCTTCCCCCTCAGCGTTTTTGGAAAGTAAAGAAAAAGGTGCAGAATTCTTAACAGCGCGAAATGTATCCTACCATAGTCAAAATGGAAGCCTAATATGAGTTAAAACAATGTGCCTCGACATGAAAAACACGATGCGTATTTGCTACAGTAAAATCTCTTGAATGTCGAATGCAAGGAAATATCCCCTCTGGAGCGGAGAGAGCTCTGGTTTTGGGACTAGCCAGGAACCAGGCTCCTAGCTCAGGGGCCGGAGAGAACTCCAGCAGGACGTTTTCTCCACCAGATTAATGGTCTGTGCCATGTGTGTGGGCTCATATTCATTCCCTCGTCTAGACTCACTGGTGCCAGCAAAAACACTGCACTCCATTTCTGAAAATGGCATTTTAATAGATTATAAAAATTAATTTTGAGAAATGTCAAAGCGGTGTGTCTGGGGAAAGGAGGATGCCAGGTGTAGGAAGGAGAAGCGAGAAGCTGGCAGGAAACACAATGCCAGACCAACAATTTTATTACTTACTGTAATTACTCTGGCCAGTGTAAATTAAACCTTAACAAAAGAAACGTAGAAATGATTGTGGCTGTTGAGGTTCCAGCCTGTTCCAAACAGGCTATTAGGGAAAATAACACCTAGCCATTAAGCAGTCTGGCGCAAGATTGGTATAAACATTGAGAATTAATACTGGAATTAATCCTCAATGTTTATACCAATCTTGTGCCAAACTGCTTAATGGCTAGGTGTTCTTTTCCCTAATATATATATAATACTGGAATACTAACCCTAACCGTATTGTAAAAAAAATGCTAATGACATTCTTCCAGTAATCCAGTTCATTGTAGCATTATGTTCATTGTTGCACGTTATGTTCTGAGACGGTTTACATTTACATTTATTCATTTAGCAGACACTTTTATCCAAAGCGACTTCCAAGAGAAAGCTTTACAAGGTGCATAGGTCACTGATAATAACAACAAGATAGCCCCAAAGCATTGCGGGTTAGCCAAAACAAGAAGCACACAAAGTGCCAAAGGGAAGAACCATAAGAGCATGTAGTTAAGCAAGTTACAATTAAACAACATGAATCTCTAAGTGCAAGTGTACCTGAAGAAAAAGCAAGCAACATAAAAAATAAGATTAACTAAAATAGAATATTTTGCAGTGAATACAACAGTTTAAATCAGCTACCACTAACCAACAAGAGCAACACGTCTCTAAGTAAGAGTCATGTGATCCTTGAGGAAACTAGCATTGGGTTCAGCAAACCATTTCTGTTGTACACCCGAGACAAGTGCGTCTTGAGCCTTCTCTTGAAGGTGGAGAGACAGTCTGTGTCTCTGATGGAGTTGGGGAGTTGATTCCACTACTGGGGTGCCAGGCGGGAGAAGAGATTGTGTTGGGACCGGGCGGTCTTGAGAGGTGGGACCACCAGGCGGTTGTCTGAGGAAGACTGTAGGTGGCGGGTGGGGGTGTAAGGCTGCAGGAGAGACTTGATGTTGTCGGGTGCAGTCCCGTTCACTGCTCGGAAGGTCAGTACCAGGGTCTTGAATCCGATGCGGGCCGTGATGGGTAGCCAGTGAAGGGAAATAACGAGCGGAGTAACATGGGAGAGTCTGGGTAGGTTGTAGACCAGGCATGACGCTGTGTTCTGAATCCTCTGAAGAGGGCGGGTTGCGCATGCTGGGAGACTGGCGAGCAGCGTGTTGCAGTAGTCCAACTTGGAGAGGACAAGTGCTTGGACAAGCAGCTGGGTGGAGTGCTCAGACAAGTATCTCCAGATCTTCCGGATGTTGTAGAGGGTGAATCTACACAACCGGGAGACTGCAGAAATGTGGGCCGTGAGGGAGAGCTCATCATCCATGGTAACCCCAAGGTTCCTGGCAGATGAAGGGGTCACCGTCGTAGATCCCAGGGTGATTGAGAGGTCGTGGGAGATGGAGGGTTTGGCCGGGATGATGAGAAGTTCTGTTTTGGCGAGGTTCAGCTGGTGGTGGTGCTCGGTCATCCAGGCAGAGATGTCTGCGAGGCAGGCCTCAATCCGAGCTGAGATCTCCGGATCGGTCGGGGGGAACGACAGGTACAGCTGTGTGTCGTCAGCGAAGCAGTGGTAGGAGAAGCCATGGGAGGTGATGATTAGTCCTAGTGAGGTGGTGTACAGAGAGAAGAGGAGGGGTCCAAGGACGGAGCCCTGTGGTACACCAGTGGAGAGCTGACGAGGGTCTGACAGTTTGCCTCCCCAGGTTTAGTTAGTTACTAGCCAAGGGAAATAAAATTCATAACTAATTTTCAGTTAAGAGACAGATTTATAGATGCCTGGTGTAAGAATCTGCACAGTAAACCATCTTTTCTACTGCATTCACAGTCTGACAACATGCTTACAGTGTCTTTGACATACCTCAAACTCATAACCAGTCACACAGGCTCTTTCAATCAAGAGCTAGAGATAGATACCAAGGAGTATACAGACAAATTACAGGCCAACACTAAATATCAAAGTCTCCCTGAACCACATGCAAATACAAAATCTCTTTAATCAGGCGATACTGTGCGGCATTCATTATCCTCATCAAGCATCCTCATCTTCTACAAATGTGTTTTCATGCATTGTGTGAAAAACGCATTTCGTGAACAACATTTCATTTTTTTTTCTCCAACTGTTTGTTAATAGTAAAGTGGATGAGGAGCCTTGGTGACAGAAGACTGTAATGTAACAGACATTCTTGTAGCCATGCAGGAACATCAGATCCTACTCTCGCTCCCACCCTCTGTTCCCCAAGAGAGATAGTGGTGTCAAAATGGAAAACGCCACTGGCACGGTTCAATTCGACCCAACAGCTGAGATTACAAACCCAAAGTAATTAACCTGTTTGTCATTGACATGTCTTGCATCTGTAATGCAGTTTGTGATTGTGGTTGTATGGTAATTAATAATTAGAGGATGTTTTGTCTGCCTGGCAGCCAATAGGGAAAGTAGCATTAGTAGTCAAAACACTATGAATGTAACCACACAACACACAAGCAAAAGTTAAGTATATTATTGACGATAGGTGTGGAAGTGAGATGTGTTGGTTGGAAAGAGTGCTTACACAGTATAGAATAGCCACTACTGTATTGTAACAGTACTGTAAAGCGATGTGCACTACTTTGTCTGAGGACTTCCTTCCTATACTAGATTCTGACCTTGTGTTAGTGGAATAAATCCTATTTGTCTATGGTATTTCCTTCGTCTTGGTGTTTCCATGGTAGCAGGGCTTGTCCACCCTGTTGACTCCTAGTCCCTTAAAATCAGCCGCATTATAAACTTGACTGAGATATCTTTCTCCAAGCTTGAATGTGTGTGCACACTACTGGTCTGAAAGCACATTATTTAGCCTCTTGAGACATTTTATTATTTGATACTTTAATATCCTTGAGTAGATTTAAATAAAACATGATACCGTAATTCACTAACAATTGAACAATGTATTAAAGGCATATTATGTTTTAATCAGATAATTCATTATCTAATAATGGGTGCAGAAGCACACACGCATTTAAAGTTTTAGATACACTTTTTGAATAGGGGCATGTAACTCACATGCGATTCCCTAGAGACCTAGTAGCAAAAAATACATAGGCTACTACATTAACACAAACATCGAGTCTTACTAAAGCTGAGGTGGCAAAAAGATGCCAGTATCGGCAGACACAGGTCAATTTTTCAAAACATCCCACGCATCTTGTTGACAGGTAGTAGCGTCCTCTTGTGGTTGAAAAATAGTATTCTTACACGGGTGGCTCATAAGGGATTTTTAGTTCCATTATAACCTGTAACCTCCGTGACCTGCACCTAGTTGCGCTTGAGATGTGGGTGATCTCCGGTGAGTCGTTAAGTCTCGAAAAGAAGGATGAACACCAAACGAAAAACATACGTTGTACGTACAACTTCCGCTGTTGTTTTATTGATAGCTTGCGGTGTTGTGATACAGGTTATGGTTTCAGAAGCCAACAAAGTTTAAACTGATAACAAAGTTAAAGAAAACGCATCAGACAGGTAAGTATCCTCCACTTACAAATGTAAACAGTGACTCAACACAAAATGACATTGAATGCGTCTCCGGACACCAGAGAGCACTGCTCAATCGAGAGACCAGGTAGGGCACGTGCACGCGTAAAGGCGTTCCCTTTCATTTTGCCCCTCAGCAGCGGTCTTGAGCTGAGAACTGCGAGCGCCTCTGGAGTAGTTTGACTTTGCCAAAATGGATAAACTAGCGTGCTCCTTCCAATAAAATAATTTACGTCATTGGAAAATATCGTAATGTCAACTGTAGTTCCGTGGTTTGTAATTTCTTGAACAATTTGAGGAGGCCGCAATGAGGGATCGCCTGGCAGACCTGACAATCGTGAGTAGCCTTTCAAATAGAATAAAAACATCGTTTCCGTCTACATAACACTCTTTTCCCACATCTTGTACATATATTTTTTGCTAATGGCTTATTGAAAAAGCGCACATAAATTATTATGAGACTTCAGTCGAGTCTCCTATTGGGGCAGTGGATGTTTTGCCCTCCACGTTGTTTTTAAGTGGACAATTATTGTTCACCAAACTGAGACTAGTTTACGTAACTGCCAACAGAATTAGATAATTGTTTTAATACTAGCAGTACGCAATTCGAAACGTTCTTGACTCTTTTTTTGTTGTTTGCTTTTGTTTACAATAACCAGATAATACCTTGGATAGAAATTGTGTTGTTTTCTTTCTCAGACAATTTCGAAACAGCATTTATGACGAGACTCGCTTTAGATTCACATTATGTCTGAAGTGTAATTACTTTGCGGATAAGGATTAGCCTATCCCTTCACTGACGGGCAGTGCTCTGAAGTGATGCGATTGTTTCACAGAATTACAATGTGGAGGATGTCAGCATCTCGGTTGAAAGTCATAATATTCCCATGGATGAATTCTTCAAAACGGTAGGCCATTGTACTCTTGTGTCTAAAGGAGTGGAGACATGTTGCTAACATTTTCTATTTGTGGCAAGTTTGTAACATTGTGTGTGTGTGTGTGTGTGGTAGGTGGGGGAGGTGAGATGCCTCGTAGAAAAGATCTCCTCCCAGTTGGAAGAGGTCGGGAAGAAGCACAGTGCCATCCTCTCTGCTCCGAATCCTGAGGAGAGTTAGTAGGCCTAATGCTGTTTTGCATACACTAGTTTCGTTACATAATCCCTGGAGTTTCACATGGGTCCACTGATGCGCTTTATTCCAATGTTCCAAGTGTTGGATTCTGTATGCGAGTGGACATTTTAGCACGCACTAAGAGCCAACAGTTTAAAGGTCAACCCTACTTTATATTTTCCCTGCATTTGTTGTGAGAAGACATACACACACACACACACCTACCTTCAGGTGTCGATTTTCAGAGAAATGTCAGATATTACAATTAAAGGCCAGTGAGCTGGATAGAAAAAGCTAGCGAGAGTTCAAAATCAAATCAGTTTCACCACTGTAAACAGCTTGGAGCAGTATGAGAAACGATTTGGCTGTGTATGACGTCATTCGTTTATTGCCTTGATAGTTCACGTTTCCCATTGGTCTATTTTGCCTTCATGAAAAGTGCTGGTTTATTCATGCCCTACTCAATATGTTGGCAAGAAGTAGCAGTGCTTTTAATGGGTATACTTTGGTTAATATTCTCCATTTCACAATATCCAAATCAGTTCCACAGTTGGCTAGCATGAAGCTTTGTTGTGACTTGTTGCCGTGACACCCTCCATGTCACTGTACCTTTACTGTCAACTCACTCAAGTTTAATTCCTGAAAATACCGTATTCTCTCGTTTTCCCTCTCAGAAACAAAAAATGAGCTGGAGCAGTTGACCAATGATATCAAGGGAAATGCCAACGCAGTTCGGGCCAAGTTAAAAAGTGAGTTCACAACAACCGTTTCCGAGAACAAACGGCCGTCGGCATGCGTGCAGTGCGTGCCGGAGTGCGACACGGCCTTGTCGAAGAGGGTGAGACAAACTTCCCCTATTACAGGGGGTGTTGAGTACACAGGGGATTTGACTTGCAAATGAACCACCATGGAAAGTAAGTGCTTGCATGCTGGTCACAGGTGAACAAATAAGACTGCAATAGCATGGCTTTCCCCTGCTACTACCACCAGCGATAAAGATAAGAGATCAACTGCCGGCGCCCGTAGCCTGTGTCTTTCAACTCAGTGCCTGTTTTTTCTATGCTGTGTATGGTTGTGGGGGATATAATAGCCTATTATGGAGAACTTGTGCTTGTTTGTTTAAATGCATTATATGACTTATTGCGCTGTGCTGTTTGTTCTCAGCCATTCAGGACAGCCTGCCTGAAGATGAGAATGCAAATACTGCCTCAGTGGACCAGCGCATCCAGAAGAACCAGGTAGAAGATGACTCGTTGATGGGGGAGGGGGGAGAGGAAGGTACATTATGCTGTAGTTCCTCCTCAAGTTCACCTCTCTGTTGCCGGCTTTCCCCGTCCTCAGCACACAAACCTGACCCGCTGGTTTGTGGACGTCATGACCAGCTACAACGAGACCCAAGTTTCCTTCAGGGCAAAGTGTAAAGCCCGGATTCAGAGGCAGCTCGAGATCAGTAAGCGAAAAAACACTTTTCCCCCATCTCAACCCGCGTTTGTGGACTGTTTGGAGTGTACCCACAAGGCAGTGGAGAGTCCTGGAAACTCCCCTTGAGGCCCTGAAAGAGGAGATCGCAACTAGACCCCTGTGTTAGGGTTGCCATGGTAGCAGTCGTTAAGGTAGCTCGCGGGAGGGGGAGGGGACGAATTGACTCCTGTCAGGTGACTAAGCTGGAAGGGGTTGTGTGTTTGTCTCGCCTGAAAAGAAAAAAGAAAAGGAAAAAAAACAATGTTAAATACACACTAAGCCATCAACTGATTTCCTGTTCAGTGGGTTGGTAAAGCTCACCGCTTGTTGTCCCTCGTTGCAGCTGGTCGCATGACCACTGACGAGGAGCTGGAGGAGATCCTGCACAGTGAGAACCCCGCCATCTTCACCTCCGATGTGAGTGGCCCATTCCCAGCCCCTTGCCGGCCCACCGTCCACCTGGCCGTTCCTCAGCCTTCAGGCTGCTCTCAGGGGTGTTTCCGTCACTGCCGTATGATTCCCCGGCGCTCCCCTTGTTGTTTGCTGGATGAAAACCTAAAGGCCCGTAACCTTTCTCCCCGATGCAGATCATCTCCGACTCTCAGATCACACGGCAGGCCCTGAGCGAGATCGAGTCCCGTCATCAGGACATCATCCGCCTGGAGTCCAGCATCAGGGAGCTGCACGATATGTTTGTGGACATGGCCATGTTGGTGGAGACTCAGGTTAGACCAGGCTCTTTGGAGTTCGCTTTCGTGTTGATCGTTTTGTAACAAGTGTTTGGTGCAAATTGAATTCTTTAGTCCCTGCCCTTCCTGACAAAGCCTAGCGGCCCATCGAAACCTCTAGTAATGATTCCTAACTGAAATGAACCACCATACTTATATGCAGTTATTAAAGGAAGGTTTTTGTTATTAAGGGACCAAATAATCAAAAACCTACATGGCCCTGGGTGAAAAAGTGATTGGCCCCTACGACCTAATAACTGGTTGGGCCACCCTTAGCAGCAACAACTGCAATCAAGTGTTTGCGACAACTTGCAATGAGTTTCGCTGTGGAGGAATTGTGGCCCACTCATCTTCAGAATTGTTGTAATTCAGCCACGTTTGAGGCTTTTCGAGCATGAACTGACTTTTTAAGGTCATGCCACAGCATGTCAGTAGGATTCAGGACTTTGACTAGGCCACTCCCAAAGTCTTCATTTTGTTTTTCTTCAGCCATTCAGAGGTGGACTTGCTGGTGTGTTTTGGGTTTTGGGCATTGTCCTGCTGCAGAACCCAAGTTTGCTCCAGCTTGAGGTCACAAACAGATGGCCGGACATTCTCCTTCAGGGTTTTTTGGTAGACAGCAGAATTCATAGTTCCATTTATCACAGCAAGTCTTCTAGGCCCTGGAGCAGCAAAACAGCCCCAGACCATGACACTTCCACCACCATATTTTACTGTTGGTATCATGTTATTTTTCTGAAACGCAGAGTTTCTTTTACGCCAGGTGTAATGGGACACATATCTTCCAAAAACTTTTGACTCGTCACTCCACAAAGTTTTACCCCAAAGTCTTGGGGATCATCAAGATGTTTTTTGGCAAACATGAGACAAGCCTAAATGTTGTTTTTGCTCAGCAAACATACAAAAAAAGAAATCTGGAAGGGGGCAAAAACGTTTTCACACCACTGTGTGTGTATGTATATATATATATATATATATATATATATATACATATATATATATTAGAAAAATAGCATCCTGCTGAAGATTTCACCTAACGACTGACTTTGCTCCGTCCTCCATTTGACCCTTGACCCGATGAACCAGAGAGCGTGTATCAGCTCCCCCTCCCCCCATGTGCCTGACCCTCCACTCCCCAGCAGTAACGCTCCCGTCCGTGTGCCCGCCAGGGGGAGATGATCAACAACATCGAGAAGAACGTCACCACCGCCGCCGAGTACGTGGGCTCGGCCAAAGGGGAGACCAAGAAGGCGGTGAGGTACCAGAAAAAGGCGCGCAGGGTAAGGTTCTTCCCCAGCCTGTTCAAGAGCAGCAACACTGCGACTGCTGCCCCTCCAGAGCCCACTGCCCCTATACAGTAAACCGCTCTAACCATAACCTGGCTCACTGGCACTGACCCCTCCCCCCCTCCCATCGGCCATTAAAGCTTAGCACTGTGAAGGCACCTCATGTCTTGTTCAAGGTCAGCGTATCAGACCTAACGCTGTGAAGCTAACGTGACACGCCAGAACTTTCTATTCAATTTATCACCGGGCAGCTAATCTCCCTCCCAGGACCTCTCCTGTCAGCTTTAATAACGGAGGGAGATCGTATCTGAGCAGACAGTCTCACCGAGCCTTGGCACTGTACATTACAGCTCAGCGCCTAAAACTGTCTGTAAAAGTTTATAACTGTGAAGCTTCATCTCAGACCTGAACTGCCGTTTAAAAAAATAAAATGTGCTGTGTGTTCTTGTGCTCTGTGTATTTCATATATTTTGGGAAAATAAAAAAATGCTTTTGTTGAAAGAGATTCCGGTACATATTTCTTCTTCAGTAACTCCCATAGACCAATGTGTTACCTGTGAAAGCCTATGAAATACAGTTGTTATGAACGGATTCAACACAATTCTGTTATTCTGTACTAACACCAAGGACAGTCATGTCCACACGCTAACACTGTTTTCTCTGTTGTTTGCTTTGGCAGAAGTATGTCATAATTGCCCTAGCTGTGCTGATCCTGGTCGCCATAATCGCGCTTATCGTTGGTTTGTCTGTGGGCCTGCCTAAAACCTAGTCTCAACCTCACATGTCGAGGTAATAACTGCTTTGCCTAATTACGTTGTCTCTGTCATCAAGCAAACTGATTCCGTTTTTGTAGCTAATTGCTGTGTGGGGGTAATATGACACAGGACGTTTCTAGAGGTCCGATGTTGGGTCTATTACTGTACACGAGAAAAGTATGTTATCAGGTCCTAACCGATTCTGTTTGAATTAAACTGCTGAGGGATTGGGTTTTTACTAGTTCACTACATCAGCATCTTTCACACGTAGAATACTGTAAAGTAGTTACTTGGGAAATGCAGCTCATTCCGAATGTCTTTTTCTTTCTTTTGTCCTTTTGTTCCTCCTTGACGTTGTATTCACGCCCCTTCTTGCACAGCATGTTGGCCATAACGTGCGTCCGTCACAACACATCTGTTCCTCTGCAACCAGAGGTGAAGGCCAGAAGATAGGGTTGGAAACATCTTGTATTCACCTGACACCATGTTCAACCTTCAAACGAAATGTTGTTAACTGACACATACTTTGAAATGCGTGAGCTTTCTGATGAGTAAAAAGGTTCAACGTGGGTACATTTGTGTACACACAAGCATCTCTACTGTGCCTCCACTCAAGCCCCATGATATCTCTGGTTACATGGGAATATATGGCTGTCCTGTAAGTAAGCCGATGCATGCTTGCTCTTTCAAAAGGTATGCGTTCTACCTCGCCTCCAATACAATGTATTGTTTATTGCTAACGAATGTATGATGTGTTTTTTGTTATTGTAGAAAGTCTCCTTGAAAAGGACTTTGGGGTATTTATTTAATCCGTAACAGTTTGGACGGCTGCGACGATAATCTTTTCACGACATTGACGTCTGAATTATTCCCGAGTGAAAGAAGTCCAAGTCCTTTTGCTGATACTACTGTACCTCTCTGGCAATGTGAGTGGCCATGGATTGAAATGAAAGCCCTGAAACCCTTTCTCATATTGAGAATCAAGACGCTGGGACAGCATCGGAATCAAACACACTTTATTTGAAGTGGAGACGGGGAGATGCACGCACTGGGGTTTTGTTAAAGTGCCTGACAACAATGGTTACGGTTGCCTAGGAGCAGTATTTGTATCTGCTGGGGGTGAGGTCATTTGTCAAAGAGAATCCAGCTATAACTGACTGTATGTAGTGTCTGTTTGTGACTCGACTAATAATAAACTATGATTTCGAGAAGTCAATATTTGCCACCCATCATTTCTGCCAGTTAACCCCCTAAATGTTCCTTTGGCCTGTAGCTTAGTAAAAATGAAGGTCATAATTGTATGATCACGTCTGTCCTTGCCAACATGAGTGGAACACTGGTCACAAACTGCCGTCTCCATCTGTTATCGAGGTGACAGTACCACAGAGCAAGGAGAACCCAAACCCTTTAACCTGTCTTTCTTTCCTCCATGTTCATGACTTCCTTCTTCCCTCTCTTTTACCTCAGTATTCCCTCTTCTTCAGACAGAACGTGGAGACTGTCCTGTCCTTCCCCGGCACAGCCATGTTGTTCCCCTCGCACACAGGAATCCTGCGAGGTATCTCGTCTCTCACAGACCCATCCTGGGGAGAGTTGCCACAGCCAGGAAAAGCAGAGCCAAATCTGGTGACTAATAATGGCAACAGATGACTATTAATAGACACCTCGCCAGACCTGGCTTGATCAGCCTCTCCCATTTAAAATTATGCTTGGCTTGATTTCTCAAATTCATTCGAATGGTTTTATGGCTAAGTAGCAGCAAGTAGGACATTTCCTGGGTCAAGTTCTTTCTTTTCTCTCTCTGCTCATCTCTTTTGAACGCCCCTGTTTGCCATATGGCCAAACGGCAAGCAGTCCGCGGTGAACAGCAAGAGATCAAGAGAATCAACAAAAGTCCACCTAGGACTGGCACAACCACACACAGCTACAGCTACGCACTATAACTTGAACAATGCTTAGTGCATAACCTACTGCAATGGGGAGAGGAGAGGACACGTTCTTACATTGAGACCATGCCAAACAGACAGACAGACACACACACACACACACACACACACACTGTAGGGTGGGATGCAGGCAAAAATCAGCACATTCTACCTTGTCTTGTTGACTTTAGCTCATGCCATTGTTATATAATACTGTGGATGACAAGGCCTTGGGTCATTGAGGCTTTGTCTGGGGAACAAGTGAAAAGGTGAAAAAGGAAGGGAATGCATAGCATGGAGAACTCTGCCAGAGGTAAGTCCAATGGATAGACTTAAGGTATTTGTGAAGCTATAACTATGTGTACTTTTAACTGTTGTACCACCATCTAAAAATGGGAGTTTTTAAATGCAGTGGGATTTCATAGCAACTCAAGAAAAATATACTGGAAAGCATGTAGTGACTGATGTTTTATTTTGGGAAGATCTGGCCGAGATCCAAAATGAATCAGAATAACAACAAATTAATGATTCATGTTGTCCCGGCAACTGCTAACTCTCATCATGCTCAAGTGCTAGCCACACAATGCTATGTGAGGGAGTGAGCGGAACTGCATGCAGAGTAGCTGTATGCTAACCCAGCTGGCCTAAACTATAGAGGTGGCACAGTGTTAAACAGTCCTCTTCCTTCTCCTCTGGCAGTTCACCAGCTTAGCTTGCACCCACCAGCCTTTGTCCCTTAATGAGGACTTCACTGCTGTCTACAGTTGCACGATTGCGGCGGGTAGGTGTGATGTTAGTGGACTTAGAGGGGTTAAGGTGGGTACATGTAACAGCGAAGGGCCAAGTAGTCTTGTTTGTGTTGTCCTTTACTCTGCCGGAGGACGCAAGCTGTCCAAGGTGAGCCACCACCCAATTTGGCCAGGTGTGACGAGCGGAGATTACAGAGAGCTGCGCAAACTCCTGCAGTTAGTAGAATTGGGATGGCGTGTCGGTGATATTACCAACAGGAGATGTTCACTGTCAGAATTTGAAAAGTGTGCATGACTTTCAAAGTAAACAAAAACAATCTCTGAACAGGTCGGTCAAGAATGCCAACGACCTCCTGGCGGATGTTTAGATGAGGGAGTGATGGAAGGAATCTACAGAAGGATGTAGGAGGAGGAAGTCTACCGTCTGAAGTTTGGGTTACAGTCCATACAGGTAAGATCCACAGTCAGCCGAATGCACGAGTCCGGCTGCCCACCCTACATAGAAGCAAGATCTGTTTTCAGAGTCTGACCCTTTCAGACTGGCGATGTGCATGGAGGTGTGATCGATGTGGCATTTTCCCATTCTGTGAGAAATCAATCAGATGCCTGAGTGAGAAAGCGAACTCTCACCCATTGTGAGATCATGTTGCCATCTAGTGTTCATCCCTAGCTGTCTGAAGTGCCGTGTATTTTTAATAGCTGCCATTTTTCACATCGACTCTATCGCCCTTCCACGCAGCCATCCAGAATTTCTCGGGTCATGGAGAGACCCACTAAGCCCGTAAAAACAGGCTTATCTCCTATATAACTTTTTGAGTTATATGCGTCAGTGAAGATCCTATAAAATCTCAATGAATGATGCGTCATAAACGTGCACCGTGCGTTGTCACTCGAGTATAATCTGGGTATTGCTCCCTCAGCGACATACATGCATTAACCTATGACTCGTTGGTGTGTCAGGTCGGTACATGCGTTAGCATATAAGAGACCACCGTGTGTGCGCGTGTGTGTGTGTGAGGCTAGGGTCGAGCACAGAGAAGTGTAGAGTCGTAGAGGGGTTTAGTATTGGCTGATAAAAGCTGATTTGGCTCCGAGGCGCCTCCTGTCATTGTGGAGGCCAGGGTACAGTAATCCCCTCTGCTCTCTGTTATGTAACAGAGTGGAGAACACATATCAATAATCCCCGCCTGTTGGTGTGCATGCAGGACAGGGGGAGGACGGGAGGCCGGGCAAGAGGAGAGGCAATCCTCCAGCCGCCTCCAGCCGGAGAGACGCCTTCTTCTGTGGGGAGAAAGGCTGCATTCCCTGGGTACGTGCGTGTGGCTGAGCTTCCTCCGTGGTGGACCGTCGTTTTTCTACGAAGGGATGATAGCGCAACTGTGTATTTACACGTTTGCACAGCGAGATGCTAGATGGGAGTGCGTGTGTGTGTGTGTTTAGGCGCGATGTCATGCAGTGTGTCTGTCTGTGTGGTTCTGCCTTAACTCTCACCTGGGTGCTTTTAGAAGGTCTTGTGTGCATTTCGAAATGTTATACTACAGTGTCTGTGTATTTCTAATGCCCACTGTCGTGTGTGCGTGTATCTGTGTGTCTCTGTGTGTTTTCACGCGTGTGTATCTCTCTCTCTTCGTGTGTGTGTGTGTGTGCCAGTCTGTGATGCGAGGCCACAGGTCCCGTGAGGTGGAGGTCATGCTGAGGCAGTCTCAGGCTGAGCTGCTGTGGATCAGGAGGCAGTTGTCCATCATCGGTGCCAGGAACACACAGCACCTGCAGGCCAAGGGCAAGGTACCAGGCATTACCCTTCCCTCAGAACCATCTAGAACCTCAGAGTCACCATCTTTGTGTCACTTTCGGGGGCGATTATACCCCACAACATGATCATGGTATGGTTTTCACTGATTACAACTGCCGTTGTAGATGTATCCAGGAGGGGACAGCATAGGTCTATGGATACACCAGGCCCCAGTGCTCAACACCAGTGCCCGTATCCACCAATCAGTGTTAACGCAGAATCATGACGCACCATTGGACCCTCTCAGGGGTGTGGCTTCTAGGCACTGTCACATGACACCTTTCCACCTTAGATGGATTAGCATTTTCAAGGGAGTGGTTGTGTTGCTGCTGAATCTGAAGCGTAATCTAATATGCCTTTTGCGCACGTGCGTCCCCCCCAAAAAACCCTCAAACAAATAAACACAGAAGACACTCTATTAGCTTGGCAGAGAGAAAAAGAGAGAGAGGGGAAAGAGTCACAAACCGAGAGAGAAAGGGTGGTGGGGGGAGGGATGGAGGGAGGGAGGGAGGGAGGGAGGGGGGGGTTACCTAGCCGAGAGCAGCCGGGGTTGCTAGGCAACAGAGTGAAAGAGAGTGCTCCTCTCTCTCTCTCTCCCTTCTCCCTGCTCTCCATCACTGGAACACTGATTGCTGCTGATGGCTAGCCTGTAGCTGCTGCTGCCCCACACAATCACAGTGTAATCTCACTGAAACACCAGACCGCTCTCACCGTTCTGGCCGGGGGGACTAGGAGGGGAGGGTGGCCAGCGAGGCTACAAGGGTCACCCGTAGTGACCACCACTGTAGAAGTCTCTGTTTTCGTCCGGTTTAGAAGTTGGGTTCATGGTCTCACTCTAAGCCCGGAGAAGGATTGTGTCCCCCTTTTAGGAGACCAAGAGAAGGGATGGTGGGATCGGATCAGCCTGACATTAGTGGAGGATGGGAGGAGGAGGAGCAGACTGAGAGCTATACAAACAGCTATATGATCCAGGGGAGAGGATCCAGAGTGTTAAGATCATTGCCCCCCCCCCCCCCTCCCCCTCCTTCTCAATATAAGGGAGACAGGGGAGTGCGGAGAGTGGCTCTGGAGGGGGAAGGGGGAGGGGGGGGCCGCTGGGAGGAGACGCGTGTGAAGGAGGG